>NC_135234.1:213368062-213682526 GCF_051348905.1 Ranitomeya variabilis | reverse complement strand
TTGCCGATCCCGCTAGCGCAGATCCCCGATCTGCACTAGCGAGGAACGGACCTCGGGCACAGAAAATAACGGCACATCTCTAGCGCGTGCCGAAAATGGCATGCGCTAGCAATGCGTTGGCATTGCACATTGCAACCCATTAGCACATTGCTGTCAATGGGTGCGCTAACGGACCCGTTACATGGCGTTAATTGCGACAATTTCGCCATGTAACAGATTCCGCTAGCGGACACCCATTAACGCAATGTGAACCTAGCCTTAGTGTTGAGATATTAGCTGTAACGTCTTCTATTGACCAGTGTGGCCAGCAAGCTTAGAAGAATGACCCCAGTGTAATACTCGCTTCTTGTCCCTTTCAGTTACAAGGGTCTTAACGGGGGAGGAGACGCGACAGCTTGACTGAAGCCACCGTGATCATCTTAGACAGTTGAATGATATGCTGAGGCTCCTCTTCAAGGTTGTCAAACAGGAAGGACCTGGAAAGCGCATCAGCTTTGATATTCTTCTCTGCAGAACGAAAATAGAGAGAGAAATTGAATGGTGCAAAGAATAAGGACCAAAGAGCCTGGCGAGGGTTGAGTCTTTGAGCAGACTGATGATAGGACAGATTCTTATGATCAGTGTAAATGATGACCGGATGAACTGTGCCTTCAAGCAGATATTGCCATTCCTCTAAGGCTAGCTTAATTGCCAGTAAGTCTCTATCCCTAATTGGGTAGCTATATTCGCAGGGCAAAAAATGCCTTGGAGAACAAAGCACAGGTCACCATCTTACCGGTAGACAGTTTTTGTGAGGACTGCTCCAGCTCTGGATGACGAAGCGTTCACTTCAAGAAAAAACTGCTTGTTGATCATTGGTCTGTGAAGAGCTGGGGCAATTGAGAAGGCTTGTTTGAGGGAGGTGAAGGCTGACGGCCTCAGGAGTCCAATTCTTTGGTTTGGAACCTTTACAAGTCAGGGCAGTGAGGGGTCTTACCAGTCTTACCAGAGAGGAGAAATGGAGAAGGAATTGGTGATAGCGAATCCCAGGAACTGCTGGTTGAGTAGCCTCAACCTGCTTTCCTCAGGTTGAGGCCACTTAAGCACAGTAGAGACCTTCTCTGGATCCATCTCTAGACCTGTATCAGAAATTATATAGCCAAGAAAGGGTAAAGACCTCTGTTCAAACAGACATTTCTCAAACTTCGCGTACAGACAATTCTCCCTCAATCTTTGAAGAACAAGACAAACATTCCTCCTGTGAGTTGGTAAGTTGGAAGAAAAGACCAGGATGGCGTCCAGATACACCACCACACAGACAGAGCAGGTTGTGGAATATGTCATTGACAAACTCCTGGAAGATGGCGGGTGAATTGCTTGACCCGAAGGGCATCACCCGATATTCGTAGTAACCATCTCGTGTGTTGAAGGCAGTCTTCCACTCATCCCCTGATCGTATTATGATGAGGTTGTAAGCCCCACAGAGATCCAACTTTGGTGAAAATCCTGGAACCTCAAATACGATCAAAGAACTCTGGAATTAAGGGAAGTGGGTTTCTGTTCTTTACTGTTATTAGGTTGAGACCACAGTATTCGATGCACGGGCGAAGAGACCCATCTTTCTTCTTGACGAAGAAGAAGCCAGCTCCAGCCGGGGAGGAGGACTTCTGGATAAACCCTCAAACTAAATTCTCATTGATATAATGGGACATGGCTTGAGTCACAGTGGGAGAAAGAGGGTAAATCCTACCTCGAGGCGGAGTAGATCCAGGGATGAGATCGATGGGACAATCGTAAGGCCTGTGAGGAGGAAGAGTCTCGTCCTCCTTCTTGTCGAAAACATCTGCGAAGGAACAGTAGGCAGCAGGTAACACGGGTAAAGCTGCAGAAGGCCGCGGGGTAGAACCAGGTCATACTGGTTTGAGGCAGTGATCATGACAGGACTGACCCCATCGAAGGACATCTCCAGACTGACAATCCAGGGCAGGCTCATGGAGGCGCAGCCACAGAAGACCTAGTAGAAATAATGGCGAAAGATTCGATAACACTTAGAAGGTAATTTTTTCCCTGTGGAGTGCTCCGATTGGAAGCTCCACCTCTTTGGTGATACCAAGAATGGGATCTTTCAGGGGTCTTCCATCTATGGAGACTATGTGCCGGGACCTCTGCAGGGGAATGATTGCGATCCCAAACCGCCTGGCCACAGCTTGCTAGATGAAATTTCCACCAGACCCAGAGTCCAAATAAGCCATCTCGGAGAACCGCACCTTTCCGAAGATCATCTGTATGAATATAGTTAGGGGGGAGAAGAATCATTCTCGCCTAGGGAGGCCTCCCTTATCTGTCCTAGGCAGAAGAGTTTTCTGAGCCTCTCCTCCTGTTGATTCCTCTTCACCATAACGCAGTCAAGCTCCATGGGTTCGTCCTCCGGGACCTGAGCAAGACAAGGTGGAAACCGAGGTTTCGGTAAAGAAGATGCAGGACGAGGAAATTGCTTCTTGAGAAACCTCTCTCGGGAGCACTCCTAGAGACGCCAGCCAATCCGAATGGTGAGGGATATGAGATCATCCAGGGTCTCAGGTAGATTCCTGACTGCCAATTCATCCTTGATTCTTCCTGATAATCCTTGCTGAAAAGTTCCGACCAGAGGCTCATTGGTCCACTGGAGCTCCGAAGTCAGGGTGCGGAAACAGATGGCATACTGACCGACAGTGAGAGAGCCCTATTGCAAATTGAAGAAAGACTCCATGGCAGATGTGACACCACCAGGCTCATCAAATGTCTTGCGAAACATGTCCATGAATTCCTGCAGATCAGACACGATGAAATCATTCCTCTCCATTTGGGGGTTGAACCAGGTTAAAGCCTCTCCCTCCAGGTGAGAGGCAAGGAAAACCACCTTGGCCATGTCAGTCGGATAATGCTGAGGCAATAAATTAAAATGCAGCAAACATTAGTTGAGAAATCCTCTGCACAACTTGTGGTAACCATTGTAGTGAGGAGGCTTGCAGAGATGAGGGCAGGGTCCCGTAGTGGGCACAGTCATTGGATGCTGTACCGGAGGCAGAAGGACTGGATGGGCAGCAACCAGCTGTACCTTAGCTAACCAGTCATCCACAGAGGTCATGTAGTCCAACAAGTGGGTCTGCATCTCATGTTGGCGATTGAGTTCCTGATGAAGCTCTGCTAGCTGGGTCGCATTGGTGGGCTCTGCAGCCTGTAGAGTAGACAAGCGGGTGTCCAAGGTTTCCATGAAGGTCACTAGATGAGCCTGACTCTGACTAAGCATAGCCAGCTCTCTCTGGTCTCAGAATCATACAGTGCCTAAAAGTAGTATTCAACCCCCTGCAGATTTAGCAGGTTTAATAAGATGCAAATAAGTTAGAGCCTTCAAACTTCAAACAAGAGCAGGATTTATTAACAGATGCATAAATCTTACAAACCAAAAAGTTTTGTTGCTCAGTTAAATTTTTATAAATTTTAAACATAAAAGTGTGGGTCAATTATTATTCAACCCCTAGGTTTAATATTTTGTGGAATAACCTTTGTTTGCAATTACAGCTAATAATCGTCTTTTATAAGACCTGATCAGGCCGGCACAGGTCTCTGGAGTTATCTTGGCCCACTCCTCCATGCAGATCTTCTCCAAGTTATCTAGGTTCTTTGGGTGTCTCATGTGGACTTTAATCTTGAGCTCCTTCCACAAGTTTTCAATTGGGTTAAGGTCAGGAGACTGACTAGGCCACTGCAACACCTTGATTTTTTGCCTCTTGAACCAGGCCTTGGTTTTCTTGTATATACAAACAGAAAAAAATAATGGCTAAAAAGCCGCGGCCAGCTCACCGATCTCAGCAGGTGCACGGAGCTTCATCTCGGATCCAGATGGAGGAATATCACAGCAAAGAAAGGAAGGTGCTCCAGCTCAATAAAAAAGTGAATCTTTATTGGTTCATTAAAATCTTCAAAACAGTGGAAATCCTTGCCTATGTACAAAAGCCTGGGTGTGGAGCACATGCGACGCATTTCGATCGCTCACGATCTTAATCAATGCATGAACTTTCTAGTACTGCGATAAATCCTATATAATGTCAGTGGACCAATGATGTAACTAACTGGGGTCACATGACCATTGTCTCAGGTCCTACAAACAGGAAAACCTATTACTTACTATACATATCACATCTGATTCTATTTAAAACAACTAGAAACAACATAAAACAATTACATGTACATCATAAAACTAACATATGATTAATACAAAACAAGGGCTATTAGTAATGGTACATTATTTCATTTCTTCTATTGAGACCACCGGGGTGTCTCGTTTGCAAATTGTATACCCAGAAGGCTTCCCTTGTGAGAAGTCGTCTTCTGACATCTCCCCCCCGTTGTGGCAAATTAACCTTTTCTATGCCCTGAATAGTCATCATGGATATATCTCCCATATGGTGCGTAAGAAAATGTTTGGCAACAGCTGATATGTTTCTATTCGTTGTGTTGTTGCTAGTGAGATCCCTCAAATGTTCCGTTACTCTGGTTTTCAACTTCCTTGTGGTGCATCCTATGTAAGATAAATTACATGTTGTGCACTCAATTTTATAAACTACATTGATTGTGTGGCAGTTAATAAATTCTTTGATATAATATGTTTTAGTTTTTTCTTTATTCTGAAAACTATTTTTTGTCAGTGCATTGCGGCACGTACTACATGCAGTAACACCACATTTGAAGAAACCCCTGCATTCCAACCAAGTTTTAGACATTGACTGAGAAGAAAAAAGGCTTGGAGATAAAGAGCTACCAATAGTTGGCGCTCTTCTTGCCACCACATTTAATCCGTTTTTCAAAATCTCTGAAAGCGTATCATCTTCCCACAATATGGGTAACCTATTCTGTATAATATTTTTTATTTCTTTAAACTGAGTGCTAAATTGAAAACAAATATACGGCTTTTTTCTTCTCCCCTCTTTTTTTCTTTTATTCTCTAAATCTGACACTAAAAGACTATCCCTAGGTCTATTTTCAACTATTTTTTGTGCTCTCTGTAGAGTCCAATTAGGATATTATCTTTCTTTTAATTTAGTTTTTAAACAGTTGAATTCATTTACCCTCATTTTTTCCTCACTGCAATTTCTTTTGAGTCTGGTATATTCTCCTACTGGAATAGATTTTGTAGTGTGTCTCGGATGGCTGCTTCTGGCATGTAAGATGGTGTTCCCACTTAGGGGTTTAACATGCGTTTTGCTTTCAATTGTTTTATGCTCACATCCTATAAGGACCAAATCTAAGAAAGATATTTCTTTGCGATCCCATTTGTGGGTGAATTTGATCCCATATTCGTTATTATTGATATATTCGATTAAATTCGGTACGGTAGATACATGACCACCCCAAATTATTAGGGTGTCGTCTATGTATCTACCGTACCAAATCAGGGACTCACAAAATGGATTGTGTGTGCAATAAATATATTTGTGTTCCAAATAAGCCATTGTTAGATTCGCTAACGAAGGGGAATATTTGGCCCCCATTGGAACTCCGGTTTTCTGTTCATATATTGCACTTTCAAAGGAAAAAATATTGTGTTTGAGGAGAAAAAAGGTGACCTGAAGGACAAAATTAATAAGATCTTGGGTGCATGAGCTATAATTTTCTAAGTGGAACTGTAATGCTTCCATGGCTAAAGTATGAGGTATGCAGGTGTAAAGTGACACCACATCACAACATAGCCATGAATACCCACTTTGCCATATTTTATTGGAGAAAGTTTTTAAAACCTCCCTGGAATCTTTTATATACCCTGGCAGCTTTGTTACAAGTGGTTGTAATATGGAGTCTACCCACTCACATAAATGTTCATTCATGGACCCAATGCCAGAGACAATTGGTCTCATTGCTGGTAAGCCTACCCCCTTATGTACTTTGGGTAGTCCATATAATATAGGCATTTTAGGATGAGGCACATACAAATAATCCGCTTGTTTCTTATTGAGTACTCCCAAACTAAAGCCTTCATTAATCAGGCTGAGAATCTCTTTATTGTACTCTTTGGAGGGATTTCCCTTCAATTTTCCATATGTTTTGTCATCCTCCAATAATTCTAACATTTTGTCCCTATAATCTTTTTTATTTAAGATTACTATCATGCCACCCTTATCACTTTTTTTTACAAATGATGTCTTTCATATCCTTTAGCTCCTTAAGAGCTTTTCTCTGCTTTTGATTCAAATTGTTCAGATGTTTCTTTTCACTTATTTTTTTGTCTTTTAAGGTTTTAAGATCTTTCTCTACAATTTCCTGAAATTTATCCATACAATCAACCCTAGATTGTATGGGGTAAAAGTAAGGATTTTTTGTGCTGAAAGACACCGACTGATTGTCCCGCAACTCCCCTGCCCCATCTGAAGCGGATAAGTCCTGTAAACATACGAGCGCTAATTGCTCTTTAAAATCCATGTTGACAAATTCATTCATTTCTTGTGTCCCAGAACCAGGAATTGAATCATCCTCACTGTTCATGAAATGTTTCTTTATTGTGAGATTCCGGATGAATTTGTTCACATCTAATATTGTCATAAATAGGTTGAATTCTGTGTCAGGTACAAAGTTCAGTCCTAAGGATAATACCTCCAATTGATCCGTAGTCAAGTCCTGTGATGATAAATTAACAACATTACATTTCATTTTTTCTGTTTGCCCTTGTATTTGGTTGACATTCTCGGAAGATTTTTTGTGTTTTCTCCCGCCCCGTCTTTTCCGTTTTTTGACGGTCTATAGGCTTTTCTTCTGTTTTCCCATGTATTGCTCTCCATGGAAATGTCTGACATGCTGGCATTAGCATCTGAGGACTCCGCATCTGATGAAAAAAATCCCACCTGCGGTTTGTTGATCGATTTTTTTACGAGCTGAGCCGGTTTTCAAAATTGATCTTGGGGATTTATATGATTTATCCCACTGGCCCCACTCATACACTTTATCTGAAGCATAGTCTTTAAGATCTCTCTCAAATTTACGTTTTTTTCTGTCCATAATTTCTATTTCCAATGAGCTCACATTGTCTTTTATTGTGTTCATAGATGATTCAAACTGAGGCAGATTTTTATATTGCTCAATGCTGTTTAAAATTTCCTCTATGTTTTTCTGAGTTTCTTTAAGTTTGATTTCTTCATATTTTGTGAGCAATTTCATTAGATTCAATGAGCAGTTGGTTAAAATTTGATTCCATTCTTTATTGAAATCTTCAGAATATGTTGAGGTTGCAATTTTCTTTATCCTCAGACCACGTGGTATCATGTCCTTGGCAAGATAATTTTGTAGTGTGGTATTATTCCACCATATCTTCATTTCTTGCTTGGACATTTTTTCTAATTCCAGCATATTCGTGGAGAGGTCCAAATTTTCAGGTGCAGCAGTGCTAGAGTCACCGAAAACTTGCGCAGCTTTCGCTGATCTGTCATTTGTATTCATGATGACTAAAAAAGCTCAACACACCTATGGCAATTGTACTAATGATTTGGCAGCAGGATATATAATAATCAGGAGATCACGGCCAAATCCACATGTATATACAAACAGAAAAAAATAATGGCTAAAAAGCCGCGGCCAGCTCACCGATCTCAGCAGGTGCACGGAGCTTCATCTCGGATCCAGATGGAGGAATATCACAGCAAAGAAAGGAAGGTGCTCCAGCTCAATAAAAAAGTGAATCTTTATTGGTTCATTAAAATCTTCAAAACAGTGGAAATCCTTGCCTATGTACAAAAGCCTGGGTGTGGAGCACATGCGACGCGTTTCGATCGCTCACGATCTTAATCAATGCATGAACTTTCTAGTACTGCGATAAATCCTATATAATGTCAGTGGACCAATGATGTAACTAACTGGGGTCACATGACCATTGTCTCAGGTCCTACAAACAGGAAAACCTATTACTTACTATACATATCACATCTGATTCTATTTAAAACAACTAGAAACAACATAAAACAATTACATGTACATCATAAAACTAACATATGATTAATACAAAACAAGGGCTATTAGTAATGGTACATTATTTCATTTCTTCTATTGAGACCACCGGGGTGTCTCGTTTGCAAATTGTATACCCAGAAGGCTTCCCTTGTGAGAAGTCGTCTTCTGACATCTCCCCCCCGTTGTGGCAAATTAACCTTTTCTATGCCCTGAATAGTCATCATGGATATATCTCCCATATGGTGCGTAAGAAAATGTTTGGCAACAGCTGATATGTTTCTATTCGTTGTGTTGTTGCTAGTGAGATCCCTCAAATGTTCCGTTACTCTGGTTTTCAACTTCCTTGTGGTGCATCCTATGTAAGATAAATTACATGTTGTGCACTCAATTTTATAAACTACATTGATTGTGTGGCAGTTAATAAATTCTTTGATATAATATGTTTTAGTTTTTCTTTATTCTGAAAACTATTTTTTGTCAGTGCATTGCGGCGCGTACTACATGCAGTAACACCACATTTGAAGAAACCCCTGAAATTCCAACCAAGTTTTAGACATTGACTGAGAAGAAAAAAAGCAAGAAGAGCGCCAACTGTTGGTAGCTCTTTATCTCCAAGCCTTTTTTCTTCTCAGTCAATGTCTAAAACTTGGTTGGAATGCAGGGGTTTCTTCAAATGTGGTGTTACTGCATGTAGTACGTTCCGCAATGCACTGACAAAAAATAGTTTTCAGAATAAAGAAAAAACTAAAACATATTATATCAAAGAATTTATTAACTGCCACACAATCAATGTAGTTTATAAAATTGAGTGCACAACATGTAATTTATCTTACATAGGATGCACCACAAGGAAGTTGAAAACCAGAGTAACGGAACATTTGAGGGATCTCACTAGCAACAACACAACGAATAGAAACATATCAGCTGTTGCCAAACATTTTCTTACGCACCATATGGGAGATATATCCATGATGACTATTCAGGGCATAGAAAAGGTTAATTTGCCACAACGGGGGGGAGATGTCAGAAGACGACTTCTCACAAGGGAAGCCTTCTGGGTATACAATTTGCAAACGAGACACCCCGGTGGTCTCAATAGAAGAAATGAAATAATGTACCATTACTAATAGCCCTTGTTTTGTATTAATCATATGTTAGTTTTATGATGTACATGTAATTGTTTTATGTTGTTTCTAGTTGTTTTAAATAGAATCAGATGTGATATGTATAGTAAGTAATAGGTTTTCCTGTTTGTAGGACCTGAGACAATGGTCATGTGACCCCAGTTAGTTACATCATTGGTCCACTGACATTATATAGGATTTATCGCAGTACTTGAAAGTTCATGCATTGATTAAGATCGTGAGCGATCGAAACGCGTCGCATGTGCTCCACACCCAGGCTTTTGTACATAGGCAAGGATTTCCACTGTTTTGAAGATTTTAATGAACCAATAAAGATTCACTTTTTTATGGAGCTGGAGCACCTTCCTTTCTTTGCCTTGGTTTTCTTGGCTGTGTCCTTTGGGTCGTTGTCTTGTTGGAAGATGAAATGACGACCCATCTTAAGATCCTTGATGGAGGAGCAGAGGTTCTTGGCCAAAATCTCCAGGTAGGCCGTGCTATCCATCTTCCCATGGATGCGGACCAGATGGCCAGGCCCCTTGGCTAAGAAACAGCCCCACAGCATGATGCTGCCACCACCATGCTTGACTGTAGGGATGGTATTCTTGGGGTCGTATGCAGTGCCATCCAGTCTCCAAACGTCACGTGTGTGGTTGGCACCAAAGATCTCGATCTTGGTCTCATCAGACCAGAGAACCTTGAACCAGTCAGTCTCAGAGTCCTCCAAGTGATCATGAGCAAACTGTAGACGAGCCTTGACATGACGCTTTGAAAGTAAAGGTACCTTACGGGCTCGTCTGGAACGGAGACCATTGCGGTGGAGTACGTTACTTATGGTATTGACTGAAACCAATGTCCCCACTGCCATGAGATCTTCCCGTTGCTCCTTCCTTGTTGTCCTTGGGTTAGCCTTGACTCTTCGGACAAGCCTGGCCTCGGCATGGGAGGAAACTTTCAAAGGCTGTCCAGGCCGTGGAAGGCTAACAGTAGTTCCATAAGCCTTCCACTTCCGGATGATGCTCCCAACAGTGGAGACAGGTAGGCCCAACTCCTTGGAAAGGGTTTTGTACCCCTTGCCAGCCTTGTGACCCTCCACGATCTTGTCTCTGATGGCCTTGGAATGCTCCTTTGTCTTTCCCATGTTGACCATGTTTGAGTGCTGTTCACAAGTTTGGGGAGGGTCTTAAATAGTCAGAAAAGGCTGGAAAAAGAGATAATTAATCCAAACATGTGAAGCTCATTGTTCTTTGTGCCTGAACTACTTCTTAATACTTTAGGGGAACCAAACAGAATTCTGGTGGGTTGAGGGGTTGAATAATAAATGACCCTCTGAAAAAACTTTTCCCAATTTAAAAAAAAAATAAGCAAAGAAATAACATTCTTTTTTGCTGCAGTGCATTTCACACTTCCAGGCTGATCTACAGTCCAAATGTCACAATGCCAAGTTAATTCCAAATGTGTAAACCTGCTAAATCTGCAGGGGGTTGAATACTACTTGTAGGCACTGTATATCAGTGGAGTCCAGGGCCTGGGCAAACTGTTACGCACACAGGGCGTGATGATGTATAGTGGACTCACTAGACCACTGATGGTGTAGTGGTAGCTGTATACCCGATACTCAAGAGACAGGAGAATGAGCTTCAAAAACCAAAGATATTTATTCAAGAAAGCTTATCAAAAAGGAAAAGGTGCCTGAGGGGAGAACCCTCTGGATCACGACACTGTACCACACAGTGAAGCACCGGGTAAGGTATACCCCTATACAGGGATTCCCCCATCGCAACACCAGGAGGCCTAAATGCCGTGAATGCAGGACCAGAGTGATGACCCATACAGACCGTATAGAAGAGACTGTGAAATACCGGCTCTGTCGGTGGAGAGAATCCCAGAAGCTCCACGTAATCCAGGAAAGTCTGATCCAGCCGGCAGTGGTATCTGGATGGTTTCATGAGGAGAGGCTTGGTCAGCCTGGAGTGGAAACCGGAGTGTCCAGAAGGATCCAGGATAGGGAACTGCGAGCAGAGGATTCTGAGGAGACAGAGGTATTAGTATAATGCAAAGCAACTGTCATGGTTAGGACAAGGTTAATGTCCTGTTCTCTCAGGGTTAATGTGGTTAGCCTCTATTTCAAGATGGGAGGGCTATTTATACTCGCTCCTAACCTGGTATCCTTGTCAGCTATAGGTTTTTCTGCAGTCTGTATGCTTGACCTCTGAAGTGTGTGCTGGCTTTCATAGTGTCTTGCTTTATTCATTTTCCTGGATCACTGACTTCTGGCTTGGCTTCTGACTGTTCCCTGACTCTCCCTGTTGTTATCTTCCAATCTCCTGGCTACGACCTCTGCTTGTTTCACTATTCATTTATGCTTGTTCCTTCTGAGAGAACAGGACATTAAGCTTGTCCTAACCATGACAGCAACAGTCTTCAAATCGCAGAGCACAGCAGAGTGTGGCCTAAGCAGGAGGCAACGATCCTACAGAATGAACACGTTACCCAGGCACTTCCCTCAAGGGGAGGATGCCTTTTACGCACAGAGCATCACAGCACAGACAGCCCTAATAGAGAAGAGATGCCCTGCTGCTTTAAGTATGTTCAGGAAGCAGGAAGCGCCTCCTAAGAGCATTTCCAGGAGACCTGCCAAGGGGATACAGGTGCCTAGCAGAGAACGGAGCCGCCGATCATCTGGAGCCATGGACAGGGTGAGTGAGCTGCATAGCGCCACGTGAGGAGCACCGGTCTCCCTGTCCATGAGAGACTGGACTCGCGGCTGAGGGCATGACAATTACTGTCTATATGGAGCTATGGGGCTGTAGGATATCATTATAAAGAGGCATAGTGCAGGATGATTACTATTATAGGGAAGCACAAGAGTATTATTATTATAAGCAAGCAGGGAGGCATTTTTATTATTATAAGGAGGTATAGGGTCATTATTATAAAGGGTCATGGAGAATTATGATTAAAGGAGGCATAGAGGGATTACTCTAAGGCAGGAACATTAATTCTTTATGGTCTTCTGCTTTGTGCAGTATGCCCCTGCGTGCAAGTGCCCCCTTCATCTCAGGGCACTGGTGCAGTTGCACCGGCGGTATGTTCGCCCCTGACATTGGGACCTTCAGCAATCGAACAGGGAAAAATAAAAGATAACTTAAGTTGTTTTTGTTTTACTTTTGGGGTTGAACCATTTATTAAACTCAGAGGGATGAAATAATACAGTGAACTTGCTGTCAAAGGGACCCTCTTCTGTCTATCAGTGGAAGGATGTGGGCAAGTTTAGCATGTGCGTAGGGACCTTTCCCAATGTGAACACTAACCATAGAGCAAAAATATGATGTGAACAGGGCCTAAGCAGTTATTGATTTCTGTGGCAAGATTACCATGTTCACATGGACAGATATATGCACTGCAAGGTGAAACGTGTGGACAACAGAAGCCAAGCTAAAGATGGTTGTCTAAATCCCTGACTCTGCGCCTGCTAAACAGCTCTGGCTAAAAGAAGAATCATTGCATTAAAAGCCAACCATTTTGGCTCTTTTGACGCATTAAACTGATATTTGCAATATTAACCAATTGTCTTATAATGTATTGTTTCAGCAATCTTAGGGTATGTTTCCACGTTCAGGAAACGCTGCGTGTTTGATGCTGCATGGAGCCGCAGCGTCAAACATGCAGCGTCCAGATGTTACAGCATAGTGGAGGGGATTTCATGAAATCCCATCTCCACTATGTATTAAAAGACGCATGCGGCAGACCCACGGAAACGGACATGCGGCGCGTCTTTTAAGAACGCAGCATATCCTTACATTGCTGAAACAACGCAAGAACAATGCAGGTGACCTGCCAGTGACCTCAGGTGCAGATTTGGTCAGGATTTTACCTGCATAAAATCCTGACCAAATCCTGATGCAATCCTGAACGTGCACACATACCCTTAGGGTACGGCTCCACGGTACGGCTTGCCGGCGGGTTCGCCGCAGCGGCGAAGCCGCTCGGAGCTAAGCCCCGCCCCCTTTCTGGGACGCGATGGTGCCGGATGTGTACAGTACACATCCGGGATCATCGCACCCCTCGCCATAGGGCCCTGTGATATGCCTTGCGGGGACGCTGCGTCCCCGCAAGGTGTACGGACATGCTGCGTTCTGAAAAGACGCGCAGCATGTCCGGAGTCGCAGGGCCGCCGCGTGCGGGTTTCCACGCATAGTGGAGACGGGATTTCATAAAATCCCCTCCACTATGCAGGAACATCTGGACGCTGCTTGTTTGACGCTGCAGCGTCAAACAAGCAGCGTTTACGTACCGTGGAAACATACCCTAAGGGTATGTGTCCACGTTCAGGATTGCATCAGGATTTGGTCAGGATTTTACCTCAGTATTTGTAAGCCAAAACCAGGAGTGGAACAATTAGAGGAAAAGTATAATAGAAACATATGCTCCACTTCTGCATTTATCACCCTCTCCTGGTTTTGGCTTACAAATACTGATATAAAATCCTGACCAAATCCTGATGCAATCCTGAACGTGGACACATACCCTAAGGGTACGTCTCCACGGTCCGTTTCGCCGGCGGGATCGCCGCAGCGGCGAAGCCGCTCGGCGCTAAGCCCCGCCCCCTTAATGGGACGCGATGGTGCCGGATGTGTACAGTACACATCCGGGATCATCGCACCCCTCGCCATAGGGCCCTGTGATATGCCTTGCGGGGACGCTGCGTCCCCGCAAGGTGTACGGACATGCTGCGTTCTGAAAAGACGCGCAGCATGTCCGGAGTCGTAGGGCCTCCGCGTGCGGGTTTCCACGCATAGTGGAGACGGGATTTCATAAAATCCCCTCCACTATGCTGGAACATCTGGACGCTGCTTGTTTGACGCTGCAGCGTCAAACAAGCAGCGTTTACGTACCGTGGAAACATACCCTTAGCGTGTTATAGCTTACATGGCCTTCACAGAGACATCAGAAGAAATATAATGAGAAAATACAAAGCTGTGTGAGCTTGTGTCACAGCCACAAGGGGGCACTACCTTATACGTCAGCTAAATCACAACACGTGGAAAGGAGGATAAAAATGAGTTTAAGATTTTCAGGTCATGTCATGCTAGGCTAAAATGAATATTACACGTAAATATGTTATATAAAGAATTTGGGCACTAAAAATGCAAAAGATGGATATGCACTTGATTGATGCATGATCCAGATATGTTCTACCAGGACCACCATTTATTAGCCATATTGTAGTGACTGAGTGTCCTGACAACCCAACGTGAGCATGTCCTATATGATTGGAAATGTATTTCATGAAAGGTGCAGCCATTGGCCATTTCACCTGGCAATAAGCAGCTTAAAAGTGGATTAAAAGGAACCTGTACAAAGACATTATTTCCTAGCAGATAAAGGGTTAGTCTGCACATGAGTAAAGTTAAAATCATATTAGGCTGCCTTACTGGAGCAGAGGATGAAGGGAGTAAATGAATGTATATCCTCCCTGCATCCACTCACTTCCAGTCATTGAAGCGGTGCAGAGGTTGTAATCACTGCCCGACACTATGATTGACAGTTTGCGCCACACACATACACTGCAGAATAGGCTGTCAATCAAAATGCAGGGAGTTATTACAGCCACTCTGTATAGTGAGTAGTGACTGTAACCGCAACCTACACCGCCCCAATGGCTGGAAGCAAGTGACTATACAGCTCTGGCAAAAATTAAGAGACCACTGCAAGATTTTCAGTTTGTCTGATTTTCCTCTTTATAGGTCTATTTTTGAGTAAAATGTAAATTGTTCTTTTATTCTATAAACTACTGACAACGTCTCCAAAGTTCCAAGCAACACATTTTGTAATTATTTTCTGAAAATGAGAAATGGTCAAAATAACAAAAAAATGCATTGCTTGCAGACCTCAAATAATGCAAAAAAAACAAGTTCATAATCATTTAGAAATAACAATAGTAATGTTTTAACTAAGGAAGAGTTTTTAAGTAAATATTTTGTGGAATAACCATGTTTTTTAATCACAGCTTTCATGCCTCTTGGCATGCTTTCCACCAGTCTTTCACAGTGGTTTTGGGTGACCTTATGCTACTCCTGGTACAAAAATGTAAGCAGTTCTTCTTTGTTTGATGGCCTGTGACTATCCATCTTCCTCTTGCTTACATTCCAGAGGTTTTCAATGGGGTTCAGGTCTAGAGATTTTGCTGGTCATGACAGTGATTTGATGTGGTGGTTCTTCATCCACACTTTGATTGACCTAGCTGTGTGGCGTGGTGCATTGTCCTGCTGGAAAAACCAGTCCTCAGAGTTGGGGAACATTGACTGAGCAGAAGGAATCAACTGTTTTTCCAGGATAACCTTGAATGCGCTTGATTCATACATCCTTCGCAAAGAACAACCTGCCCATTTCCAGCCTTGCTGAAGAATCTTGTTTTGCCATCCAGCTTGTACTATTACAAGAGGATTGTGAACACCAGCAGAATTTTTCACACTTTCCTTCGTTAAAGCGGAAGCACATTAGGTAGAATGAGGTGTGCTCTGGTTGGAATTCAACTGACACATTAAAGGAATGGCTGTCAGACATGTAGAGAAGCTGATTTTTAGAAAACTGTACAGTGGTCTCTTAATTTTTGCCAGAGCTGTATATGTTCTCCCTGTAGCCGCTGCTTCAATAAAGTAGCCTAATAATTTTAACGCTATTTAATGCTATGAGGCAGAGAGGAAGCTGCCAGTGATGAAGATGCTGCAGGGAACGTGCGGAGAGGTGAGTGGTGCAGGGGGTGATGGAGAGGGCAATGATGGGGGTGGTGGGGAGAATGCAATGATAGAGGTGATGGAAAGTGCAATGATGGGGAGAAGGCAATGATGGAGGTGATGGAGAGGGCAATGATGGGGTGGTGGGGCAGAAAGCAATTAGAAAGGTGGTGGAAAGGGCAATGGTGGGGGTGGTGGGGGAGAAGGAAGTGATTGAGGTGGTGGAAAGGACAATGATGGGGGGGTGGGGAGAAGGCAATGAAGGAGGTGGTGGAAAGGGCAATGATAGGGTGGTGGAGAGGGCAATGATGGGGGTGGTGGGGGAGAAAGCAATGATAGAGATGGTGGAAAGGACAATGATGGGGTGGTGGGGGAGAAGGCAATAATGGAGGTGGTGGAGAAGACAATGATGGGGTGGAGGGGGAGAACAATGATTGAGGTGGTGGAGAGGGTAATTATGAAGGTAATAGAGAGGGCAATGATGGAGGTGATGGGGAGGGAAATGACTGGGGTGGTGGAGAGGGCAATGATGGAGGTGGTGGAGAGGGAAATGATGGAGATGGGGAGAAGACAGTGATGGGGTGGTGGAGAGGGCAATGATGGGGGTGGTGAAGAAGGCAATGATGGAGGTGACAGAGAGGGCAATGATGGAGGTGATGGAGAGGGCAATGATGGAGGTGGGGAAATGGTAAATATGGAGGTAGTAGAGAGGTCAATGATGGAGGTGGGGGAGAGGGTAAGTATGGAGGTAGTAGAGAGGGCAATGATGGAGGTGATGGGGAGGGCAATGACTGGGTGGTGGAGATTACAATGATGGAGTTGGTGGAGAGGGCAATGTTTAAGGTGGTGGAGAGGGAAATGATGGAGATGGGGAGAAGGCAGTGATGGGGTGGTGGAGAGAGCAATGATGGAGGGGATGGAGAGGGCAATGATGGAGGTGGGGAGAGGACAATGAGGAAGCGATGGGGAGGAGGACAATGAGGCATATGGGGGATTGGGATGGGAGAAGGGGGCTTATAATGAACTTATGAACAGGGGCAGGTGGAGGAAGATGTTAGATATGGACAGTGTCGGACTGGGGTGTCAAGGGCCCACCAGTAACATTGACTTTAGAAGGTCGACTTTTCACCTGCATACAAATATTACACGACACTCGTTCACAAATCTACCTATATCACTATATAATAATAAACTGGGTAGTTTGACTAATGAATGATGAGATGCTGCTTTTATCTGTACAGAGTGAATCAAGTGAATTATGCCATGCCAAGTGCTGCCCATACATTGGAATTGGGTGCCCAGATGTGCACAGGGGCCCACTGGGGGATTGCCCTGTTCCCCTATGGAACTGTCCGAGCCTGGATATGGATGTAAAATGATTTGGGTGGTGGAGGATGCTAAGCCCCTGATAGCATCCTCCCCCATCTCACAATTCATAGTAATGCTATCAGGGACTTAAAATTTATTGAGGAGTGGGAGAGGAGAGGGTAAGGTGCGTAGGACACTTTATAATGAACTGAAAGTTGGGAGAAGACACTGTCAGGGACTTGCAATAAATTGGGAGGTGGCGGAGGATGCTCAGTATCTCCCACCCCCAAATTCATTATAATGCTATCAAGTACTTAATGAATGACACAGGACATGGATCTAAGGCTATGTGCACACGTTCAAGATTTGCAGGAGAAAATTCTGCTGCCTATCCTAATGGGTTGGCAGGAAGAAAGTTGTGTAAAATACATTTACTTTTTCCACATTTTTCCCATGTTTTATGTATTTTGCCCCATTAGTACAGGTAAAAAATACGCTGTAAGAATTGACATTATGCAGATTTTAATCTGCTGCATATCTGAAAGGAAAAATATTCAACGTGTGCATGGGACTTCAGGGATCTCATACACTTTTCCTGTGCTGTAAAACCTTGCATATATTCCATGTGCACAAAGACTTACAGCTAATTGTGGAGAGTCACAGACTGAATAGTTTATATTATTGGGCGGCAGAGATTATAGGTAATGGGGGACACAGTGCTGCTTATCACGTTATATTTTTAATGGTGCGTGGCTAATAGTATATTAATGGTGGGGTACATATCTGTATTCAGGGGGGGAGACACAAGTATGTATACAATGTATGTGACCTTGTTATTTTCAGGCCTGCAAAGATCATCGTGACAAGACGAGTCGTGGCTGGGAGATGTCGACCAGACGGAGAAGAAACCGGAGAAAGCGGATCTATTGAGACGAGACGTCAAACGGTAAGGGCCTGGATGTAGATATTATTCTGTTATCTGCACTGTGTGACGTGGAGTGTTAATGTGTTTTGTAAAATCCCTTATTCTACATTCTCACATTTGTGTGAAATGTCCACGTGCTTCTGGAGCGCCCCCACTGCCGCAGGGCCGAGGGGTACCCGGTACCGGGCCTCTGAGTCTCTGTTCTGGGGTTTTCACGGTGGCTAGACCCGGTCCGTGACCCTGCTGAGGGGCGTCCAGTGAAAGGTGGTGGTAAATGGTGGTGATATTGCGGTGCAGTGTAGGTCGTAGTAAATAACGAGGACACCAGGTTGCAGTCTCTTTACCTCTTTACTGAAGGTTTTAGAATCCTCAGTCCAGAGCGCTGTCAACAGGGCTGTTTGAGACCGGCCGGTCCAAAGGCACATCAGGAGTTCTCTTTACAGGTGGGAATCAGTGTCTACCTTCTAGCGCTGTGTGTTGTAGTCCTTCCCTGCTGAGCTCCCGGGATAGTCCTCACAACTGATTCTGTCTGTCTCTGATGTTCGTTCTCTCCGTCCCCCAGGTGATATGGTAGGACGCACCCGTATGACGGGGTAGGCCTGGAGTTCTTCCGGGACCCTAGAGTCGCCCCTCTCCCACAGCTGCCTCCGTTGTCTGCTTAGGTGATTTGTGTGAGACAGCCAACCTATAATTGGCTGTCCGGCCGTGGTTTGCAGTAGTACTTAGAGTCTCTTACTTGCTCGGCGTTCCAGCCACCGACTGTTTGCGCCTCAGAAGGATGTTGCCTCGGTCTAACAGCACGACTCCTTCTGGTCCTAATGCCTCTTTTCTGTATTCCCGTTGTTCACTGGTTAGTTCTGCTCTTAGGAGTCTGCCAGGATCCCATCCCTGACAGGTCCTCTCACTAGCTCTTCCCAGTTACTTCTCTCTCTCTCTTCCTGTCCAACCCCCAGTTTTACCAGAGTGTGAGGAGTGGCCTACTAGATAGAACCACCCCCCCTGGTGGCCAGAGTGTGAAGTGTAGTGTGAGTGTTACCTGGTCAGAGAAACTCCTTTAATGCAATCAGACGTAACATCACTCCCCTTAGTGGCAGAGCGACATTACTGCAACGACCAGGACTCTGGGGCGCTGCACTCCCCCCGGTTAAATCCAGTACTCCCGGACTGGGAAAACAAGAACAACAATACATGTTAACAGAAAACACACAAAATTTTGAAATAGCATAAACAATTAAACATAACAGTGCTTCCCTTTATGGGAGGTGAGGACTCTTGAATGTTGCAAAAGTTAGGTCATGCACAGTTTATGACTCTCAGTTCAATGGTTGAAACAGCGGGGACCCCGGGTAAACAAAGGGGTCCCCCTTTTGAAAGTTTTTGAGCAATTCACCGTCCATTACTCTATTGTCCATTTTAAAACCTGTAACAAAAGATATGCACACAAACATTTTCAACTAAATAGCAGCCCTCGCTAATACCTCCAAGTTTTGTAGCGAAGGGGAGTTTGGTTCTGAGTGCTGCGTGTGGACCTTCGCAGCGCAGGGGTTGCTATTGGCCTAACAGGGCCCGCTATGCTTGCTACCGCTGGTGTAGTGCACTGTCTTCTAGCTACACTTCTAGTGAGTCTGGGTAGCACTGGCAGGTTGGGGCTCTCAGAGCTGCTGCTATCAACAGTGGGTACAGCAGATTCACCGATAGCAGAGGGAGGATTTGCCGGTTCAACGGTTGGCATGGCATCTTCAGGTAGGGCTTGTTGAGGTTGCGGGGCCGGATGATCTGGTACCACCATCGCTTCTGGTGGGTCCGGCTGTTGAAACGTTAGAACAGGTACCACGATGGCCTGATTTATCTGAGTCCAGGACTGGGGAAAGTCACCAAGGACGGTATGGATCATTTTCTCCTTTTCCACCGGCGGGGAGATTCTTGGGGCCGTGTCCCTCTCTCTCAACTTATCGGGGCAGACCTTAAGGTGATCCCTGGATACCGCTGTCGAGGTCTCCCCTCTGTCCTTGCTGATGAGACAGACCTTCGTGTTGTCGAAGTCGGATGGCAGGATGGTATACGGTTCCGCTTCCCATTGGTCATCGAGCTTGTGTAGTCTCCTCTTTCGTTTAAGTACTTGCTCACCAGGTGACAGGGGAATCGCAGGAGCGTGCTGGTTGTAGTCCCTTTATTGTTTTTGCCTAGCCTGGGCGAGACTTCTTTCCACGCACTCCTGTACTTTGCGATACCTTCGCTGCCTTTCTGCATCCCAATCTGCATCCGGCGAGGTATCTTTGGGGACTAGGACCCCCATTTCCAGATCAACGGGTAACTGGCTAGGCCTTCCCCTCATTAGGTACGCTGGAGTACAGTTGGTGGAATTTACTGGGATGTGATTGTAGATATCCACCAAGTCAGGCAACTTTGTCGGCTACAGGTTCCGTTCCTCTACGGGCAAGGTCTTCAATAAGTCGATCACCACCTGGTTCATCTTCTCGCACATCCCATTGGTTTGAGGATGGTACGGCGTGGTTCGGATCTTCTTACACCCGTACAGTTGGCAGAACTCTTGGAACACTTCTGCTTCGAATGCTGGTCCCTGATCGGTCAGTACCTTCTCTGGGTAGCCATGGGGCCTACAAAAGTACTACTGGAAGGCCTTGGCGGCAGTCCTGGCCGTTAGATCCTTGACAGGTACAACCACCAAAAATCTGGAGTAGTGATCTACGATGGTAAGAGCGTAGATATAGCCTGACCGGCTAGGTGTCAACTTCACATGATCCAGCGCGACCAGTTCGAGCGGCCGTTTGGTGATGATAGGCTGCAGGGGAGCCCGTTGGCTGCCATGGTCCTTCCTGCGTAGGCTACATGGACCGCACTCCCGACACCACTTCTCAATGGCTCTCTTCATGCCAATCCAATAGAACCTCCCTCGGAGTAGCCTCTCTAGCTTCCTCCATCCGGAGTGTCCGGCTCCATCGTGGTAGGCTCCCAGAACCATGGGCGCATCTCGCCTTGGCACCACTATCTGCCACACCAATTCATGAGTACGTGGGTCGATGCTCCTCCTGCACAGCTTGCCATCATGGATAAACAGTTTGCTTCTCCCCTTCCACAGCTGTTGGGTTTCCTGTGGATCATCTGGGCCAGGATGCAACCCTGCCTGCGTCAAGAGCTCTTTCACCCGACGGACCGCGGGGTCACCATCCTGGGTCTCCGCCCACCCGTGATGGGGCAGGGGATTCAGCGTGGCATCCGGTTGGTTCCTGTGCCTGTTCTTCACATGATGAGAGTTCTGAGTGGCTTTGGGGCGATGGAATGCAGGCAGCTCCACCTCTTCAAGTGCCTCCGGGTCTTCTCCCGTTTCTGGCAAATTGGGCATTCGGGACAAGGCATCGGCATTGGCATTCTTGTGTCCCGCCCGGTACTTGATGGTGAAATCGTAGTTGGACAGCCGGGCCATCCACCGCTGTTCCAAGGCCCCGAGTTTGGCAGTATCCAGATGCGTTAGCGGATTGTTATCCGTGAAGACGGTGAATTTCGCGGAGGCCAGGTAGTGTTTGAACCTCTCTGTCACTGCCCAGACGATGGCAAGGAATTCCAGCTTAAAAGAACTGTAGTTGTCAGAGTTTCTTTCCGTGGGACGGAGTTTCCTGCTGGCGTAAGCGATCACCCTTTCTTTGCCTTTCTGGACCTGGGACAGCACGGCTCCTAATCCCACATTGCTGGCAACTGTGTACAGCACAAACGGTTGGTCGTATTCGGGGTAAGCCAGTACCTCTTCTCCCGTCAGTGCCGACTTCAAACAAGCGAAGGATCCCTCCAGCTCCTCGTTCCAATCAAAGGGGGTGTTCCTCCCCTTGGTCTTCTTTGGTTGGCCCACCAACAGGTTTTGCAAGGGTGCGGCCTTCTTGGTAAAGTCCTTAATGAACCTCCGGTAATAGCCTACCAGCCCGAGGAACTGCCGGACTTCATGAAGGTCACTGGGCCTTGGCCAGTCCTTGATCACCGTGACCTTGTCGGGGTCTGGGGCCACTCCTTCAGCGCTCACCACATGGCCCAGGTACTGCACTTTAGGTTTCAGCAGATGACACTTGGACGGTTTCACCTTTAAGCCAAAGGTGGACAGGGCTTCAAACACCTCGGCCAGGTGCTTCAGATGGTCTTCGTAGGTCTTAGAGAAGACAATGACATCATCCAAATACAGCAGCACGGTTTTGAAGTTCATGTGTCCCAGGCAGCACTCCATCATCCTCTGGAACGTCCCGGGAGCATTGCACAATCCGAAGGGCATGTAATTGAACTCGCAGAGACCCATTGGTGTCGTGAAGGCCGTCTTCTCTTTGTCCGCCTCCGCTACAGGAACCTGCCAGTACCCACTGGTGAGATCTAAGGTAGAGAAGTAGTTAGCAGATTTTAAGGCAGCCAGAGACTCCTCTATCCTGGGCAGTGGGTATGCGTCCTTATGTGTAATGCGATTCAACTGCCTGTAATCAACACACATCCTCATTGTACCATCTTTCTTTTTAACAAGGACTAACGGAGCTGCCCAGGGGCTACAGCTGTCTCTCACCACCCCAGCCTCCTTCATTTCCCGCAACATGTCCTTGGCACACTGGTAATGAGCTGGGGGTACAGGGCGATCTCTCTTTTATGGGTCGGTGATCTCCCGTGGGGATATGATGTTGGATCCCTTTCACCTGCCCAAAATCTAAGGGGTGTTTGCTGAATACCTGCTCGTACTCGTGTACCACCCTGTAGGCCCCCTGTTTTTGATGGGATGGGGTAGAGTCAGTGCCCACATGCAATTCCCGACACCAATCTTTCGAGTGCTCTGCAGAACCGTTGTCCTCCGCCACGTTTGACGGGACCAAGGGTTCAGGTGTCTGTATCACACTATTATTAACAGTGAATAATTTGGCGAGCGTGGCATACTTGGTGAGGTGAACCTCTTCCTCCCCACAATTGAGGACACGTACGGGCACTCTCCCCTGGCGAACGTCGACCACCCCCCGGGCTGTGAGAATAGTAGGCCTATTGTCTGAATATACGGGTTCTACCAAGGCCTGGTAGTCCTTTCCCCTGAGGCCTATGGCTGCCCGACACCATATTAACATTTCACTCCTGGGGGGTATCGCGATGGGGTTTGAATCACTCACAGTGACACGACCAATCTCACCACCAGTCAGCTCTACCTGCTGTCTCTGCATCAGAGCTCTGATTTCCTTCTGCAGGGCACGTTGCTCACTGTGGCCAGCGGTTTCTGCCACCTGTTGCAACAAAACAATAACTTCTGCAAGACAATTTTCTATAACATTAGTACCAAGAGTCATCATGGGATTACATTCTCGATGATCAATATCAACAATCACAATCCCTTGGGCTTTCAATTCCACCCGCCCCACCTTGATGGTGACCTCCTTATACCCCACTTGTGGCAACGGCTGACCATTACTGGCTATTATGGTGAAATCATCGTCAGGGCCACGAGTAATATCGGTGTCCTCCCAATACCGTTTATAAAGCACGTAAGGTATAGTCGTCACCTGAGAACCGGTGTCAAGCAAAGCGTTCAAGGGGATTCCATCAACCACTACAGGGAGAACTGGTCGTCCTCCAATGTACTTGGTTCTCCAATGCTGTGGGCCTGACCGTCCTACTCCTGGGTGTTGGCCCTTTGCCCCAGGGGTTGCTCGTTCAAAGGACAGTACCTTGCAAGGTGGCCCACCTGGTGACAGCGGCGGCAGATGGGTCGTCCGTCCTGGTGGAAGCGATCGTCGTTCCGGCCTCTGGTCGGCGGAGTCCTCCTCTGTCGCATCCAAGGGACATCCTCTGGTCTGGAGGCCAGCTGGATCTTCTCCTTGGGGGCCTCCTGTAGGGACTGCACCGTACGGGCCAGGGCAGCAACGCTCTTGGTTAGCTCCTGCATCTGGAGACGAAGTCCTGCAGGGGAGTCGTCCTCTAGGCTCTGGGCATCGGCCTCGGCGGCGACTGGGGCATCCGACGCCACCTCCTGGTTGTATGTGAGAGCGGGACGCCGGGGAGGTGCTGCACGGCTGGGCTGTCGCTCCTGCAATGCCTGGATAGCTTTATCTTTGAATTGCGCAAAAGTCAAGTCTGGATTTTGCATGGCCAGGAAGTGCAATTGGCCCCGCTGGTGACTGCACAGGAGCCCCTCAATGAACCGCTCCTTCAGGATTTTATCCTCATCCTGCATGCTGCCGGGGTCACTCTGCTTAATGGCCCGCATCGCCTCCTGGAGATTAAGGGCATAGTCCCGTAAGCTATCCTGCGGTCTCTGTTTGCATCCATAGAAAGTCAGTTTAATTTCTGTAGCAGTGCGAGTATCGAAGGTAGCTTTAAGCTTTGCAAAAATCTGCTGTGCAGTTCCCTTATCCTCGGCGGGCCAGGACTTCAATTCTCTCAGAGCCGCCCCAAAGAGTAGGCCGGTTATCATATGAACCTTCTGCGGCTCTGTCAGGGGATAGAAATCGAGCAGGCTGCAGAGCCCTTCCTTAAAGTCAGTGAATGTATGCGACTCCCCAGAGTATCGTGGGAGCCAGGCCGCTCCGGGCAGGTACGGCATAGAGAAGGGCATTATGGCTTTTGTGTTAGTGGCAGCGTCCGACTGGCTGAGGGGAACAGCGGGTTCTGCGGCAACCGGTGGTTGTATTAGGGCCGCGGCTTCGCCCGCTGCGGGTCCCGGAGGCGCCCCTGCGTCCCCGGCTGCGGCTTCTTCCTCCGCTCCTCCCGACTCGGACATGGCTGGCCCTTCCTCCACTAACCTGCTGGAGATTGGAGTTCCTCTTCCGGGATCGGCACGTTACCGCGCTTTCTCGTTCCGCGCTTCTTTTTGGCCGGTCCCGCCCACGAAGCTGAGGCTCCTCCCTCCACACTGCGATGGCGAATCGTGGCGGGAACTCCTGGCGGCAATTGTCAACGCACAGTCTTTGCAATAAGTTACAGTCCAAGCACAATAAATCACAGTTCCAAGGCACACATGACCTGATTCTTCAGGCTTAAGTAAATCCTGTTCGTGACGCCAAAATGGAGCGCCCCCACTGCCGCAGGGCCGAGGGGTACCCGGTACCAGGCCTCTGAGTCTCTGTTCTGGGGTTTTCACGGTGGCTAGACCCGGTCCGTGACCCTGCTGAGGGGCGTCCAGTGAAAGGTGGTGGTAAATGGTGGTGATATTGCGGTGCAGTGTAGGTCGTAGTAAATAACGAGGACACCAGGTTGCAGTCTCTTTACCTCTTTACTGAAGGTTTTAGAATCCTCAGTCCAGAGCGCTGTCAACAGGGCTGTTTGAGACCGGCCGGTCCAAAGGCACATCAGGAGTTCTCTTTACAGGTGGGAATCAGTGTCTACCTTCTAGCGCTGTGTGTTGTAGTCCTTCCCTGCTGAGCTCCCGGGATAGTCCTCACAACTGATTCTGTCTGTCTCTGATGTTCGTTCTCTCCGTCCCCCAGGTGATATGGTAGGATGCACCCGTATGACGGGGTAGGCCTGGAGTTCTTCCGGGACCCTAGAGTCGCCCCTCTCCCACAGCTGCCTCCGTTGTCTGCTTAGGTGATTTGTGTGAGACAGCCAACCTATAATTGGCTGTCCGGCCGTGGTTTGCAGTAGTACTTAGAGTCTCTTACTTGCTCGGCGTTCCAGCCACCGACTGTTTGCGCCTCAGAAGGATGTTGCCTCGGTCTAACAGCACGACTCCTTCTGGTCCTAATGCCTCTTTTCTGTATTCCCGTTGTTCACTGGTTAGTTCTGCTCTTAGGAGTCTGCCAGGATCCCATCCCTGACAGGTCCTCTCACTAGCTCTTCCCAGTTACTTCTCTCTCTCTCTTCCTGTCCAACCCCCAGTTTTACCAGAGTGTGAGGAGTGGCCTACTAGATAGAACCACCCCCCCTGGTGGCCGGAGTGTGAAGTGTAGTGTGAGTGTTACCTGGTCAGAGAAACTCCTTTAATGCAATCAGATGTAACATCACTCCCCTTAGTGGCAGAGCGACATTACTGCAACGACCAGGACTCTGGGGCGCTGCACTTCCCGGAAGGCACATGGACCCGTAGAGGTTTAAAGATCCATTCACACACTGGTGAAAATCACAGATCTGAGAATGAGATCTGCGGGGGTCAGAGAAAGTTCTGTTCTGATCCGATTTTGAGGATCAGATAGGACATGCTCAATGCGTCTGTAAAAGCTGGCAGCACACCGACACTGCACAGAGATACATAGATGTAGCCTTATTATGTATAGCACAGTTCCTTAGTATATAGTGTACTCACTTATTATGTATAGCACAGTCCCTTAGTATATAGTGTACTCACTTATTATATGTAACACTGTCCTTAGTTACATAATTTCCTCTTTTATTATGTATTACACCATCCCTTATTGTGTACCATCCTCTCTAGTTATAAATGGTGCCGTCCCTTATTACATAGCATCCTCTGCTGTTATGTACAGTGCTGTCTCTTACATAGTGCATTCTTGTTATTTTTGTGGTTCACAGGACCCTCTTTTATCACATTATCCTCTCTTGTTAGATATAAAATGACCGCTAAAGGAGCAGTCGGTAACCAGACAACCAGTCCATCAGCTCCTCCATTAGAAAAGAAGCTTTCCCATGCTCCATCAGACTTCATTGCATTATACATCTAACAAGACCGGACAATATGTAATAAAGAAAGGGCTGTATATAATCTAATATATAAAGGACGGTCCTGTACATAACAAGCGAGGGCACGGTGTAATAAGGGATGACAATACATATAAAAAATGAGACTATGTACAGGGGGGCCATTTATATGGATACACCTAAATAAAATGGGAATGGTTGGGGATATCAATTTTCTGTTTGTGGCACATTAGTATATGGGAGGGGGGAAACTTTTCAAGATGGGTGGTGACCATGGCGGCCATTTTGAAGTCAGCCATTTTGGATCCAACTTTATTTTTTTCAATGGGAAGAGGGTCATGTGACACACCAAACTTATTGAGAATTTCACAATAAAAACAATGGTGTTATTGGTTTTAACATAACTGTAGTAGGAAAGTGCCCCAAAATGTACATCTTTGCATAGAGATGTGTATATACCCATGTATAATTCCTTCACATGTGCTCAGTAGGCCCCCTCCTCCACCTTGCTCCATGTGCTGGTATCATTCAGGATTGAGGGGATGTACCTTCGCCAGTGGACAATAGACTTGTGATCTCATCCCCACACACCTGGGACTGAACACACCTCTTTTAGCTGGTCACATAAAAGGGCCAACTCCATGTGGTTCCTGCTCTCTTACCTCTTCCTGAGATGAGGATGGACACACATGGATAAGTTTAGTAAGATTTATAGGAGGGAAACCCTGTCCTTTTACAATGGCGAGCTACAGGCCCACTGTTTAGATTTTGTTTACCATGTTTTGCTGTTTGAATTTCTGATCATCGTCTGTGAACTGATCAGGCCAGAGAGACGTGGACAGATTACATTGATACAGGGTGAACTGTTGTGTAATTCTGTGCGTTCAGATCGCTGATAGTTCAGACAGGTGATGCAGATTTTTAATAGCTATAAATGGAACAAAATCAGTACAGAGAACCCAGTCTTCTGCTTTTTAATGTTTTTCCTTTTCCTTTGCTTGGTAATCTTTGAGAGTTTGGGGTGATCTTTACCAGTCCATTCTTCCAAAGAGTCATAGTCGTTCTCTAGGTAAAAGTCCAGCTGGTCAGGAAAAGGTGTTCAAGAGGTAAAAGGACCTTTTTCAAGCAGCAGAGAAGGGACAAGGAGGACGACCAAGGTGGCATCAGGAAGAGTGAGTATGGACTTATCGACCCTTAAGAGTATGTTTCCACGGTCAGGATTGCATCAGGATTTGCTCAGGATTTGACGCAGGTAATATCTGCACCAAATCTGCACCAGAGGTCACTGGCAGGTCACCTGTGTTTTTTATGCGTTTTTACATGCGTTTTAGATGCGTTTTTTATGCTGATTTGTGTGTGTTTTTGTAATCTAAATAAAGATATACAAAAAAAAGAATTGTGATGTAATTTCTTGTCCAACCTCTTCATTTACTTACTCCATTGAAGAATATACACACACAGCTAGATAGATAGATAGATAGATAGATAGATAGATAGATAGATAGATACGTTAGATGGATACAATAGATAGATAGTGTAATAATTATAGGGGATAACTCAGGAGACTCTTTGCGTGGAACAAGACAAGTTGGCCACCAGAAGAATCGGCTCAGGAACTCTTGTGTCTTCTGTACCCCCCTGTGACCAGCCAACTTGGAGTCATGTACCAACTTGAGGATCTGCAGACGGACGACCTCAGGGACGTAGATACGTCAATCTCTGAACCACATGCCACCCTTAAAGACAAGATTAATATCCACAGGTGGGTTGGCCAGAAATACATCACTGTCATATGCCTCCCTGCACTCCTTCCACAAGTCCTGATCGTGGATAACTCCGATGAAATTGGCATCAGATAGAATGGTCTTGGACGGGGCTCCAGGTACGGAATCCGCAGCATGGATTCAGGATAAAGCATCAGCCTTCCCATTACGAGAACCTGGACGGTACAAGATAACAAAGTTAAATTGATTTAAAAATAAGTTCCAGCGAGCCTGACGAGGAGAAAGACATCTAGCGGATCTAAGGAACTCTAAATTGCGATGGTCAGTTAGCACTATGATCTGTTGTGCAGCTCCTTGCAGATGATGCCTCCATTCTTTAAAAGCCGCAATAGCCAGCAATTCCTTGTCTCCCACGTCATAATTCTTCTCTGCTGAAGTTAGTCTACGGGAAAAGAAAGCACAAGGATGTAGCAGACCCTTCTCTCCAGTTCTTTGGGAGAGCATAGCCCCCAAAGCATTATCAGAAGCGTCCACCTCCACAATGAAAGAAAGTGTTGGATCTGGGAGTATCAACAGCGGTGCTGATGTGAAACAGATCTTAAGCCGATCAAAAGCTTCTTGAGCCTGTGATGACCACTTAAAGGGTTTTTCCTTGTTTGTCAAGGAAGTAATGGGACGGACAGTATCAGAAAAATTTCGAATGAAGCGTCTGTAGAAATTAGCAAAACCAATAAAACTTTGGACCTCCTTTATGTTCTTGGGTACCGGCCAGTCAAGGATAGCCTGAATCTTACCAGATTCCATGTTCAGCCCCTGGGGCGATATGATATAACCTAGGAACTGTATCTCAGAACAATGGAACTCGCATTTCTCTGGCTTAATATACAGATGGTTCTCTTTCAGACATCTTAAAACAGTTTTGACATGTTCTTCGTGTTCCTGTAAAGAGTCAGAAAAGATTAGTATATCGTCCAAATAGATCACTACAAACTGGTCCAACAAATCTCTGAAAATGTCATTAGCAAGGTGTTGAAACGTTGCAGGGGCGTTACAAAGCCCGAAGGGCATCACAAGATATTCAAAGCGTTTAAAGGCAGGCTACATTCAGAGATGTCAGATTCATCATCACAGTTGTCATACTCCCCTACTGCTGCTAGCACCTTTTTAGGCCGTCTAGGACACAGGACAATTGATCAAGAAGTGGTCAGACTGGCCGCAGTAGAAACATAGACTTTCATGAAGGCGATGCTCCCGGCGCTCATTGATCTCGCGCCTCTGAACGGAATTTGCATGGGCACCGCCTCCTCCCGAGATGTTTTACCTGCAGGCTCTTTGGAAGGAAGAGAAAAGTTAGAAATACGGTTATATGCAGCAAACTTCTCCTGCCTACGCTCAGTAAGGCGAATGTCTATGCGCACACAATGCTGTATAAATGTCTCTAGCTCTTGTGACTCAGAGCGAGCTAGTTCATCTTTTACAATACTAGACAGACCCCTTTTAAAAATAGGCAATTGTGCATAACTGTCCCAATTGGTATCTACCGCTAATCTCCTGAATTCAGTGGCATACTCAATAACAGAACGTTTAGCCTGGCGTAAAGACAATAAAGCAGATTCAGCGGTTGCACGGCGATTAGGGTCATCAAACATTAATGCCTTAGCGGCCAAGAAATCATCCAAGTTATTTAACCGTGGGTCACGAGACTCAATCAACGGATTCACTTAGGCGAGCGCTCGTGCGGTCAGCAGCATTATTACACACAATACTTTGGATCTATCATTAGGAAAACGGTCAGCATGCACATCAAAATATAGCATACATTGATTCACAAAGCCACAAAATTTGTCGCGATCACCATTAAATCTGAATGGGGGCAACTTAGGTGGGCTAGCTGGTGGCGGTTGACCAGAGGGTAAAGTGACTTGTGCAGCTATTTGCGTGCTTATGTCCTGAAAAGCCCGTCCATACTGGGACTCTATGCCAGCAAGTTTGTTTTCCTGGGCTGCCATGCGGGTGCTTAAGTCCTGCAAAGTCTGTCCAAACACTTGTTGATTGTGTTCAAAGCTTCCAAACTTCTTTTGCAGACCTTCCACATCTTTCTGCAGTGATCTAATTATGGAAAACACCTGCTCTAATCTGCTCTCTGCAGTCATTGTTCCAGCAGTCTCCTCTTTTGAGGCTAGAGTATCCTGTAATAATTCTAGGGGATAACTCAGGAGACTCTTTGCGTGGAACAAGACAACTACAGGACACAGTTTTATAAGTGGTAAAGTCTATATTATCACACGGTGATTCAAACAGGTGCAGAGAGAAACTCAAGTCCACAACACTTGGTGTAAATATTAAACGCAGCTTAGCAGTCTATAGGAAACTTCAGAGGAAAATGCAATCACGCAGAAAGTCTATGAAGCACAGTTATTCTTGAGGATACTTGACACGAATAAGTCCTTGTTTTAGTCCGAACACAGATAGATATGCTTTTAAGGCAGTTCAAATAATATCTTAGCACAACCAGGGAGGCCTGGGTAATAGTCTCGGGTTTTTGCAGAGCAGCAACAGCTTACATGTCCAGCAAATGCAGATGGAAGTAAACACGAGCATGAGCATCAGATGAAGGAGGATTACTGGAAACTGGTGTATGCAGCAGGAACTCAGAGCAGAGTAGCAGGATCACCACACAGGTTCACAGGAGCAGGTATATAGCCAGGGAGTCACCAGAGTCAGGAGCTGGATGCAAGGCAGAATACTCTAGCACAGACTGAAGGCTGGGGTGGAGTTTTATAGCAGGAAGACACAGTGCACATGAGACCAAAGACGCCATCTTGGAAAAGGGCAGTAATGCACAAAATGTAATAAAAAATGTTCAGAGTCCTGACAGATAGATACTATAGATATCTATCATATCTTTCTATCTATCGTATCTATCTATCATATCTATCTATGGATCTATCTATCGTATTTATCTTTGGTATCTATCTATCGATATATCTATCTATTATCTACCGACATATCTATGTCATGTCGGACGCTGTTCACACTAGGGCGTCCGACAGACAGCAGTAATTCCACTTACGTCCACTACACGCTCAGTGGCGTCGGCTAGATTTTATCCAGCTTGCTCGGGGTTAATCTAGCTGGTAATCAGGTTGGAGGCTGGGTCACGCCCACAGCCTTTAAATAGTCACGCTGGACTTTGGGCGTCGCCGATTATAGCTTGTGCTTTGCCTGGTGATTCCGGTCTGGAGTGGTGGTCTTGTTGCACGAATATCGTATCTGGTGGTGTATAATCCTTTGTCATATTCCGCCTTCCTATTTGTATTTGTTTTGCCCTGTGCACATTATAGTGTATTCCTGTGTGTCTGCGGCGTGGTGCGTTTTTCAGTTTTCCCTGTCTGTGCTTTCTGTGGGGATTGGTGTGTGGTCTCTTCACTGGGTGGCGGGAGGTGGTTTCAGCTTAGGGCTGAAATAGGAGTCAGGGTCAGGCCTGGCGGCCCAGACATGCACACCTTTAGTGTAACTTCTGGGAAAGGGACAGACAGGGTTTCCCTAGCCTGAGGGATATCGCAGGGGCCCGGGTAACCTACCTTAGTCTACCCAGTTCCCCTGTGACAATCTGTCTATAAATATATCTATATAGAGATATATCGATAGATAGATATATTGATACAATATATAAAAAAAGGAACAGCACAACTCTTTACTTATCTTCGGGTGCAATGCCCCCAGGTGATCCGTCCAATGATTACACCAATATACAAGTACTCAAAAAAAGAGGCAGCACTCCAGGCTTCAAGGCTTGAGAAAGGCTCATATGGAGCCGAAACGTCGCCCAGACATGTGGGTTGATTAAATCTTCCACGCTTTCACAGAAGAAATGGAGTGGTGCCTCTTTTTTTTGAGTGCATAGATATATTGATAGATAGATAATAGATAAATAATAGATAAATAGATAGATAGATAGATACGATTGATAGATGGATACGATAGATAGATAGATAGATAGATAGATAGATAGATACGATAGATATCTATCTATCATATCTATCTATTGTATCCATCTATTGTATCTATCATATCTATCTATCTATTGTATCCATCTATCGTATCTATCTCTTGTATCCATCTATCGTATCTATCTATCAATATATCTATCTATATATAGATAAATCGATAGATAGCTAGATAGATATATCAATAGATATATCGATAGATAGATACAATAGATAGAAAGATAATAAATAGATGATTGATAGATAGATACGATAGATAGATAGATAGATAGATAGATAGATAGATAGATGGATATGATAGATATGATAGATGGATCACACAAGCGAGAAACTCGGACGAGTCTCGCATCTTAATACCCGGCACTGCCGCCGGCACTCGGAAGCGGAGCGTGCAGCTGCATGTATTTCTATGCAGCTGCACGCTCTGCTCCCGAGTGCCGGCGCCAGTGTCGGGTATTAAGATGCGAGACTCGTCCGAGTTTCTCGCATGTGTGACCCCGGCCTTAAATAAAGACACACACACATGAAATCTGTGTTAGGTCGGGGTCACACTCGCGAGAAACTCACACAAGTCTCTTGCTTCAATACCCGGCGCTGCCACCGGCACTCGGGAGTGGAGCGTGTGGCTGCATGTATTTCTATGCAGCTGCACGCTCCGCTCCTAAATGACGGCGCCAGTGTCGGGTATTAAGACACGAGACTCGTCCGAGTTTCTTGCATGTGTGATCCCGGCCTTAAATAAAGACACACACATGAAATCTGCATTAGGCCGGGGTCACACTCGCGAGAAACTCACACAAGTCTCTCGCTTCAATACCTGGCACTGCCACCGGCACTCGGGAGCGGAGCGTGCAGCTGCATGTATTTCTATGCAGCTGAACGCTCCGGTCACGAGTGCCCACGGCACTGCCGAGTATTGACCCTGGCCTTAAACGCAATGTTTAATTTAAAAAAACATTTTAAAAAAAATGGCGTGGGCTCCCGCGCAATTTTCTGCGCCAGAGAGGGAAATCCAGCGCCTGGGGGACTGATGTAGCCTGGGAAGGGGTTAATACCCATGTAGCTTCCCAGGCTATGTATATCAGCCGGCAGCTGTCTGCGTAGCCTTTACTGGCTATAAAAATAGGAGGACCCCCCAAAAAAATGACGTGGGGTCCCCCTATATTTTATAGCCAGAAAGGCTATGCAGACAGCTGCGGGCTGATATTCATAGCCTAGAGAGGGGCCATGGATATTGGCCCCCCCCGGCAACAAATACCAGCCCACAGCCGCCCCAGAAATGGCACATCTGTAAGATGCGCCAATTCCGGCACTTAGCCCCTCTCTTCCTACTCCCCTGTAGTGGTGGGATATGGGGTAATAAGGGGTGAATGTCACCACCTTGCTAATATAAGGTGACATTAAGCCCGGTTAATAATGGAGAGGCGTCAATAAGACGCCTATACATTACTAATCCTATTGTAGTGAAAGTGTAAAAAAGTAAATAAATACTTAAGTATTTTATTATTCTTAATTTCACCATACTTACCATACTTGAGCGCCTGCAAAAAAAGTAAAAATAATAAACCAACCGTATACTTACTTTCCGCCGTAGTCCAATTAATAACGAATGTCCCACGATGATCTCCCCTATAGAACAGTGACATTGGGTGATGTCACTGCTCTATAGACCTTCAGTGACACACTGACAGGAGACAATGGCTCCTGCAGTGTATCATTGAGGTTACCTTAGTTCAGAGTCTCACTTTATGGCAAAGCTGTGTGGGAATTTTCCCACACAGCAGTGCCACAAGTGAGACTAGGGACTATTTTCTCACAGGGGCGGAGGAATACATCTTGGGGAATACATTGTGGAAGGATATCTTCCATCATTGTATTCCTGGAGCCGCTGGAGAGCGGTCACATTATTATTATTATTTATTTATATAGCACCATTGATTCCATGGTGCTGTACATGAGAATGGGTTACATACAAGTTACAGATATCACTTACAGTAATCAAACTAACAATTACAGACTGATACAGAGGGGCGAGGACCCTGCCCTTGCGGGCTTACATTCTACAGGATTATGGGGAAGGAGACAATAGGTTGAGGGTTGCAGGAGCTCCGGTGTTGGTGAGGCGGTAGCTTCGGTAGTGGTGAGGAGGAAGCAGGGTCAGTGCAGGCTGTAGGCTTTCTGTTGTGGATTCTGTTTGTGGGCTCCCTCTGGTGGTTACTGCTGGTACTGGGTGACTTTGGTGGGTTGCGGCCTTTGGTTTCCACCTGTCCATCAGAGGCTGGGTGTTTCCTATTTTACCTGGCCTTTCTGTCATTCCCTTGCCGGCTATCAATGTATTCAGATGTGCTCTGTTTGGTTCCTGCCTACCTGCTCCCAGATCTTTCAGGATAAGCTAAGTGCTGATTTTCAGTTGTTTGGTTTTTTGTCCAGCTTGCTTATTATGTCTCTATGCTAGCTGGTAGCTCTAGTGGACTGAGGTTCTCCCCATGTGCCATGAGTTGGCACATGGGTTCTTGTAATCTCAGGATGGTTTTTTTGATTAGGGTTTTTTGCTGACCGCTCAGTCCCCTTTTGTATCTTTCTGCTTTCTAGTTTACAGCGGGCCTCAATTTGCTAAAGCTATATATATCATCTCTATGTGTGTGCCTTCCTCTCATTTCACCGTCAATACATGTGAGGGGGCAACTATATCTTTTGGGGTTCATTCCTCTGGAGGCAAGTGAGGTCTTATTTTCTCTGCAGTACTAGTTAGCTCTTAGGCTGGTGCGTGGCGTCTAGAACCAACGTAGGCACGCTCCCTGGCTATCTCTAGTTGCGTTTGTCAGGCGTAGGGCAGCGGTCAGCCCAGGTTCCATCACCCTAGAGCTCGTCCGTTATTTATTTGTACTTTGCTTGTCCTGTGCTATCCCTAGCCATTGGGGATTCATGACAGTATAGCCGGCCCACAAAGTGTTAATTGTTTGGGCTGAAGCAGGAGAAAAAGAAGTGTTTAAGGGAAATTTTTTTTTTTTTTTTTTTTTTCCTTCAGAGTTTTGCTGCCTAGCCTTTAATTGCTGTCTAGCTGCTTCTTACCTCCTCTTAACCCTTGAATGGCTCTGATCTTAGCTGTTTAACATGGATGTGCAGAGTTTGGCTTCCAGCCTGAGTAATCTCGCGGCAAAAGTTCAAAACATACAGGATTTTGTTGTTCACACTCCCATGTCTGAACCTAGAATTCCTATTCCAGAGTTCTTTTCTGGAGATAGATCTACCTTCCTGAATTTCAGGAACAATTGTAAATTGTTTCTTTCTTTAAAATCTCGCTCCTCTGGAGACCTGTTATGACCCCAGTGGACAGGGTCTCAGAGGAACGTGTAAGTCTGCAAGATACAAAAATCCAGCTCATAGGGCTGTGGTAACTGGGTTGACCAAATAGCTACTCCTAACGCCAACACTAGAAGTAGCCGGGGATCATGCCTACGGTGATCGCTAGATGACACGCGCCAGCCGGAGAATCTAACTACCCCTAGGAGAAGAAAACAAAGACCTCTCTTGCCTCCAGAGAAAGGGACCCCAAAGCAAGATACAAGCCCCCCACAAATAATAACGGTGAGGTAAGAGGAAATGACAAACACAGAAATGAACTAGGTTCAGCAAAGAGAGGCCAGCTTACTAATAGCAGAATATAGCAAGATAACTTATCTGGTCAACAAAAACCCTATAAAAATCCACGCTGGAGATTCAAGAACCCCCGAACCGTCTAACGGTCCGGGGGGAGAACACCAGCCCCCTAGAGCTTCCAGCAAAGGTCAGGATACAGATAGGAACAAGCTGGACAAAAATACCAAACAAAACAAAAGCAAAAAGCAAAGAAGCAGACTTAGCTTGGAAAACAGGAACCAGGATCAGAGGACAAGAGCACAACAGATTAGCTCTGATTTCAACGATGCCAGGCATTGAACTGAAGGTCCAGGGAGCTTATATAGCAACGCCCCTGAACTAACGGCCCAGGTGAGGATATAGAAAAAGACAGACGCTCCAGAGTCAAATCACTAATGACCACTAGAGGGAGCAAAAAGCAAAATCACAACAGTACCCCCCCCTTAGTGAGGGGTCACCGAACCCTCACCACGACCACCAGGGCGATCAGGATGAGCGGCGTGAAAGGCACGAACTAAATCGGCCGCATGAACATCAGAGGCGACCACCCAGGAATTATCTTCCTGACCATAGCCCTTCCACTTGACCAGGTACTGAAGCCTCCGCCTGGAGAGACGAGAATCCAAGATCTTCTCCACCACGTACTCCAACTCGCCCTCAACCAACACCGGAGCAGGAGGCTCAGCAGAAGGAACCACAGGCACAACGTACCACCGCAACAAGGACCTATGAAACACGTTGTGGATAGCAAACGACACAGGAAGATCCAGGCGAAAGGATACAGGATTAAGAATTTCCAATATCTTGTAAGGACCAATAAAACGAGGTTTAAATTTGGGAGAGGAAACCTTCATAGGAACAAAGCGGGAAGAAAGCCACACCAAATCCCCAACACGTAGTCGGGGACCCACACCGCGGCGGCGGTTGGCAAAGCGCTGAGCCCTCTCTTGTGACAACTTCAAGTTGTCCACCACAAGATTCCAGATCCGCTGCAACCTATCCACCACAGAATCCACCCCAGGGCAGTCAGAAGGTTCCACATGACCCGAAGAAAAACGAGGGTGGAAACCAGAGTTGCAGAAAAACGGCGAAACCAAGGTGGCGGAACTAGCCCGATTATTAAGGGCAAACTCAGCTAACGGCAAGAAGGTCACCCAATCGTCCTGATCAGCAGAGACAAAACACCTCAAATAAGCCTCCAAAGTCTGATTAGTTCGCTCCGTCTGTCCATTAGTCTGAGGATGGAAAGCAGACGAAAACGACAAGTCAATGCCCATCCTACTACAAAAGGATCGCCAGAATCTGGAAACGAACTGGGATCCTCTGTCTGACACAATATTCTCAGGGATGCCGTGCAAACGAACCACGTTCTGGAAAAACACAGGAACCAGATCGGAAGAGGAAGGCAGCTTAGGCAAAGGAACCAAATGGACCATCTTGGAGAAGCGATCACATATCACCCAGATAACAGACATGCCCTGAGACACCGGAAGATCAGAAATGAAATCCATGGAGATATGTGTCCAAGGTCTCTTAGGGACAGGCAAGGGCAAGAGCAACCCGCTGGCACGAGAACAGCAAGGCTTAGCTCGAGCACAAGTCCCACAGGACTGTACAAATGACCGCACATCCCTAGACAAGGAAGGCCACCAAAAGGATCTGGCCACCAGATCTCTGGTGCCAAAAATTCCTGGGTGACCTGCCAACACCGAGGAATGAACCTCGGAAATGACTCTGCTGGTCCACTTATCAGGCACAAACAGTCTGTCAGGTGGACAAGAGTCAGGCCTATCAGCCTGAAATCTCTGCAACACACGTCGCAGATCTGGAGAAATAGCTGACAAGATAATACCATCCTTAAGAATACCAACAGGTTCAGCGACTCCAGGAGCATCAGGCACAAAGCTCCTGGAAAGAGCATCGGCCTTCACATTCTTTGAACCTGGTAAATACGAGACAACAAAGTCAAAACGGGAGAAAAACAATGACCAGCGGGCCTGTCTAGGATTCAGGCGTTTAGCAGACTCGAGATACATCAGATTTTTGTGATCAGTCAAGACCACCACACGATGCTTAGCACCCTCGAGCCAATGACGCCACTCCTCAAATGCCCATTTCATGGCCAACAACTCCCGATTGCCCACATCATAATTTCGCTCCGCAGGCGAAAACTTCCTAGAGAAAAAGGCGCAAGGTCTCATAACAGAGCAACCAGGGCCTCTCTGCGACAAAACGGCCCCTGCTCCAATCTCTGAAGCATCCACCTCAACTTGAAAGGGAAGCGAGACTTCAGGCTGGCACAAAACAGGCGCCGAAGTAAACCGACGTTTCAACTCCTGGAAAGCCTCCACGGCAGCAGGAGCCCAATTAACCACATCGGAGCCCTTCTTGGTCATATCCGTCAAAGGTTTCACAATGCTAGAAAAGTTAGCGATAAAACGACGGTAGAAGTTAGCAAAACCCAAGAACTTCTGAAGACTCTTAACTGACGAGGGCTGAGTCCAATCAAGAATAGCTCGGACCTTGACTGGGTCCATCTCCACAGCAGAAGGGGAAAAAATGAACCCCAAAAAGGGAACCTTCTGTACACCAAAAAGACACTTTGAGCCCTTGACAAACAAAGAATTTTCACGCAAAATTTTAAAGACCATCCTGACCTGCTCCACATGCGAGTCCCAATTATCAGAAAAAACCAGAATATCATCCAGATAAACGATCAGAAATTTATCCAGATAGTTCCGGAAAATGTCATGCATAAAGGACTGAAAAACTGAAGGGGCATTAGAGAGCCCAAAAGGCATCACCAAGTACTCAAAATGACCTTCGGGCGTATTGAATGCGGTTTTCCATTCATCCCCTTGCTTAATGCGCACAAGGTTGTACGCACCACGAAGGTCTATCTTGGTAAACCACTTGGCACCTTTAATCCGGGCAAACAAGTCAGACAACAGGGGCAAAGGATACTGAAATTTGACAGTGATCTTATTTAAAAGCCGATAGTCAATACAAGGCCTCAAAGATCCGTCCTTTTTAGCCACAAAAAAGAATCCCGCACCAAGAGGGGAAGAAGACGGACGGATGTGTCCTTTCTCCAGAGACTCCTTGATATATGAACGCATAGCGGTATGTTCAGGTATCGACAGATTAAACAGTCTTCCCTTAGGAAACTTACTGCCTGGAATCAAATCTATTGCACAGTCACATTCCCTATGAGGAGGCAATGCACTGGACCTGGACTCGCTAAAGACATCCTGATAATCAGACAAGTACTCCGGAACTTCCGAAGGCGTAGAAGAAGCAATAGACACAGGCAGGGAATCCTCATGAATACCACGACAGCCCCAACTAGACACTGACATAGCCTTCCAGTCAAGGACTGGATTATGGGTCTGTAACCATGGCAGCCCCAAAACAACCAAATCATGCATTTTATGTAGAACGAGAAAACGTATCACCTCGCGGTGTTCAGGAGTCATGCACATGGTAACCTGTGTCCAATACTGCGGCTTATTTTCTGCCAATGGCGTAGCATCAATACCCCTAAGAGGGATAGGATTTTCTAATGGTTCAAGAATAAAACCACAGCGCTTAGCAAATGAGAGATCCATAAGACTCAGGGCAGCACCTGAATCTACAAACGCCATGACAGGATAAGATGACAGTGAGCAAATCAAAGTTACAGACAGAATAAACTTAGGATGCAAATTACCAACGGTGACAGGACTAACAACCTTAGATATACGTTTAGAGCATGCTGAGATAACATGTGTAGAATCACCACAGTAGTAGCACAAGCCATTCCGGCGTCTATGAATTTTCCTCTCATTTCTAGTCAGGATTCTATCACATTGCATCAAATCAGGTGTCCGTTCAGACAACACCATGAGGGAATTTGCGGTTTTTCTATCACATTGCATCACATCAGGTGTCTGTTCAGACAACAACATGAGGGAATTTGCGGTTTTGCGCTCCCGCAACCGCCGGTCAATTTGAATAGCCAGGGACATGGTATCATTCAGACCTGTGGGAATTGGAAAACCCACCATAACATTCTTAATGGCCTCAGAAAGGCCATTTCTAAAATTAGCGGCCAGTGCACACTCGTTCCAATGTGTCAGCACGGACCATTTCCGAAATTTTTGGCAATACACCTCAGCCTCGTCCTGGCCCTGAGACATAGCCAGCAAGGCTTTCTCTGCCTGAATCTCAAGATTGGGTTCCTCATAAAGTAAACCGAGTGCCAGAAAAAACGCATCAATATCAGCCAATGCCGGATCTCCTGGCGCCAACGAAAAAGCCCAATCCTGAGGGTCACCCCGTAAGAATGAAATAACAATTTTTACTTGTTGAGCAGAGTCTCCAGACGAACAGGGTTTCAGGGACAAAAATAATTTACAATTATTCCTGAAATTCCTAAACTTAAATCGGTCTCCTGAAAACAGTTCAGGAATCGGAATCTTGGGTTCAGACCTAGGATTTCTGGTAACATAATCTTGTATACCCTGCACACGAGCGGCAAGCTGGTCCACACTTGTAATCAAGGTCTGGACATTCATGTCTGCAGCAAGCTTAAGCCACTCTGAGGTAAAGGGGAAAAGAAAAAAAAAAATGAGAGAGGAAAAAAAAAACCTCAAAATTTTCTTTCTTATAATCCCACTTCTGCAATGCATTAAACATTTAATACTGGCCTGGCATACTGTTATGACCCCAGTGGACAGGGTCTCAGAGGAACGTGTAAGTCTGCAAGATACAAAAATCCAGCTCATAGGGCTGTGGTAACTGGGTTGACCAAATAGCTACTCCTAACGCCAACACTAGAAGTAGCCGGGGATCATGCCTACGGTGATCGCTAGATGACACACGCCAGCCGGAGAATCTAACTACCCCTAGGAGAAGAAAACAAAGACCTCTCTTGCCTCCAGAGAAAGGGACCCCAAAGCAAGATACAAGCCCCCCACAAATAATAACGGTGAGGTAAGAGGAAATGACAAACACAGAAATGAACTAGGTTCAGCAAAGAGAGGCCAGCTTACTAATAGCAGAATATAGCAAGATAACTTATCTGGTCAACAAAAACCCTATAAAAATCCACGCTGGAGATTCAAGAACCCCCGAACCGTCTAACGGTCCGGGGGGAGAACACCAGCCCCCTAGAGCTTCCAGCAAAGGTCAGGATACAGATAGGAACAAGCTGGACAAAAATACCAAACAAAACAAAAGCAAAAAGCAAAGAAGCAGACTTAGCTTGGAAAACAGGAACCAGGATCAGAGGACAAGAGCACAACAGATTAGCTCTGATTTCAACGATGCCAGGCATTGAACTGAAGGTCCAGGGAGCTTATATAGCAACGCCCCTGAACTAACGGCCCAGGTGAGGATATAGAAAAAGACAGACGCTCCAGAGTCAAATCACTAATGACCACTAGAGGGAGCAAAAAGCAAAATCACAACAGAGACCCTGCTCAACAGGTCAAGATTGTAATATCTTTCCTGCGGGGCGACCCTCAGAATTGGGCATTTGCATTGGCACCAGGGGATCCTGCATTGCTCAGTGTGGATGCGTTTTTTCTGGCATTGGGATTGCTCTATGAGGAACCTAACCTGGAGATTCAGGCTGAAAAGGCTTTATTAGCCCTCTCTCAGGGGCATGATGAAGCGGAAATATATTGTCAAAAATTTTGGAAATGGTCGGTACTTACTCAGTGGAATGAGTGCGCCCTGGCTGCAAACTTCAGAAATGGTCTTTCTGAGGCCATTAAGGATATTATGGTGGGGTTCCCTACGCCTACAGGTCTGAATGAGTCTATGGCTATGGCCATTTAGATTGATCGGCGTTTACGGGAGCGCAAACCCGTGCACCAGTTGGCGGTGTCTTCTGAACAGGCACCTGAGACTATGCAATGTGATAGAATTCAGTCCAGAAGTGAACGGCAAAATTATAGGCGGAAAAATGGATTGTGTTTTTATTGTGGTGATTCAGCTCATGTTATATCAGCATGCTCTAAACGCACAAAAAGGGTTGATAAATCTTTTGCCATTGGTACTCTGCAGCCTAAGTTCATTTTGTCTGTGACTCTGATTTTTTCACTGTCTTCCATTTCCGTCGATGCCTATGTGGATTCGGGCGCTGCCCTGAGTCTTATGGATTGGTCATTTGCTAAACGCTGCGGTTTTAGTCTGGAGCCTCTGGAAGTTCCTATTCCTCTGAAGGGAATTGACTCTACACCATTGGCTATGAATAAACCGCAGTACTGGACACAAGTGACCATGCGCATGACTCCCGTTCATCAGGAGGTGATTCGCTTCCTTGTACTGTATAATTTACATGATGTACTAGTGCTTGGTCTGCCATGGTTACAAACTCATAATCCTGTCCTGGACTGGAAAACAATGTCTGTGTTAAGCTGGGGATGTCAGGGGGTTCATGGTGATGCACCTCCGATTTCAATCGCTTCATCTACTCCTTCTGAGATCCCTGCGTTTTTGTCTGACTATAGGGATGTTTTTGAGGAGCCTAAGCTCAATTCGCTCCCTCCTCATAGAGAGTGTGACTGTGCTATAGAATTGATTCCTGGCAGTAAGTTCCCTAAGGGTCGCTTATTTAATCTGTCACTACCAGAGCATACTGCTATGCGGAATTATATTAAGGAGTCCTTGGAAAAGGGACATATTCGTCCATCTTCATCCCCTCTGGGAGCAGGTTTTTTTTTCGTGGCAAAAAAAGATGGTTCCCTGAGGCCTTGTATAGATTATCGCCTTCTAAATAAGATTACAGTCAAATATCAGTATCCATTGCCATTATTAACTGATTTGTTTGCTCGCATTAAGGGGGCCAGGTGGTTCACTAAGATAGATCTTCGCGGTGCGTATAATCTGGTGCGGATAAAACAGGGTGATGAGTGGAAAACCGCATTTAATACGCCTGAGGGCCATTTTGAGTATTTGGTAATGCCTTTTGGACTCTCCAATGCTCCGTCAGTCTTTCAGTCCTTTATGCACAATATTTTCCGTGAATATCTGGATAAGTTTATGATTGTGTATTTGGATGATATTTTGGTGTTTTCTGATGACTGGGAGTCTCATGTTCTACAGGTCAGGAAGGTGTTTCAGGTTCTGCGGGCCAATTCTCTGTTTGTGAAGGGCTCAAAGTGTCTCTTCGGAGTCCAGAAGATTTCTTTTTTGGGGTACATTTTTTCTCCTTCTACTATTGAGATGGATCCCGTCAAGGTTCAGGCTATTTGTGACTGGACACAACCTACATCTGTTAAGAGCCTTCAGAAGTTCTTGGGGTTTGCTAATTTTTATCGTCGGTTCATTGCTAATTTTTCCAGTATTGTTAAACCTTTGACTGATTTGACTAAAAAGGGTGCTGATGTTGCTGATTGGTCTCCTGCGGCTGTGGAGGCCTTTCAGGAACTTAAGCGCCGGTTTTCTTCTGCTCCGGTGTTGTGTCAACCAGATGTTTCACTTCCTTTTCAGGTTGAGGTTGATGCTTCCGAGATTGGACCGTGGGCGGTTTTGTCACAGAGAAGTTCTAATGGCTCGGTGATGAAGCCATGTGCATTCTTCTCTAGAAAATTCTCGCCCGCCGAGCGCAATTATGATGTGGGTAATCGGGAGCTTTTGGCCATGAAGTGGGCATTTGAGGAGTGGCGTCATTGGCTTGAGGGTGCTAAACATCGTGTGGTGGTCTTGACTGATCACAAGAATCTCATTTACCTTGAGTCTGCCAGGCGTTTGAATCCTAGACAGGCTCGTTGGTCGTTGTTTTTTTCACGTTTCAATTTCGTGGTTTCATACCTGCCAGGTTCAAAGAATGTGAAGGCAGATGCTCTTTCCAGGAGTTTTGTGCCTGACTCTCCTGGAGACTCTGGGCCTACTGGTATCCTTAGGGATGGGGTAATATTGTCCGCCGTATCCCCAGACTTGCGACGTGCATTGCAGGAGTTTCAGGTGGATAAACCGGATCGTTGTCCCCCAGAAAGACTGTTTGTCCCGGATGATTGGACCAGTAGAGTCATCTCCGAGGTCCATTCTTCTGTGTTGGCTGGTCATCCTGGAATATTTGGTACTAGAAACTTGGTGGCCAGGTCTTTTTGGTGGCCTTCCTTGTCTAGGGATGTGCGTACCTTTGTGCAGTCTTGTGAAGTGTGTGCTCGAGCTAAGCCTTGCTGTTCTCGGGCCAGTGGGTTGTTGTTATCCTTGCCCATTCCGAAGAGGCCTTGGACGCACATTTCCATGGATTTTATTTCTGATCTCCCGGTTTCACAGAAAATGTCCGTTATCTGGGTTGTGTGTGACCGCTTTTCCAAGATGGTTCATTTGGTGCCCTTGCCTAAGTTGCCCTCCTCCTCTGAGTTGGTCCCTTTATTTTTTCAGAACGTGGTTCGTTTGCATGGGATTCCGGAGAATATCGTTTCTGACAGGGGATCCCAGTTTGTGTCTAGATTTTGGCGGACGTTTTGTGCCAAGATGGGCATTGATTTGTCTTTCTCGTCTGCATTCCATCCTCAGACGAATGGCCAGATGGAGCGAACTAATCAGACCTTGGAAACTTATTTGAGGTGTTTTGTTTCTGCTGATCAAGATGACTGGGTTGCTTTTTTGCCACTGGCCGAATTTGCTCTTAATAATCGGGCTAGTTCTGCCAATTTGGTCTCTCCTTTTTTTTGTAATTCGGGGTTTCATCCTCGTTTTTCCTCTGGTCAGGTGGAGTCTTCGGATTGTCCTGGAGTGGACGTGGTGGTGGACAGGCTACATCAGATTTGGAATCAGGTGGTGGACAATTTGAAGTTATCTCAGGAGAAGACTCAGCAGTTTGCTAATCGCCGTCGCCGCGTGGGTCCCCGACTTCTTGTTGGGGATTTGGTGTGGTTGTCTTCTCGTTTTGTCCCTATGAAGGTCTCTTCTCCTAAGTTCAAGCCTCGGTTCATCGGTCCTTATAGGATCTCGGAGATTCTTAACCCTGTATCTTTTCGTTTGGATCTCCCAGCATCGTTTGCTATTCATAATGTGTTCCATCGGTCGTTGTTGCGGAGGTATGAGGTGCCCGTTGTTCCTTCGGTTGAGCCTCCTGCTCCGGTGCTGGTGGTGGGAGAATTGGAGTATGTTGTTGAGAAGATCTTGGATTCTCGTGTTTCCAGACGCAAACTCCAGTATTTGGTTAAGTGGAAGGGTTATGGTCAGGAGGATAATTCCTGGGTGGTCGCCTCCGATGTTCATGCGACTGATTTGGTCCGCGCCTTCCATAGAGCTCACCCTGATCGCCCTGGGGGTTCTCGTGAGGGTTCGGTGACCCCTCCTCAAGGGGGGGGTACTGTTGTGGATTCTGTTTGTGGGCTCCCTCTGGTGGTTACTGCTGGTACTGGGTGACTTTGGTGGGTTGCGGCCTTTGGTTTCCACCTGTCCATCAGAGGCTGGGTGTTTCCTATTTTACCTGGCCTTTCTGTCATTCCCTTGCCGGCTATCAATGTATTCAGATGTGCTCTGTTTGGTTCCTGCCTACCTGCTCCCAGATCTTTCAGGATAAGCTAAGTGCTGATTTTCAGTTGTTTGGTTTTTTGTCCAGCTTGCTTATTATGTCTCTATGCTAGCTGGTAGCTCTAGTGGACTGAGGTTCTCCCCATGTGCCATGAGTTGGCACATGGGTTCTTGTAATCTCAGGATGGTTTTTTTGATTAGGGTTTTTTGCTGACCGCTCAGTCCCCTTTTGTATCTTTCTGCTTTCTAGTTTACAGCGGGCCTCAATTTGCTAAAGCTATATATATCATCTCTATGTGTGTGCCTTCCTCTCATTTCACCGTCAATACATGTGAGGGGGCAACTATATCTTTTGGGGTTCATTCCTCTGGAGGCAAGTGAGGTCTTATTTTCTCTGCAGTACTAGTTAGCTCTTAGGCTGGTGCGTGGCGTCTAGAACCAACGTAGGCACGCTCCCTGGCTATCTCTAGTTGCGTTTGTCAGGCGTAGGGCAGCGGTCAGCCCAGGTTCCATCACCCTAGAGCTCGTCCGTTATTTATTTGTACTTTGCTTGTCCTGTGCTATCCCTAGCCATTGGGGATTCATGACAGCTTTCCTGAAGAGATGGGTTTTCAGGTTCCGTCTGAAGGATCCGAATGTGGTTGATAGTCAGATGTGTTGGGGCAGAGAATTCCAGAGGATGGGGGATATTCGGGAGAAGTCTTGGAGGTGATTGGATGAGGAGCGAATAAGTGTGGAGGAGAGAAGGAGGTCTTGGGAGGACTGGAGATTACGTGAGGGAAGATATCGGGAGATTAGTTCAGAGATATATGGAGGAGACAGGTTATGGATGGCTTTGTAGGTCAGTATTAGTAATTTGAACTGGATACGCTGAGGGAATGGGAGCCAGTGAAGAGATTTGCAGAGGGGGGAAGCGGCGGAGTAGCGAGGGGAGAGATGAATTAGTCAGGCAGCAGAGTTAAGAATGGACTGGAGAGGTGCAAGGGTGTTAGCAGGGAGGCCACAGAAAAGGATGTTGCAGTAGTCAAGGCGGGAGATGATGAGGGCATGCACAAGCATTTTAGTAGAGTGACGGTTGAGGAAAGGATGGATTCTGGAGATATTTTTGAGCTGGAGGCGACAGGAGGTGGACAGAGCTTGGATGTGGAGGACAGGGTAGAGTCAAAGGTTACTCCGAGGCAGCGGACTTCCGGTACGGGGGAAAGCATGATGTAATTGATTGCGATAGATAGGTGATGTAAGGAAGATCTATGGGATGGAGGAAAGATGATGAGTTCAGATTTGTCCACATTGAGTTTGAGGAAGCGAGAGGAGAAGAAGGAGGATATGGCTGATAGACACTCCGGGATTCTGGACAGCAGAGCGGTGACATCTGGGCCAGAGAGGTAGATCTGAGTGTCATCAGCATAGAGGTGGTACTGGAATCCATGGGACTTTATACACTTGGCCTGGGACAACTCATAGATTGAGAAGAGTAGGGGTCCTAGAACAGAGCCTTGGGGGACTCAAACAGAGAGAGGGGGGGATGAGGAGGTAGTGTGGGAGTGGGAGACTCTGTGCGGTTGGAAAGGTACGAGGAGATCCAGGATAGGGCAAGGTCTTTGATGCCAAAGGAGGAGAGGATCTGTAGTAGGAGGCAGTGGTCAACTGTGTCAAAAGCAGAGGACAGGTCTAGAAGGAGCAGTACAGAGTATTGTCCGTTAGCTTTGGCGGTAAGTAAGTCATTAGTGATTTTGGTCAGGGCTGTCTCAGTTGAGTGATGGGGCGGAAACCAGATTGTAGATTGTCAAAGAGCAAGTTAGATGAGAGGTGGGAGGAAAGTTCAGAGTGGACGTGCTGCTCCAGGAGTTTGAAAGCGAATGGGAGCAGCGATATTGGGCGATAGCTGGACATAGCAGTTGGATCGAGGGTTGGCTTTTTAAGGATAGGTGTGATTGTGGCATGTTTGAAAGCAGAAGGGAAGGTGCCAGAAGTTAGTGATAGGTTGAAGAGGTGGGTTAGGGATGGGATGATGTGGCTGCTCTCCATGGGAGATCGTCATGGGACACTCGTTTTAATTGGATATCTGCGGATCAGGGAGTATATTGTTTATTTATTATTTTATTATTTGTTACAGGTGATAATGGCTTCGGGGATCAAGGTGACAAGGTGATGGTGAGTATATACTGTATGTATGTACTGTATGTATGTTATGAATATTGCATGTTCTGTATGTATGTACAGTATGCTGCATGTTGTATGTAGCATGTTGCATGTCGTATGTTGCATGTCGCACGTGGTATGTGGCATGTCGTATGTCGCATGTGGTATGTTGCATGTTGCACGTCGCATGCAGCATGTTGCATGTCGCATGATGCATGTGACATGTTGCACGTCACATGTTGCATGTCGCATGTTGTATGTTGCATGTCACATGTTGCATGTCGCATGTTGTATGTTGCATGTCGCATGTTGTATGTTCCATGTTGCATGTCACATGTTGCACGTCACATGTTGCATATTGTATGTAGCATGTTGTATGTTGTATGTTGCATGTCGCATGTCGCATGTCGCATGTTGTATGTTGCATGTCGCATGTTGTATGTTGCATGTCGCACATCGCATGTTGCATGTCACATGTATGTTGCATGTCACATGTTGCATGTCACATGTAGCATGTATGTTGCATGTTGTATGTTGCATGTCGCATGTTGCACGTTGCATGTTACATATTGCACGTCGCATGTTGCGTGTCACATGTTGTATGTTGCATGTCACATGTTGCATGTCGCATGTTGCATGTTGTGTCGCATGTTGTATGTTGTATGTTGCATGTCACATGTAGCATGTTGTATGTTGAATGTCACATGTTGTATGTTGCATGTTGTATGTTGTATGCTGCATGTCATATGGTGCATGTTGTATGTTGTATGTCACATGGTGCATGTTGTATGGTGCATGTTGTATGTTGCATTTCGCACGTCGCATGTTGCATGTCGCATATTGTATGCAGCATGTTGCATGTTGTATGTTGCATGTCGCATGTCGCATGTTGTATGTTGCATGTCACATGTTGCACATCGCATGTTGCATGTCGCATGTTGTATGTTGCATGTTGCACGTCACATGTTGCATGTCACATGTATGTTGCATGTCACATGTTGCATGTCACATGTTGCATGTTGTATTTGTATGTCGCATGTTGCACATCGCATGTTGTATGTTGCATGTCACATGCTGCACGTCGCATGTTGCATGTCACATGTCACATGTTGTATGTTGCATGTCGCATGTCACATGTTGCATGTCGCATGTCGCATGTTGCATGTCACATGTCACATGTTGTATGTTGCATGTTGCATGTCACATGTTGTATGCTGCATGTTTCATGGTGCATGTTGTATGTCACATAGTGCATGTTGTATGGTGCATGTTGTATGTTGCATGTTGCACGTCGCATGTTGTATGTTGCATGTTGCATGTTGTGTGTTGCATGTCGCATGTTGTATGTTGCATGGTGTATGTTGCATATTGTGTGTTGTATGTGCACACAGTCTAGACGAGTACAGCTCTGCCACATGTGGATGCCTGACATCCAGATGTAGCAGAGCCTGTAGATGATCGCCGGAGATAACTCTCCAGCGATCACCTACACTGCAGCGTTCGCACAACCAGCTGATTGTGAGAACCAGACTAGTGACAGGAGATAACCCCCGATCATGTGCACAGCAGTTCTCGCGATAAGATAAGTTATAGCGAGAAATGCAGTGGAAGCGGGACTTCCGGAGGCGGGGCAGGTAAGCCCGCATGTAAATTAGCAGACATGCGTAGTAAGCTGCATTTACGCACTTACTACGCATGTGACTAATCATTAGATGCGGTTTTTCTACATGTAATGAATATCTATGGTAATTTACGGTGCAGCGACGGAGCATCGCCGCATTGTAAACAGACATGCTGCGTTCTGAAAAGATGCGCCGCATGTCTGTTTACACGGGTCTGCCGCCTGCGTGTTTTAACGCATAGTGTAGACTGGATTTCAGGAAATCCCCTCCACTATGCTGTAACATCTGGACGCTGCATGTTTGACGCTGTGGCTCTACGCAGCGTGAAACACGCAGCGTTTCCTGACTGTGGAAACACACCCTAAAAGATTAGCAAAGCACAGTAAATTTCATCCAGTAACCCCCACTATACCCAAATCTGCAGAATTGCTGTGGTCTGCCCTATTGGAACAAGCATGTGGGCATGACCGCATGTGCATAGAGAGACGGTCGGCCTTGAATAAATCAAGTAAACGACTACAAATGTTAAATGTTAGCCAAACTAATCTGTGTGCATGAGGAATCCCTGTGTAATGCAGATTCCCCAAATTTCCACTGCCAGTGTTGTGTGACTAATGTGCAGAGAGTGTGCGCCTTAGGCCGGCGTCACACTAGCGAGTTTTACGGACGTATGAGAGGCGCAGAAAATACAGACTGCACACGGACCAATGTTTTTCTATGGGCCAGCTCCTATCTGCCGTATTTTACGCATCCGTATTTTAAGGTCTTGTACGGCCGTAGAAAATCGCAGCATGCTGCGTTTGTCAGCGTATTGCGCAAAAAATACGCCAATGCAAGTCTATGGGGGCGAGAAAAATACGGATTACACACGGTCCAGCAGTGTGACTTGCGAGAAATACGCCAGACATCTCCAGGTACCAGGAAATATGGGACCAGCGGGATCCCAACTATTCAAACCGGGCCAGGAAAGAGGCAGCTTGGAGGACCATCTGTGGGATCCTATTCCCAGATTTTGACCAAAGCACACGTGCGGTGCAGACACAACTTTGTAAGTACACTAATGTTGCGACATTAATTAACCTTGAAAAATGCTTTACCTACATGATTTTATGCAGATTATTTTTTGGCTTAGTCTGGTATTTTTTGATTTTGTATTTTTGATCAAAAACAAAGATGCTGAACATGAGAAAGGGTTTACGTGCAGAGATAATATAGATGTTGCGTAGGGTAATATTTTTGTGAACGCCAGACTGGTACAGAGGGGAGTGGACCCTGTCCTTGTGGTGTTTCATTTTATTGTGTATAATTTTTTTGTGTTTTAAGCCATTTTTACTTTAGGAACTTCATTTAAAAATGCATTTTTTTGGCCTCGTTAAAATATCATCAATCAATGTCAACTGTTTTAATCAATGTGCAGAATGACCTTATAGAATATTTGTTACCATGTCATTGCAGTGGAAGATGTTATGACACGATGGCACAGCATCAGGGACCAATATCGCAGGGAAAGGCAGCAGCGGGCCAGGAGTGGGTCAGCAGCTCCAACAAAAAAGCGAAAGTATATATACTATGATCGGCTTTCCTTTTTGGATCCCAGTATGGATCTAAGACCGTAAGTAAAAACCTCAGAACACAATACACATTTTGTTAGCAATTGACTAAACTCTTAATTTGGGGTATTAATTTTCTTAATTTCATAACAGAACACAGTCCAACCTCACTGAGAGGGAGACCGGGTCGGACTTCGAGGTTGTGATTGATCCGGTTGGTGTAGAAGAAGATGTGGCAGGCCCATCTTTGGCCTCTTCGAGTTCCATCCTTCCTGGACCATCGACTTCCGCATCCTAAGATCCAGCAACAAGTGGCCAAGATGCAGCACCACCACCCACAGAAGCACCAGATCCTGTAAGCCAGGAAGAGCATGGACACAGCAGCAGCCCTACTGTCCCACTGGTGTCCTCCCCACAGGCAGCTGGGCCTTTACGCAGAGGCCGCAGAAGGAGAGAGCTGCAAGAGAGTAGGAGGAATGTGGACTCTGGGGTCCTTAATTATTTGGCCAGGGCAGCCACGGATGATGGTGAGGAGGCCTTGGCTCGCAGCCTGGCCCTGTATCTCCATGTATTCAAATCCTGATTGATTTATGCACCTTCCCAAATGACCCCTATGAGGTTTTAGAATTTATTGAGAGATGGCAGCTTTCACCACATAACCTCTTGCGTCTTCCACAAAATCAACAGGTGCATGGTCAATCAGGATTTGAAGCCCCTCCTCCACGTGTGCCTACACCTCAACCCCTTCCCACCCAAAATCGACCAAGGCCAGCACCGTACCATATGGCAGCCTACAACCAACCTTCCCAATATGGCCACTTGTCCAGACCCAGTGCTGTAGGCTGGTCCCAACCTGGGTTTGGACGACATGGCCATATTGGGGGTGGCTATGATTCAAGGCAATATTTCCAGCAGCATGAGGGCCAGAGTCAAATCTCTTATGGCCAATACCCAACTGGCCAATATGATCAAGGCCAGTATTTGGATCCGCCCCACACAGCATCCACACAGGGTGAAGGACAATTGGGCCAACAAAGGCCACCTGAGCATGACCCTGAGCTTCCGCCATCACCTCCACCAACGTACAGAAATCTGTAAAAAAAAAAAATTATTGTGTTTGGCTTTTTGCCGCATAACTATGTTTTGGTTTAATTTGTGCTGTAATAGCACTTTGTTCTGTTGTTCTTACAAAAACAAAAAAACAAGAGATATACAAAGCCATATGAAACAAATATGGTTTAAAGTTATCAACAAAAGGCTTTTGCTATAATTAAAAAATATAGTCAAAAGCCAATTGACATTTGTGGGACAATCATTCTTACATCACACACATATGCTCTTTTGATAACCATCTGGTAATTAAGTAAATACAACACACAGAGTACAGTTTCTAAAGAAAAATGATATTTTTTTATGATAATATATTTTGAAAAGTAAGAAATCACAACTGAGAAACAGCATAATCTTGCCAGAGAGTAGCACCCTGAGGAGAAACAAAATAATTTGTGAAAATATCTCTCACTTTTAGTCCAGAAAGGGGACGGCGCAGAGGAGGGACATGTGGTGTAGGCCTACTCACATTGGGCAACGTTTCTTCACCAATAGCAGATGAGGGACAATCATGAAGTCTTGTAAAATTGTGCAAAACAACACACGCTTTAATTACTTCATTAATAGTTGCCTCACTCAGCTGAATGGCAGACTGGAGGAGATGCCATTTGGCACACAGAATCCCAAAGGCACACTCCACCAGTCTACATGCCCTGGAAAGCCTCAAATTAAAAACACGCCGCCGGTGGTCCAGGTTGCGCCTGGGATAAGGCCTCATGACATTCCTTGTCAATTGGAAGGCCTCATCTCCCACAAGAACATATGGCACTGCTTCAGCATTGGAGCCTGGGAGTTGTTGTGGTGGTGGGAGGTCTAACTGGTTTTCACATAGCCGCCAACCCATAATGGACGAATTGAACACCCTTGAGTCTCCTGTTCGCCCATAGGCCCCAATGTCTACAATTATAAACCTGTAGTTACTGTCAACTACAGCTAACAGAACTACAGAGAAAAACTGCTTATAATTGTAGAATTGGGAGCCAGAGTTCGGCGGCTTATGCACCCTGATATGTTTCCCATCCAGGGCTCCAATGCAGTGTGGAAAGTCACAAGTGGCATTGAACCCACGGGCTATTTTGAGCCAATCAGCTATTTTTGGCTCAGGCATGACAAGTTCATGTAGTTTCACCAAAATTTCACTACATGTTGAGCGCACAATGCCAGAAATCGTGGAGCGACCAATGAGAAACTCCAGGTGTAGTCCCGCATAAGACAATCCAGTTGACAGGAAGCTGAAAGGACAGAAAAATTTATATTAGTTAGGTAACAATAGTTTACACAAATCAAGAAGAAGCACAAGTATGTTGTAGATTTGAAAACACAGGCATAACACTGAAATTATTCAAAATTTACCTAGGGTACATAAGTAGAACATTACAAATACATATTTTGATTGTGGTTTTGTCCTAATTAACACATATATTTTCAAACAGCTGCTAGCAAACAAGCCTGAAAAAAATATCATCAACATACAGTATGTGAGGATGTTGGATAAATACCGTAAGGTAAGGAGAAGACGCTCCTCTGCGGATATGCTTTTTCGCATCCTGGTGTCCTGATATGTGAGTCCTGGACGTACTGTCTCCAACAAGATATCAAATGTTGGTATTGTCATTCGACAGTATAGGTAAAACTTATCAGGATGTGCACGCAGAGCTGTATAGAGCCTGAGAAAATGGCCTTTAGTGAGGCATTGGGTCAAAAGAGGATGCACCCACAATCTTCTCCTCCTTCGTGGATCAACAAACACAGGGTATGGCTCCCCAAACCGACGCAACAAGACCCAGTTAAATAAAACCCCCTTAGTTGGGGTGAACTGCAGTAGGTCAGACATGGTGCAAACGTTACCACAACACACCAACAGATTCACAACCACAAAATGGCCATATGGGAGGGTGCCACCTGTTGTAGAGGCCTTAAATAGGGTTGCTGATGCTGATTTAAATTAATTTCAGGCTCAGAAACCGTTAAATGTCCATTTTGTCAGGTTGCGTGGAAAAAACGCAGTACGGATGTCATACGGATTACATACGCAACATTACATGCGCAAAATACGCCACCACACTTTGCCAACAGATTACATACGGAACACTATTTCTGGATTTTTTCAGCATATTACGGCCGTAAAAAACGGACCGTATTTCCCTACGCTGAGTGTGACGCCGGCCTTACAGACACAACTGGCAGAGAAAGAGCAGTATAATGTGGACAGAGAAAAAGCAGATTGCCAGTCTTGAATCACAACTGCTGAAAATGAAAAATCATTGTGCTGATATGGAAGCACAGCTGACTCAGTCTGGGGCTGAGATCAAAGCTGTGAAGGAAATGACAGCAGCTATTGATGCCATTATTAATCAGTGCAGTGTGGAGCTGGATACTAGTTCCCAACTGATTACTAGTCTGAAAAATATCAATGATTTTTCAAATGTGGTGCCGGCCTTCTCTTTATCTCTGAAAACAAGGTCAGATCCCTGACCAATTGTGCCCTGTGCAGGGCAAAAAGGGGGGAGTGATGGAACATGTGAGGGATCAAATATTTTATCAAATTTTGATCCAATAACGAAAAGTAATGACAGATATGTGCTGTCTAAATTACAAAGAAAGTGCAAACGTAACATTGTTAAGAGTGCATCCTTAGTAATGGAAGAGTTTAAAAGTTCCAGACAGAAGCAAGTATGTTCTGTCAGGGCCCCTAAATCAGGCATGGCATGTGTTAGATGTTATGCCTGCGCTGGCTCCTGCCATATTGCCAGGTACTGCAAATGGCCGGGTACAATGAGGGAGAGGAAATATCATTCTGTGAAATGTTTTAAATGTGGTCACTTTGGACATAATGCAAGGAACTGTTACTGCACAAGTAATTGTGAGGGGCCTAGCAATATTGTCAAGGAGCACAGGCATTTTCACAGACATAATGGCATTTTCTCTCAGTCTGTGCCCTGCCATGTGCAGACTCCTCAAAATGGACGATTACAACCAGGGAGGCTAGTGAGGCCTTGATGTAAACTCAGTTTTCAGAGTTTCAGTCTGGCCTCTGGTCTTTCTGATTGTTTGTTTTCTTTTAGTTTCTTTTAACCCCTTCCCAACCTTTGACGCATACGCTGCGTCATGAAATTTGGTGCCAATCCGACCTGTGATGCACCGTATGCGTCATGAAGGGATTGCGTCCCTGCAGATCGGGTGAAAGGGTTAACTCCAATTTCACCCGATCTGCAGGGACAGGGGGAGTTGTACTTTAACCCAGGGGGGGTGGCTTTGCCCCCACGTGGCTACGATCGCTCTGATTGGCTGTTGAAAGTGCAACAGCCAATCAGAGCAATTTGCAATATTTCACCTATGAAAATGGTGAAATATTGCAATCCAGCCATGGCCGATGCTGCAATATCATCGGCCATGGCTGGAAATCCTGATCTGCCCCCCCCCCCACTGCCACCGATCTGCTCCCCGGTCCTCCGTTCAGTCCGGCACTCCCCTGCGTCCGCCTGTCCGCTCCCCCGTCCTAGTGTCCGCTCCTGTTATGATCCTTAGTGGCTGAGGATCACGAATAGACCAGCAAGTGAATAAACTAAGGACAAGCTCTAGGGAGATGGTAACTGGACTGATCGCAAATCTGAACCTATCCAACACAACTAGAGGTAGCCGGTGAACGTGCCTAAATAATTCCTAGACGTCTCGAGCCAGCCTGAGGAACTAGCTACCCCTAAAGAGAAAGAAAGACCTCGCTTGCCTCCAGAGAAATAATCCCCAAAGATATAGAAGCCCCCAACAAATATTAACGGTGAAGTAAGAAGAAGGCACATACGTAGGGATGAAATCAGATTCAGCAAAAGAGGCCCACTAGTACTAGAAAGCAGAAAATAGAGCAGGGGTCTATGCGATCAATAAAAAACCCTTACAAAATATCCATACTGAGATTTCAAGAACCCACGCACCAACTAATGGTGTGTGGGGAGAGACTCAGTCCACTAGAGCATCCAGCAAGCGAGGGAATCACATTTTAGCAAGCTGGACAAGAAAACATGATAAACACTGCTGATCAAAAAATGAGCAAACAAAACTTAGCTTGTCCTGGATGGACTGGGAGCAAGGTAGTCAGAAGGAATCTGAGTAGCACTGATTACATCGACAGCCGGCAACAAGTGGAAGTAAAACAGAGCTATATAGGAACCTCCCAGAGGATAACGAACCAGCTGATAGCCAGAGACCAGCAGGATAACAAACAAAGCCACCAGGGGGAGCCCAAAGCAAAAGTCACACCATACCACCAGTGACCACAAGAGGGAGCCTGAAAACAGAGTTCACAACAGTACCCCCCCTTAAGGAGGGGTCACCGAACCCTCAAAAAAAAACCCAGGGCGATCAGGATGAGCCACATGGAAGGCACGAACCAAATCGGCCGCATGAACATCAGAGGCGACAACCCAAGAATTATCCTCCTGACCATAGCCCTTCCACTTGACCAAATACTGGAGCCTCCGTCTAGAAACACGAGAATCCAAGATCTTCTCCACCACGTATTCCAATTCTCCCTCAACCAGCACCGGGGCAGGAGGCTCAACCGGAGGAACCACAGGTACCACATACCTCCGCAACAACGAGCGATGGAACACATTATGAATAGCAAATGATGCCGGGAGGTCCAGACGGAATGACACAGGGCCAAGGATTTCCAGAATCTTATAAGGACTGATAAACCGAGGCTTGAACTTAGGAGAGGAGACCTTCATAGGAACGAAGCGAGAAGACAACCACACCAAGTCCCCAACGCGAAGTCGGGGACCCACACAGCGACGGCGGTTGGCAAAGAGCTGAGCCTTCTCTTGTGACAACTTCAAATTGTCCACCACATGATTCCAAATCTGATGCAACCTATCCACCACAACATCCACTCCAGGACAGTCAGAAGGCTCCACCTGACCCGAGGAAAAACGAGGATGAAACCCCGAATTACAAAAAAAAGGAGAAACCAAAGTAGCAGAACTAGCCCGATTATTAAGGGCAAACTCGGCCAACGGCAAAAAAGTAACCCAGTCGTCCTGGTCAGCAGAAACAAAACATCTTAAATAAGTCTCCAAGGTCTGATTAGTTCGCTCGGTTTGGCCATTCGTCTGAGGATGGAAGGCCGACGAAAAAGACAATTCAATGCCCAACTTAGCACAAAAGGTCCGCCAAAATCTAGACACAAACTGGGATCCTCTGTCAGAAACAATGTTCTCAGGAATCCCGTGCAAACGAACCACATTTTGAAAAAACAGTGGAACCAACTCGGATGAGGAAGGCAACTTAGGCAAGGGCACCAAATGGACCATCTTAGAAAAACGATCACACACCACCCAGATGACAGACATTCTCTAAGAGACAGGGAGATCTGAAATAAAATCCATGGAAATGTGCGTCCAAGGCCTCTTCGGGACAGGCAAAGGTAACAGCAAACCACTGGCACGAGAACAGCAAGGCTTCGCCCGAGCACAAAATCCACAAGACTGCACAAAGGAACGCACATCCCGCGACAAGGAAGGCCACCAAAAAGACCTGGCCACCAAGTCTCTGGTACCAAATATTCCAGGATGGCCCGCCAACACCGAAGAATGAACCTCGGAGATGACTCTGTTGGTCCATCTATCTGGGACAAACAGTCTCTCCGGTGGACAGCGGTCAGGTCTATCCACCTGAAACTCTTGCAGCACACGTCGCAAATCTGGGGAGATGGCAGACAAAATCACCCCTTCTCTAAGGATACCAGCTGGCTCTGAATCTCCAGGAGAGTCAGGCACAAAACTCCTAGAAAGAGCATCAGCCTTCACATTCTTCGAACCCGGCAGGTACGAGACCATGAAATTAAAACGAGAGAAAAACAATGACCAACGAGCCTGTCTGGGATTCAGCCGCTTGGCCGACTCGAGATAAATCAAATTCTTGTGATTAGTCAAGACCACCACACGATGTTTAGCTCCCTCGAGCCAATGTCGCCACTCCTCAAATGCCCACTTCATAGCCAACAGCTCCCGATTACCGACATCATAATTCCGCTCGGCAGGCGAAAACTTTCTTGAAAAGAAAGCACATGGCTTCATCACAGAGCCATCGGGGCTTCTCTGCGACAAAACTTCCCCCGCTCCAATCTCGGAAGCATCAACCTCCACCTGGAAGGGAAGTGAGTAGTGTTGAGCGATACCGTCCGATACTTGAAAGTATCGGTATCGGAAAGTATCGGCCGATACCGGCAAAGTATCGGATCTAATCCGATACCGATACCCGATACCAATACAAGTCAATGGGACTCATGTATCGGACGGTATCCCTGATGGTTCCCAGGGTCTGAAGGAGAGGAAACTCTCCTTCAGGCCCTGGGAACCATATTAATGTGTAAAATAAAGAATTAAAATAAAAAATATTGCTATACTCACCTCTCCGACGCAGCCTGCACCTTACCGAGGGAACCGGCAGCGTTGTTTGCTTAAAATTCGCGCTTTAACTTCCTTACGTGAAGTCCCGGCTTGTGATTGGTCGCGCGCCGCCCATGTGGCCGCGACGCGACCAATCACAGCAAGCCGTGACGTAATTTCAGGTCCTTCAGGATTTTAAAATTACGTTCCGGCGTTGTGATTGGTCGCGTCGCGGTCACATGGGCGACGCGACCAATCACAAGCCGTGACGTCACGGGAGGCTGGACACGCGCGCATTTTAAAATGCGCGCTTCTCCTGCCTCCCGTGACGTCACGGCTTGTGATTGGTCGCGTCGCCCATGTGACCGCGACGCGACCAATCACAACGCCGGAACGTAATTTTAAAATACTGAATGCCTAGAAGGACCTGAAAATTACGTCACGGCTTGCTGTGATTGGTCGCGTCGCGGCCACATGGGCGGCACGCGACCAATCAGAAGCCGTGACGTCACGGAAGGAAGGAAAACGCGCATTTTAAGAAAAGAACGCTGCCGGTTCCCTCGGTGAGGTCCAGGCTGCGTCGGAGAGGTGAGTATAGCAATATTTTTTATTTTAATTCTTTCTTTTACACATTAATGTTGTTTCGATACCGATACCCGATACCACAAAAGTATCGGATCTCGGTATCGGAATTCCGATACCCGCAAGTATCGGCCGATACCCGATACTTGCGGTATCGGAATGCTCAACACTAGAAGTGAGACATCTGGCTGACATAAGACCGGAGCCGAAGAAAACCGACGCTTCAGCTCCCGAAAGGCCTCCACAGCCGCAGAAGACCAATTAGTCACATCAGAACCCTTCTTGGTCAAATCCGTCAAAGGCTTAACAACGCCAGAAAAATTAGCCATGAAGCGACGGTAAAAATTAGCAAAACCCAAGAACTTCTGAAGACTCTTAACAGACGTAGGCTGCGTCCAGTCATGAATAGCCTGAACCTTGACTGGGTCCATCTCAATAGTAGAAGGAGAAAAAATGAAACCCAAAAAAGAAATCTTCTGGACTCCAAAAAGACATTTTGAGCCCTTCACAAATAAAGCATTGTCACGCAGGACCTGAAAGACCATCCTGACCTGCTTAACATGAGACTCCCAATCATCCGAAAAAAACAGAATATCATCCAGATACACAATCATAAACTTATCCAGATATTCACGGAAGATGTCATGCATAAAGGACTGAAAGACTGAAGGAGCATTAGAAAGTCCAAAAGGCATCACCAAGTACTCAAAATGGCCTTCAGGCGTATTATATGCAGTTTTCCATTCATCACCCTGTTTTATACACACAAGGTTATACGCACCACGAAGATCTATCTTGGTGAACCAACTAGACCCCCTAATGCGAGCAAAGAAATCTTAGCTTGTCCTGGATGGACTGGGAGCAAGGTAGTCAGAAGGAATCTGAGTAGCACTGATTACATCGACAGCCGGCAGCAAGTGGAAGTAAAACAGAGCTATATAGGAACCTCCCAGAGGATAACGAACCAGCTGATAGCCAGAGACCAGCAGGATAACAAACAAAGCCACCAGGGGGAGCCCAAAGCAAAAGTCACACCATACCACCAGTGACCACAAGAGGGAGCCTGAAAACAGAGTTCACAACAGTAAAGCCTCCAGAGAAATAATTCCCAAAGATATAGAAGCCCCCAACAAATATTAACGGTGAAGTAAGAAGAAGGCACATACGTAGGGATGAAATCAGATTCAGCAAAAGAGGCCCACTAGTACTAGAAAGCAGAAAATAGAGCAGGGGTCTATGCGATCAATAAAAAACCCTTACAAAATATCCATCCTGAGATTTCAAGAACCCACGCACCATCTAATGGTGTGTGGGGAGAGACTTAGTCCACTAGAGCATCCAGCAAGTGAGGGAATCACATTTTAGCAAGCTGGACAAGAAAACATGATAAACACTGCTGATCAAAAAATGAGCAAACAAAACTTAGCTTGTCCTGGATGGACTGGGAGCAAGGTAGTCAGAAGGAATCTGAGTAGCACTGATTACATCGACAGCCGGCAACAAGTGGAAGTAAAACAGAGCTATATAGGAACCTCCCAGAGGATAACGAACCAGCTGATAGCCAGAGACCAGCAGGATAACAAACAAAGCCACCAGGGGGAGCCCAAAGCAAAAAGTCACACCATACCACCAGTGACCACAAGAGGGAGCCTGAAAACAGAGTTCACAACACGCTCCCCCCTGTGCTCCGATCCACCCCCCTGTGCTCCGATCCACCCCCCAACCACCCCTTCATACTTACCGATCCTCCCGGAGTCGGTCCGTCTTCTCCCTGGGCGCCGCCATCTTCCAAAATGGCGGGCGCATACGCAGTGCGCCCGCCGAATCTGGCGGCCGGCAGATTCGTTCAATGTACATTTTGATCACTGTGATATAACCCATCACAGTGATCAAAATAAAAAAAATAGTAAATGAACCCCCCCCTTTATCACCCCCTTAGGTAGGGACAATAATAAAATAAAGAAAATATTTTTATTTTTTTTTCCGTTAGGGTTAGGGGTAGACTTAGGGGTAGAGTTAGGGGTAGGGTTAGGGGTAGGGGTAGGGTTAGGGCTAGGGTAAGGCTATGTGCACACGTATTCTGGTACTCTGCGGATTTTTCCGCAGCGGATTTGATAAATCCGCAGTGCAAAACTGCTGCGGATTTACCACGGTTTTTCTGCAGATTTCACTGCGGTTTTACAACTGCGTTTTCTATTGGAACAGTTGTAAAACCGCTGCGGAATCTGCAGAAAGAAGTGACATGCTGCGGAATGTAAACCGCTGCGTTTCCACGCAGTTTTTTCCGCAGCGGAAACGCTGCTGCGGATCCGCAGCTGCGGAAACGCTGCTGCGGACCCGCAGCTGCGGAAACGCTGCTGCGGACCCGCAGCTGCGGAAACGTTGCTGCGGACCCGCAGCTGCGGAAACGCTGCTGCGGACCCGCAGCTGCGGAAACGCTGCTGCGGACCCGCAGCTGCGGAAATGCTGCTGCGGATCCGCAGCGTTTTCCGCAGCGTGTGCACATACCCTTAGAATTAGGCTATGTGCACATGGTGCGGATTTGGCTGCGGATCCGCAGCGGATTGGCCACTGCAGATTCGTAGCAGTGTTCCATCAGGTTTACAGTACCATGTAAACCTATGGAAAACCAAATCCGCTGTGCCCATGGTGCGGAAAATACCACGCAGAAATGCTGCGTTGTATTTTCCGCAGCATGTCAATTCTTTGTGTGGATTCCGCAGCGTTTTACACCTGTTCCTCAATAGCAATCCGCAGGTGTAATCCGCACGAAAAACACTGGAAATCTGCGGTAAATCTGCATGTAAAACGCAGTGCCTTTTACCTGCAGATTTTTCAAAAATGGTGCGAAAAAAATCTCACACGAATCCGCAATGTGGGCACATAGCCTTAGGGTTAGGGTTGGAATTAGGGCTAGGGTTGGAAATGGGGTTAAGATTAGGCTTGTGGTTAGGGTTATGGTTAGGGTTAGGGGTGTGTTGGGGTTAGGGTTGTGGTTAGGGTTAGGATTAGCATTAGGGTCGGGATTAGGGTTAGGGGTGTGTTGGGGTTAGGGTTGTGGTTAGGGGTGTGTTGGGGTTAGGGTTGTGATTAGGGTTATGGCTAGAGTTGACATTAGGGTTAGGGGTGTGTTGGGGTTAGAATTGAGGGGCTTCTACTGTTTAGGCACATCAGGGGTCTCCAAACGCAACATGGGGCCACCATTAATTCCAGCCAGTCTTGCGTTCAAAAAGTCAAATGGTGCTCCCTCCCTTCCGGGCCCTGACATGCGCCCAAACAGTGGTTTACCCCCACATATGGGGTACCAGCATACTCAGGATAAACTGGGCAACAACTATTGGGGTCCAATTTCTCCTGTTACCCTTGTGAAAATAAAAAATTGCGGGCTAAAAAATAATTTTTGAGGAAAGAAAAATGATTTTTTATTTTCACAGCTCTGCGTTGTAAACTTCTGTGAAGCACTTGGGGGTTCAAAGTGCTCACCACATATCTAGATAAGTTCCATGGGGGGTCTAGTTTCCAAAATGGGGTCACTTGTGGGGGGTTTCTACTGTTTAGGCACATCAGGGGCTCTGAAAACGTAACATGATGCCCGCAGGCCATTCCATCAAAGTCTGCATTCCAAAGCGTCACTACTTCCCTTCCGAGCCCCGGCATGTGCCCAAACAGTGGTTTTCCCCCACATATGGGGTATCAGCGTACTCAGGAGAAACTGGACAACAACTTTTGGGGTCCAATTTCTCCTGTTACCCTTGGGAAAATAAAAAATTGTGTGCTAAAAAATCATTTTTGAGAAAAGAAAAATTATTTTTTATTTTCATGGCTCTGCGTTATAAACTTCTGTGAAGCAGTTGGGGGTTCAAAGTGCTCACCACATATCTAGATAAGTTCCTTGTGGGGTCTAGTTTCCAAAATGGGGTCACTTGTGGGGGGTTTCTACTGTTTAGGCACATCAGGGGCTCTGCAAACGTAACATGATGCCCGCAGGCCATTCCACCATTCCATCAAAGTCTGCAATACAAAGCGTCACTACTTCCCTTTCCAGCCTCGGCATGTGCCCAAACAGTAGTTTTCCCCCACATATGGGGTATCAGCGTACTCAGGAGAAACTGGACAACAACTTTTGGCATCCAATTTCTCCTGTTACCCTTGGGAAAATAAAAAATTGTGGGCTAAAATATCATTTTTGAGAAAAGAAAAATTATTTTTTATTTTCATGGCTCTGCGTTATAAACTTCTGTGAAGCAGTTGGGGGTTCAAAGTGCTCACCACATATCTAGATAAGTTCCTTGGGGGGTCTAGTTTCCAAAATGGGGTCACTTGTCGGGGAGCTCCAATGTTTAGGCACACAGGGGCTCTCCAAACGCGACATGGTGTCCGCTAATGATTGGAGCTAATTTTCCATTCAAAAAGCCAAATGGCGTGCCTTCCCTTCCGAGCCCTGCCGTGCGCCCAAACAGTGGTTTACCCCCACATATGGGGTATCATCATACTCAGGACAAACTGGACAACAACATTTGGGGTCCAATTTCTCCTGTTACCCTTGGGAAAATAAAAAAATTCCGGGCTAAAAATCATTTTTGAGGAAAGAAAAATTATTTTTTATTTTCATGGCTCTGCGGTATAAACTTCGGTAAAGCACCTGGGGGTTTAAAGTGCTCACTATGCATCTAGATAAGTTCCTTGGGAGGTCTAGTTTCTAAAATGGGGTCACTTGTAGGGGAGCTCCAATATTTATGCACACAGGGGCTCTCCAAACGCGACATGGTGTCCGCTAACGATTGGAGCTAATTTTCCATTCAAAAAGTCAAATGGCGCGCCTTCCCTTCCGAGCCTTGCCGTGCACCCATACAATGGTTTATCCCCACATATGAGGTATCGGCGTACTCAGGAGAAATTGCCCAACAAATTTTAGGATCCATTTTCTCCTGTTGCCCATGTGAAAATGAAAAAATAGAGGCTAAAAGAAATTTTGTGTGAAAAAAAAGTACTTTTTCATTTTTATGGATCAATTTGTGAAGCACCTGAGGGTTTAAAGTGCTCACTATGCTTCTAGATAAGTTCCTTGTGGGGTCTAGTTTCCAAAATGGGGTCACTTGTGGGGGAGCTCCAATGTTTAGGCACACGGGGGCTCTCCAAACGCAACATGATGTCCGCTAAAGATTGGAGCCAATTTTTCCTTCAAAAAGTCAAATGGCGCTCCTTTCCTTCCGAGCCCTGCCGTGAGCCCAAACAGTGGTTTACCCCCACATATGAGGTATCAGCGTACTCATGACAAATTGGACAACAACCTTCATAGTCCAGTTTCTCCTTTTACCCTTGGGAAAATAAAAAAATTGTTTCTAAAAGATCATTTTTGTGACTAAAAATTTAAATGTTCATTTTTTCCTTCCATGTTGCTTCTGCTGCTGTGAAGCACCTGAAGGGTTAATAAACTTCTTGAATGTGGTTTTGAGCACCTTGAGGGGTGCAGTAAAAATGAGAAATCACTGGTCAAATTTTAACCCTTATAACTTCCTAGCAAAAAAAATTTTGTTTCCAAAATTGTGCTGATGTAAAGTAGACATGTGGGAAATGTTATTTATTAACTATTTTGTGTCACATAACTCTCTGGTTTAACAGGATAAAAATTCAAAATGTGAAAATTGCGAAATTTTCAAAATTTTCGCCAAATTTCCGTTTTTTTCACAAATAAACTCAGAAATTATCGACCTAAATTTACCACTAATATGAAGCCCAATATGTCACGAAAAAACAATCTCAGAACCGCTAGGATCCGTTGAAGCGTTCCTGAGTTATTACCTCATAAAGGGACACTGGTCAGAATTGCAAAAAACGGCCAGGTCATTAAGGTCAAAATAGGCTGGGTCATGAAGGGGTTAATCTTCTTCTATTTGCTAAGTTTGCTCTTTTGTAAGTGAAATGTATTGTTAGGGTACCTTCACACTGGTCGATTCTGCTACGATTACGACGCATTTGCGTCATATTCGACATCGCAGTACGAGCTCGTAGCCAGCGGTCACACTCTACGATGTTAACGCTTTTTCTGACGTAGTTGCGATGTGAACGTCACGCATCGCAATCGTACGCTACCCTTCACACCGCCATAGTCCTACGACTCCGAGCGTGACGTATTACCAGCATGGGCGTGCTAAAACGTCACGCCCAATCAGGAGACAAGTATGCGGAAGCCCAACCCACGTAGTCGCATTACGAGCTCGTATGACCGCCGTCACATACTACGATTTCGACCGCCACAGCGGGACATTTACGACGAAAGAAAGTTCTGCTCTTTCTTTCACATCGTACGATGCTGGGCTGCGTCGCAAATCGTAACGCCATGTCACACTTTGCAACCTCGGAACGAGGACGGATAAACGTCACAAATCGAACGCTCGTTCAGACTTTGATTGCACAGTGTGAAGGGGCCCTAAGACCAGTGAGGATCAGACAGGAGGCAGAAGGGCCTTTTATCTGAGGTGCAATGTGATTGCAATAACAGGATTTGTTAGTTGTTTACTGTTTTCTATCAGACCCCCTGTAAAGTAAATGAGGTTTATTTACTGGTACTTGTATTTTTAGCTCCAGTTTTAAATAGAATACATAATGATAAGAGTAATACAGATCGCAGGATAATAGAGTCACATCCATGGATGCTCTGATTTGTTGCTTGACCTAAGATAGGTAGGGAGGTGTGTGTTCACCTAGGCCTTGAAGTTCAGCTATAAAATTGACTCTGTTTGTTTGTTTTCTTGTGCATTTTAGATTGGATAAAGGTGGTTGTTACATGAACTAAAGGCCCCGTCTCACTAAGCGATTTACCAACGATCACGACCAGCGATACGACCTGGCCGTGATCGTTGGTAAGTCGCTGTGTGGTCGCTGGGGAGCTGTCACACAGACAGCTCTCTCCAGCGATCAACGATCAGGGGAACGACTTTGGCATCGTTGAAACTGTCTTCAACGATGCCGAAGTCCCCCTGCAGCACCCGGGTAACCAGGGTAAACATCGGGTTACTAAGCGCAGGGCCGCGCTTAGTAACCCGATGTTTACCCTGGTTACCAAAAAAAACAAACAGTACATACTCGCCTTTCGGTGTCCAGGTCCCTTGCCGTCTGCTTCCTGCTCTGACTGAGCCGCCGTACACTGAGAGCAGAGCGCAGCGGTGACGTCACTGCTGTGCTCTCACTTCTCACTGTACGGCCGGCAGTCAGTGAGAGCAGGAAGCAGACGGCAAGGGACACCGAAAGGCGAGTATGTACTGTTTGTTTTTTTTGGTAACCAGGGTAAACATCGGGTTACTAAGCGCGGCCCTGCGCTTAGTAACCCGATGTTTACCCTGGTTACCAGTGAAGACATCGCTGGATCGGTGTCACACACACCGATTCAGCGATGTCAGCGGGGCCTCAACGACCAAAAAAAGGTCCAGGCCATTCTGACACGACCAGCGATCTCGCAGCAGGGGCCTGATCGCTGGTACGTGTCACACATAGCGAGATCGCTATGGAGGTCGCTGTTGCGTCACAAAACTTGTGACTCAGCAGCGATCTCGCTAGCGATCTCGCTATGTGAGACGGGGCCTTAAGACAGGCGAAGAAGCATGAACAGATAACGGACGTACACGATGGAGTGTCATGTTATACTGTGTGCTGACCTTGAAGTTTGGACGGATAACATGGTTTTGTTTTGGATAAAGGTTGTTGTTATGTGAACTAAGACAGGAGGAGAAGCATGGACAGATAATGGACGTACACGTTGGAGTGTCGTGTTATACTGTGTGCTAAGACCTTGAAGTTTGGACGGATAACATGGTTTTGTTTAAGACCTGATGCAGGATACAACTAAAGTCAGTGTACCTTAGTTTTACGTTTAGTTTTCCTAGGGTGTTAAGTAGCTGCGAGGGTTGTATGTTACTCTTTTGAATTGTGGAAAACTGGAAGGGGTGTCTGTATAAAAAACAGAAGCAATTGACTAGGATCATACTAAAAGAAAATTGCATTCATTTTGTTGGGATCAGGAGTGTTGAGGCATTAGCTAATTACTGGGCAGCTCAAGAAAGGTTAACGGGGAGGTCACCCTGAAGTAAAAGTATAAAGAATGAGTGAGTTTGGTGGGACAGGGAAGCATCAAATAATGATGTTTTTTAACTGCACTGGGAGATCTCCCAGAGCGTATTGTTCCTGTTGTCCCATTTTAGGTATCTATGTAGAAGAGCACCTATCACTCCAGAGAAGAAGTCTTGACCTTTGCCCAGATGCTCCTGAGTTACTCCAGAACACCCCTCTTACGTTTGGTGCCGAGCTGAAGCATCTCCTCTCAGATTTCAGCCATGAGGAGGAGACCATAATAAAGCCCAAAGCTACCTGTTCCTGTCATTTTCTTCCTGGTCATTATTTTATATATATATATTGGACTGTTAATGATCTGCAGGAGGACCAAAAGACTGGACACCCAACTGCACAGAAGTCAGGCTGAGCACCATTAACTCAGCCGGAGAAGGGGGTTAAGGACATAAGAAAAATCCAGTCCTTTACCCCGAATTCAATATATATTGTATATAAATAATGATGTTATATTCATTGTCATGTTACTGTGTAGTAACCCAATATGTGTGCATATAGACACTTTAGGTGTAAGTGCAGGACTATCTGTACATGGACATACGTTAAGTATGTTTATGTGAGGGTGTTCATGCACTTACAGCCAGTAGATACTCCAACTGTACATGGGTCAATTATCTACATGTGCATTATGGATCAGTAGCAGCCATGCTATTTTAGATTAAGTCTCTATATGCATTATGGAATTGTAATATGTGTTATTGGGGTGTGAATGGGGAAAAAGAGTAAGGTTCTCTTGGGACAGGTCCCCTCTAAGTTATTTGCCACTTTATCCCTAGCAATGGTGAAGTTTGTAAGGGATGGATTGAATGTCGGTTAGAATTAGACGGTGTTCTTCCCGCAGTCAACTTGGGTATTGTGACATCACTCCCTACTCAAGAAATTCTGACCTGCCTAGTAAAGATCTGTGAATCTATTCATGGAGGAACCTCATCAACGATCTTCAATCAATACTACAGGAGAAGTGCCTGATGGAAGTCGTGTCTGATGCATGTCTGAGGAAAGTGCCTGAGTCCGAGAAGCCCCGAAAAAAATAAAACTGTGACATCCAGCAGTCTCATCATGCCAGACTTACTCAAAATCCTGCTGAATCAACATGTACATGTACATGTAAATGTACATGTGGGGATTCCCCAGCAACCAGGCAACCCCCAGCACTTAAAAATACAAGGAGGACCCCCGAGCATGCTCAAGAAATCTCGAGTAATGAGTATATTCGCTCATCACTAATGGTATGGTGTGGTATATGGGGTACAAAGATAGTGGGGCCATTCTTCACCAAAGGAAACGTCAATCCCACTGGATATCTGAAATTGCTACATGATGATGTGTTGCCCTCTTTATGCTCTGAAGATGGCACATTCCTTGAGTTTATCCAGCAATATTGTGCACCACCACATTATGGGTGTTAGGTTCGAGCATTCCTACAAGGAATCAGACCCCCTTAGACAAGCATTTCTTCTGCGGTGTTGCTATCAGTGTGTCAAGAGAGGGAGAGGAAGGTTGCATTGACAATCCAACACAATGGGCAGCACTTTGAACACATTTTATAAGTTGTCATAAACTTATAAATAATTAATGAAAGAATAAAGTTACGTTAAAACCAAGCACACCATTGTTTTTCTTGTGAAATTCTCAATAAGTTTGATGTGTCACATGACCCTCTTCCTATTGGAAAAAATAAAGTTGGATCCAAAATGGCCAATTTCAAAATGGCCACCATGGTCACCACCAACACTTGAAAAGTTTTATGTGCCATAAACCGGAAGTTGATATAACCAACCATTTCCATTTTATTTAGGAGCATCCATATAAATGGCCCACCCTGTAATATATATACAGTGGGTATGTAAAGTATTCAGACCCCTTTACATTTTTCACTCTTTCATTGCAGCCATTTGGTAAATTCAAAAAAGTTCATTTTTTTCACTTAATGTACACTCTGCACCCCATCTTGACTGAAAAAAAAGAGAAATGTAGAAATGTTTGCAAATTTAATAAAAAAGAAAAACTGAAATATCACATGGTAATAAGTATTCAGACCCTTTGACTTTTGCTCAGACACTCATATTTAAGACACATGCTGTCCATTTCCTTGTGATCCTCCTTGAGATGGTTCTACTCCTTCACTAGAGTCCATCTGTGTTTAATTAAACTGATAGGACTTGATCTGGAAAGGCATGCACCTGTCTATATAAGATCTCACAGCTCACAGTGCATGCCAGACCAAATGAGAATCATGAGGTCAAATGAACTGGCCAAAGAGCTCAGAGACAGAATTGTGGCAAGGAACAGATCTGGCCAAAGTTGTAACAGAATTTCTGCAGTACTCAAGGTTCCTAAGAAGCACAGAGGCCTCCATAATCCTTAAATGGAAGACCACCAGAAGTCTTCCGAGAACTGGCCATCCAAATACGGACACACGCACATCCAATGAATTCAAGGGTGGTGCGCACATGTCAAGTTTTTCACATTGATTGTGTGTCCGAGTGAAAAACCCGCAGACATGTCCTTTTTTTGACATGCCACATCACGAGCTTATACTGTATATAAGAGGCTTTTTGGGGTCTCGTACTGTATATAGGAGGCTATGTGTGAGGCTCACATTGTATATTGGAGGCTATGTGTGGGCTCATACTGTAAATAGGAGGCTAAGAGAAGGCTTATACTGTACACAGGAGGCTATGTGAGGGCTAAAACTGTAGGTAGAGAGGCTACGTGGAGGTTTATACTGTGTTTATTTCTCTTATAGCGCGCACAGTGTCAGCAGCAGTCGCTGACTTCCAGCAGCTGCCAGGCTATCACGGGTTCCCACTCGTTAAGGTAATGAATATTCACCTTTCTCCACTCCCATAGGCATGGAGAGAGGTGAATGTTCATTACCTAAGGCTACTTTCACATTAGCATTTAAATCCGCAGCGTTTAAAACGCATCTGCAAGTGGTGGAAAAAACGCATGTAAACGCGTACAAACGCGGCGTTTTTTAGACACATGCGGTAGCGCATGCGGTTAAAAAATTCCACGTTTCTTTGCGTTTTTTCCTGCGTTTGCGTTTTAAATGCGCATGATGTGAAATTTCACAAGAGAAAAATCTAGACAACCAGACACCGCCTATGGGACTACAGAGGGCGTGTATTATGGGATTTTTTTATATAGACCCCTGAACAGCTGGAATCTTCAGATTTTGCTCCTGTATCCTGTGTCATGATGGATCTTCGCATGGAGAGCTTTTATTTCAACCTGGATTTAAGCATCAAGCTGTTTCTTGCCTGTGCTTTTGCTTGGGAGCAAGACAGAAATCGCGAAAGATGGAGAAGGAGACAACGTAGGCGTTTTTGGAGACACCCCATTATCGAACTACGTGAGAGCCGTGGAGCCTATCACACGCTGTACGGCGAGCTTAATGCCAACCCGGAGAAATTCCAGGAATACACAAGGATGTCGCAAGACTCGTTCCGGGATTTGCTTGCTCGTGTCCAAGGAGCCATACGGAGACAGGACACCCAGCTCCGTAGAGCGATTTCACCCGAGGAACGTCTGCTGGTTACATTAAGGCACGTTCCAAATCTAAACCAATGACAGTCCAAATTTTGTATTTTCTGACATGTATTTTTGGGGTATTTTGCTTTCTGTCTTTAGCGTAACCACACCATTAATAGAATAGATTATAATTTTTGTTGGGTTTGTTTTTCTTACAGATTTCTGGCAACCAGAGAGAGTTTATCATCCCTCCACTTCCAATACCGGCTTGGAATATCCACCCTGTCCGGAATAGTTGTGGACACCTGCCGGGCTTTGTGGAATGTACTCCGGGATGAGTTTATACCCCTACCCACCTTGGACATGTGGCTTGAAATTGCAGAAAAATTCTGGAGTGTGTGTGATTTCCCCAACTGTTTAGGAGCGGTGGATGGAAAGCACATCCGCATTATCAAACCTGCCAGAACAGGATCGGAGTTCTTCAATTACAAAAAAATATTTTTCTGTTGTGCTCATGGCAATAGCTGATGCGGACTGTCGCTTCATTGCCGTGGACATTGGAGCTTTTGGCCGTGGCAACGATTCCCAGACTTTCAAGAACTCGGATATGGGCCGCCATGTGTATGGCAAAAATTTCAATTTTCCCCTGCCACAACCTCTCCCCAACACTCAAGGTCCACCGATGCCATTTGTTATGGTTGGGGATGAGGCCTTTCAGATGTGTGAAAACCTACTGAAGCCCTATTCCAGTCTGGACTTGAACCACACTAGATGGATCTTTAACTACAGACTGACCAGGGCCCGAAGAACAGTAGAGTGTACCTTTGGCATTCTGGTCTCTAAATGGCACATTCTTGCATCAGCCATAAATCTAAAAGTGGAAACAGTCGACGAGGTGGTCAAAACCTGTGTGGTTCTACACAATTATATAATGGCTAAGGAGGAACCCAACATTGAACTGGATGAACCAGTTGCACACCCACTGCCCGATTACCAGCATCACCCGCTGCGTTCAACTGCAGCAGTTGGTCACATGCGGTACCAATTTGCTGCCTTTTTTGATTCAGATATTGGACGTGTGTCATGGCAGGACAATGTTGTGTAAATGTCCTGTTGTAATTAGATCTGTACCAGTAATTTTCTACAATGATAATAATATTTCTCATTAATAAACTTTAGTTTTGGTTGTGTTGACCGTGTCTCCTATGTTTTTCCTCTACAAACCAAGGCTGTCCTAAAACTAGCAGTATTTGGTCTGTATTTAATATCAGTATTTGTAATCCAAAACCAGGAGTGGGTGATAAAGGCAGAGGTGCTAGTTATTATGTTAATATCATAATTTACCTCTAATTGTTCCACTCCTTGTTTTGGCTTACAAGTACTGATATAAAACACTGGCCACATACTGCTAGTGTTATGGCAGTCATGTTGCTTTATTGGTAAGCTTGTTGACGTCATTGCGTCATGATTCTGTTCTGCTGTATCCATTGGACACAGACTGAAGAGACGATGACTGTCACACTAAAGAGATCTATACTCATCAAGTCAGGTGTCAGAAATAATGAATTCATGATGCACATATAACAGCCTCATGAATTCACTATTTCTGACACCTGTGCAGGTGAGCATAGATATGCCGTGTATGACCACCATCGTCCCTTCACTTTGTGTGGAATAGATTACGTACACAGAAGAGAAAATGAAGGTTATACAAGGCAGTTCTCTACTCACCAGGTCAGGTGTCCTAACTAATGAGTTTTGACACCTGGCCCGTTGAGTATAGTTCTGCATTGTATTTCCGCCATTTTCTCTTCAGACTGCAACCCTAGTCACAGACTAAGCAGAAAGAAGAGATTATGGAGATAATACATGAATTAATTTTTTGGCCCACCTCATATCTCTATACTATAGACACACAAATCTGCAGTCTTTTATTTGCTAACTAGTGGAGATATGATGTGGCAAAAAAATAAAGTGTGTGTCGAAGTTTATTATTTGGCGCACGGTGTGTGTTGCCGGCGGCGAAAGACACAATAAACCAAACATAATTGGGGCAAAAAAAATTGTATTTATTTTTTAACAACAATAATATTTATTTAACTGCGCCGGCTTGGGGTAGAGTGATATTAACGGGGGGGGTGTGAAGCACTGAGGCCTGGCTAACCGTGGACGACGCAGAGGTGGCAGGAGAAGGGGCAATGAAACTAGTAGGGTCTGGAAGTTCGGGGATGGGGCTTGACACATGAGAGGTTTGAGACGCACTGGAAGGGTGAGACAAACCTGACATTACAGACACATTGGGAGGTGAAGGGGGAGGAATGCTAAGAGTCCTCTGTTTTTTGTTTTTTTTTGTAATTTTTTTTTTGGTTTACCTGGTTGTGGGAGGTCTTGGTGGGCTCATATGGCGTGGCGTGGTGATGGCTGACCTGTCAGGGTCCGGCTGCACTGTGACAGAGTCCATAGTGCTCGTAGAGTGTGCAGCCATGCCGGAGTCCATAGTGCTCGTAGAGCGTGCAGCCATACCAAAGTCCATAGTGCTCGTAGAGCGTGCAGCCATGCCAAAGTCCATAGTGCTCGTAGAGCGTGCAGCCATGCCAGAGTCCATAGTGCTCGAGCGTGCAGCCATGCCAGAGTCCATAGTGCTCGAGCATGCAGCCATGCCAGAATCCATAGTGCTCTTAGAGTGTGCAGCCATGCCAGAGTCCATAGCACTTGTAGAGCGTGCAGCTATGCCAGGGTCCTGCTGCATCGTGGTGGTGGCGGTACGGAAGGCCATGCCAGGGTCCTGCTGCATCGTGGTGGTGGCGGTACGGAAGGCCATGCCAGGGTCCTGCTGCATCGTGGTGGTGGCGGTACGGAAGGCCATGCCAGGGTCCTGCTGCATCGTGGTGGTGGCGGTACGGAAAGCCATGCCAGGGTCCTGCTGCATCTTGGTGGTGGCGGCACGAAAGGACATGCCAGGGTCCTGCTGCATTGTGGTGTCAGTGGAGGAGGTCCAAGCAGGAGCAGTGGTTGTCATGGTGGTGGCGGTGGGATGTCCAACTGCACTCGGCATGGTGGTGATGCTGTAGTGGTGTCCGGCTGTGGAAGGAATTGAGGTGGCCGTGCAGTGGTATGCAGCAGAGGTCAGCATTGAGGTCAATCGTGACAGTGAAGGCACAGCTGGATATGCCAACACTGTCTGCTGGAAATACCGACTCTGCTGCATAGCCTGCACGTAAGCAGCATTGCAGGCCTGCATGACACTCAGCTGGAGATCAGGAGTAAGGTGTTCCGACATGCCCTGCTCAATTTGGTTAAAAAAATGATGTGCTGGCCTCTGGAGGTTGACTTTCACTTGGTCAAGGCTTTTGGTGACCTCCTGGATACGTGCATTCAAGAGGCTATGTGAAACATCCATTCGGTCACCCAAAGTCTTGATTGCTTCGTGTAAAACCGAGCTCAAGTGCAAAAACTCGGGCATGAGTGACCTGTCCAAGCCCTCTGCCGCTGCCGGGAGAAGCCCAAAAAAAAGGGGCAGTGGAAGAGGACTGCGAAAGGGGAAGACCTGATGGACCAGCTCCCTGGTCTCCAGTTAGTGTGGAAGGCCCACTTGCTGCTGCACTGCTGGATGGCTGGGATGGGTCTGTGGCTGTCGGATGAAGGACCGCTCCAGAACCTGGGCCAACAGTAGTGCTGTATGTGCTGTGAAAAAAGAAAAAAGACAATTAATACCAAAAATTAACCAGACGCAAAATCCTGTGGAATATAAAAATACAGATTATGGCAATACAATACAACCAAATGCAAGGGGAAAATACTTACGTTCTCTGGGCAAGGACCGGTCTTAAAAATGCCAGAACGCGATGGTATTTGTATTTTCGGATCCTTGCTCCTGAACCACTGGGAACACGGTTCTCTTGACGCAGGTCCTTGTTGAAGCGGTCCTTCATCGAACGCCAACGTGTTTTGACTTTGGCCACTGTTAAAAATAAATAAATTTGTGGTCAGAAAAAGGACTTTTGGCCGTGCTCACACAACTGTCTGTGATGACAGAAACTCCTGAGAGTTTCTTTCATCACACACAGTCGAGTGAGCACGGCCAAGGACTCTGCTGCTTCACACTGCAGTGCAATACTTACCAAATGCATTTCGGACCCGTGTCGGGGCGTTGTCCCAGCCATCCCACATCTCTTTGGCCACCTCATTCCATAAGCGCCGGATCGTTACGTTGTTTGAGTGCAGTGGATCCCGGGTGTCCCACAACGGGACTCGCTCCTGGACCAGGGAGATGAGGAGGTCATTCTCAATTAGATCATCGTCCCGTTGTGAAACCTAAAAATTAAATAAAGTCATTACAGTTTGCTCAATTAACATAAGGTAAAGAAAGAAAAAAGATGCTGAGAAATGGCATGAATAGGAAAGTCAACATACAAAAGGATTCCAGAAGAAACAAGTAAAGAAATACGAATGATAAGAAAGGAAGATTCAAGAATATTACACTGAGGATACACAGTCAGCCTTGTATACGTACCCGCTGCCGTCTTTCCACCGCACCTTGATTACGCTGCTCCTGCCCTGTCTCTGCCGCAGTAGAAGAATAGCTCTATCAAAAAGAAAAATTCAAATTGTCACATGTGTAGATGTGACAGTGAATACTTACCAATCTGACGAGGCAAGTACTCACCTCACTGACATGCTCGACTTCACACGGCCCAGGAAGAAACTCCTCATGAGAAGAATCCGAAGAAGAAGACATTCTGATACATGTAGAAAGAAAAAAATGGCAGAAATTAGGACATGTAGAGACTAGTGTTGAGCATTCCGATACCGCAAGTATCGGGTATCGGACGATACTTGCGGTATCGGAATTCCGATACCAAGATCCGATACTTTTGTGGTATCAGGAATCGGAATCGAAAGTTTCCAGTGTATGGTTCCCAGGGTCTGAAGGAGAGGAAACTCTCCTTCAGGCCATGGGATCCATATGAATGTGTAAAATAAAGAATTAAAATAAAAAATATTGATATACTCACCTGTCCGGAGGCCCCTGGACATCACCGCTGTAACCGGCAGCCTTCTTTGTTTAAAATGAGCGCGTTCAGCACCTTCCATGATGTCACGGCTTCTGATTGGTCGCGTGCCGCTCATGTGACCGCCACGCGACCAATCACAAGCCGCGACTTCTTCCTTCTAGGAATTTAGGACCTGAGGGATGACGTCACGGCTTGTGATTGGTCGCGTGAGCGGTCACATGGGCGGTTGCGACCAATCACAAGCCGTGACGTCATCTAAGGCCCTGAACGCGCTCATTCTTAAGAAGGAAGGCTGCCGGAAAGAAGCAGGGCGCATCCGAGGGTGAGTATATACCTAATAGGAATATACTCACCCTCGGCTTCTTTCCGGCAGCCTTCCTTCCTAAGAATGAGCGCGTTCAGGGCCTTAGATGACGTCACGGCTTGTGATTGGTCGCGGCCGCCCATGTGACCACCACGCGACCAATCACAAGCCGTGACGTAATTCTCAGGTCCTAAATTCCTAGAATTAGGAATTTAGGACCTGAGAATTACGTCACGGCTTGTGATTGGTCGCATGGCGGTCACATGGGCGGCCGCGACCAATCAGAAGCCGTGACGTCATGGAAGGCCCTGAACGCGCTCATTTTAAGCAAAGAAGGCTGCCGGTTACCAGCGGTAAGGTCCAGGCTGCGTCGGAGAGGTGAGTATATCAATATTTTTTATTTTAATTCTTTATTTTACACATTAATATGGATCCCAGGGCCTGAAGGAGAGTTTCCTCTCCTTCAGACCCTGGGAACCATCAGGGATACCTTCCGATACTTGAGTCCCATTGACTTGTATTGGTATCGGTATCGGATCAGATCCGATACTTTGCCGGTATCGGCCGATACTTTCCGATACCGATACCTTCAAGTATCGGACGGTATCGCTCAACACTAGTAGAGACAGAAAATAGAAAATAAAGGCATTGGCTAGGATATACTCTGTTGTGCATAAAAGCATAGAACAGGCTGCACTAAAGTTATCATGACTAAGGGTGCTATGTCACCAGAAACGCGTAGATAGTGTTTTTAATTATATTGTGCTGTTGTTTTATCCTCTATTTTTTGATATGAAGTGAATAAAGTACCAAGACTTTGCTTTTTCACCACCTCGTTGAGCTGGATTTTTTTCTATTTCCTAGGATATACTCACATTGTTCTTAGGCTTGTTTTCTCCAAGGTGCTGAGGTCTGTCTGCTCTGCTTGGCTGTCTGCTGGGTAGTGACCTGCAAATGTCCACTACCTCCCTTTATCACCTTGTATGTGGGGGGGGGGGATAATTAGTGTCTAGAAATGTTTTTCTCCGGTGTAACACTTGTGCAGCGCCCCAGAGTCCTGGTCGTTGCAGTACTGACGCTCTGCCACTAAGGAGAGTGATGGTACGTCTGATGGCACTTAAGGAGTTCACCTGACCAGGTATCACAGTCACACATTACACGTCACATTCTGGCCACCAGGGGGTGCAAAGGGTTCTATGTATTAGGCCACTCCTCACAATCTGGTAAAACTGGGGGCCGGATAGGAAGTTAGTCAGAAGCTGACTGGGTTGGATCCAGGCAACATCCTGTGGCAGAGGGTGTTGCGGGGGAAGATTCAGGGGGGTCTCTGTCACCTAAGCAGACATAGGGGGCAATTGTGGGAGAGGGGCGACGCTAGGGTCCCGGAAGAACTCCAGGCCTACACGTCATACGGGTGCGTCCTATCCATATCATCTGGAGGACGGAGAAAGAACATCAGAATAGATACGAGTTGTGAGAAAGAACATCAGAAACAGACACAACAGTTGTGAGGACTATCCCGTGGTGCTCAGCAGGGAGGTACTACAACACACAGGCGCTAGAAGGTAGGCACTGATTTCCACCTGCAAAGGAAACTCTGGATGTGCCTTCGGACCGGCCGGTCTCAGCCAGCCCTGTTAGCAGTACTCTGGATTGTGGATCCTGAAGCTTTCAGTAAAGAGACTGCAACCATGTGTCCTCGTTATTCATCGCGACTTGCATCACCAATCCATCTTTCATTGGACGCCCCTTAGCAGGGTCACGGACCGGGTCTAGCCACCGTGACAACCCCAGGACCAAGACAGAGAAGCCCGGTACCGAGTACCCCGCGGCCCTGCGTCTGGGGGCGCTCCACATGCGTTCACAAACGCAAGCAAACGCAGGTGCTTGTGAACGCATGCGTTTACATAGACAGCAATGCTTTTTTTGGCGCATTCCTTGCGCAATCGACCGCATGCGTTTCCAGGCGGCAAATTGATGCCTCTAAAAATTACTACATGTTGCATTTCCGCGCCAAGCCGCAAACGACGAAATGATGCATGCGTCGTCAAACGCGGCAAAGTGCGAATAATCAAAAACGCATGCGTCCCTAATGATAAATATAGGAATACAAAACGCATGCAGATATATGCAGTACAAACGCTGCGGACACAACCGCAAATGTGAAACCAGCCTTAATGAACGGGAACATGTGATCGCCTGGCTGCAGGTGCTGCTAGCACAGGAACACGATGCTGCAAGGGCACACAGGGACGGTAAGTAGGGTGGGTTTTTTGGTTTATGCTTTTCTCATGGGGGTAATTTGGGGAGCCATGCATACAGGGATGGAGATAAGGAGCTGTAGCGCCCCCAGACGCAGGGCCGCGGGGTACTCGGTACCGCGTCTCTCTGTCTCGGTTCTGGGGTTGTCACGGTGGCTAGACCCGGTCTGTGACCCTGCTAAGGGGCGTCCAATGAAAGATGTGATGATGGTGCGTGGTGCAGGTCGCAATGAATAACGAGGACACAGGGTTGCAGTCTCTTTACCTCTTTACTGAAGGCTTCAGGATCTGCAATCCAGAGTACAGCTAACAGGGCTGGCTGAGACCGGCTGGTCCGAAGGCACATCCAGAGTTTCCTTGCAGGTGGAAATCAGTGCCTACCTTCTAGCGCCTGTGTTGTAGTACCTCCCTGCTGAGCACCACGGGATAGTCCTCACAACTGTTGTGTCTGTTTCTGATGTTCTTCTTTCTCACAACTCGTATCTATTCTGATGTTCTTCTCCGTCCCCCAGATGATATGGATAGGACGCACCCGTATGACGGGTAGGCCTGGAGTTCTTCTGGGACCCTAGCGTCGCCCCTCTTCCACAATTGCCCCCTATGTCTTCTTAGGTGATTTAGGTGAGACCGCCAACCTAAAATTAACTGTCCTGCTGCTGTTTGAAGTATTGCTTGGAGCCTAATACTTCCTCGGCGTTCCGGCCACCGGCTACGCGCCTCAGTAGGATGTTGCCTCGATCTTACGGCACGACTCCTACTGGCTTTATCTCCTTTTTGCTGCGATCTCGTTTCTCACTTCTCCACAGTAAACCTCGCTCTTTTCCTTCCTTAGGATGCCGCCGCATTCAAGTGCAGGCGCGGCTCCGTAACGTTCTGTTCTGTTCGCTAGGCCACTGTCAGGATCCCACCCCTGACAGAGACCCCCATGAATCTTCCCCCGCAACACCCTCTGCCACAGGATGTTGCCTGGATCCAACCCAGTCAGCTTCTGACTAACTTCCTATCCAGCCCCCAGTTTTACCAGATTGTGAGGAGTGGCCTAATACATAGAACCCTTTGCTCCCCCTGGTGGCCAGAATGTGAAGTGTAAAGTGTGACTATGATACCTGGTCAGGTGAACTCCTTAAGTGCCATCAGACGTTCCATCACTCCCCTTAGCGGCGGAGTGTCAGTACTGCAACGACCAGGACTCTGGGGCGCTGCAGAGCCATGTAGACAAGGGATGGGGATGAGGTGACAATGCATACCTGGCTTATACTCGAGTCAATAAGTTTTCCCAGTTTTTCGTGGCAAAATTAGGTACCTCGGCTTATACTCGGGTCAGCTTATACAGGAGTACTTATGGTAATATTAATATTGAGCAGAATGGGAGATATACAGTGGGTACGGAAAGTATTCAGACTTTAAATTTTTCACTCCGTTTCATTGCAGCTGGTAAATTCAAAAACGTTCATTTTTTTCCACATTAATGTACACTCTGCACCCCATCTTGACTGAAAAAAAAGAAATGTAGAAATGTGTGCAAATTTAATTAAAAAAATAAAAATTTAAATATCACATGGTCATAAGTATTCAGAATCTTTGCTCAGACACCCATATGTAAGTCACATGCTGTCCATTTCCTTGTGATCATCCTTGAGATGGTTCTACCCCTTCATTGGAGTCTAGCTGTGTTTAATTAAACTGATAGGACTTGATTTGGAAGGCAAACACCTGTCTATATAAGACCTCACAGCTCACAGTGCATGTCAGACCAAATGAGAATCATGAGGTCAAAGGAACTGGCCAAGGAGCTCAGAGTCAGAATTGTAGCAAGGAACAGATCTGGACAAGGTTGCAACAGAATTTCTGCAGTACTCAAGGTTCCTAAGAGCACAGTGGCCTCCATAATCCTTAAATGGAAGGAGTTTGGGACCACCAGAAGTCTTCCTAGATCTGGCCGTACAGCCAAACTGAAACTGAACTGAGCAATCGTGGGAGAAGAGCCTTGGTGAGAGAGGTGAAAAAGAACCCCAAGATCACTGTGACTGAGCTCCAGAGATGCAGTAGGGAGATGGGAGAAAGTTCCACAAAGTCAACTATCACTGCAGCCCTCCACCAGTCGGGCCTTTATGGCACAGTGGCCCGACGGAAGCCTCTCCTCAGTGCAAGACATATGAAAGCCACCACAGAGTTTGCTAAAAAAACACATGAAGGACTCCCAGACTATGAGACATAAGTAAGTTTCTCTGGTCTAATGAGTCAAAGATAGACCTTTTAGGTGATAATTCTAAGCGGCATGTGTGGAGAAAACCAGGCACTGCTTATCACCTGCCCAATACAATCCCAACAGTGAAACATGGTGGTGGCAGCATCATGTTATGGGGGTGTTTTTCAGCTGCAGGGACAGGATGACTGGTGGTCATTGAAGGAAACATGAATGCGGCCAAGAGCGGAGATATCCTGGATGAAAACCTCTTCCAGAGTGCTCTGGACCTCAAACTTGGCTGAAGGTTCACCTTCCAACAAGACAATGACCCTAAGCACTCAGCTAAAATAAGAAAGGAGTGGCTGCAGAACAACTCTGTGACCATTCTTGACTGTCCCAGCCACAACCCTGACCTAAACCCAATTGAGCATCTCTGGAGAGACCTGAAAATGGCTGTCCACCAACGTTCACCTTTCAACCTGATGGAACTAGAGAGGATCTGCAAGGTAGAATGGCAGAGGATCCCCAAATCAGGGGTGAAAAACTTGTTGCATCATTCCCAAGAAGACTCAAGGGTATAATAGCTCAAAAGGGTGCTTCTACTCAATACTGAGCAAAGGGTCTGAATACTTATGACTATGTAATATTTCAGTTTTTCTTTTTTAATAAATCTGCAAAAAACACTACATTTCTGTTTTTTTTTCCAGTCGAGATGGGATGCATAGTGTACATTAATGAGAAAGAAATGAATTTTTTTTAATTTACCAAATGGCTGCAATGAAACAAAGAGTGAAAAATGTAAAGGAGTATGAATACTTTCATACCCAATGTAAAGGGCCCAGGATGGGAGATTATTTGGGGCCTCAGGATGGGAGTTTATATGGGGCCCAGGATGGGAGTAATACAGGGCCCAGGGTGGGATATTATATGGGGCCCAGGGTGGGAGATTATATAGGGTCCAGGATGGGACATTATATTTGATCAGGATGTGGAACATTATTACAGGATTGGCTCAGAATAAGGTACATAATTACAGAAATGGCCCAGGATAGGTTACATAATTACAGTTAGGAGCTTAGTACAGGGCACACAATTATAGGAAAGGGCCAGGACAGGTGACATAATTACCTCTACACTATACACTATGTACAGAGCTCCTGTGTATAATGTCACTGTTGATCTTTATATAACCTGTACATTGACACTCTGTGAAGAGCTCCTCTGTACAATGTCACTGGTGAGCACTGTATAACTTGTACAATATATACTATATAAAGAGCTCCTCCTTATATGGGCACTGGTGATTATATTAGTATTATTAGTATTGTGGGTTTTTTTTATTAATGATCAGTATTGTAGTAATTAGTGACTGTGTGGTGGTAATAAGTGGTCTGGTCATGGTATGGCAGTATTTGTCCCTTGTATGTGGTAGTGTTCGGTCACTATGTGGGGGTAATATATGGTCTGGCAGTATTTACCCCTTGCATATGGTATTATTTGGTCACTATGTGGTGGTAATGTGGTGGTAATATGTGGTCTGGTCATGGTGTGGTGGTGTGATGTGATAGTGTGGTGGTATTTGTCCGTCCCTTGTTTGTGGTATTATTCGGTCAAAATGTGGTGGCAAAATTTGGTCTGGTCATGGTGTGACTGTATTTTGCACATATTTCGCATCTGATTGCAGAGACCAGATTAGGTGCAGCACACAATTGAGATGGTCAGGTGCTCATCCTTTCCAAAATGAGCAGGGTTGCTTTAGTACTAATTTTAAAAACTTGTAGTAAATCTTTTAATACCATTCACCATAGTAAGAAGTGACTGGGACAACATGGACTGGACAGGAGGCAATTGAAAAAACAAACAAAAAAAAGGAGCCCCAGCCAAAGAGCACAGTGAATTCAAATGGGGAGATGGGGAGTTAAAGGATTGAAGCTCCACTTACTTTATAAGGGGGAGAAAGATTCCTATCTCCCCTTCTTCCAGGTCAGCCTCTCCTCCTTGCACATAGACCAATGCAGTGGAAGTTAAACCGTATACGGGAGTCATTGCCAATCCAGCAAGAGACTCTCTGAATTAATTTAATGGATAAAAATACTTTTACAACCGTTTTTTTGCTGGATCTGTTTTTGATATCGGGTATAGAGTTTGGACTTCCTGTTCTGGGGAAAAGGTGAGGAGAGAGAGAGAGAGAGAGAGATTTCATACGTTTTTCGTCAGATCAGTCGCTTGGTGTCTTTTTGGCCGGACAGAAAAAAGCAGGTGAGTATGATGTGACAGCTACCGCTCCCCCTCCCCTGCCGACCCCCTGGGACAATGACTTGAGTATAAGCTGAGAGGGGCACTTTCAGCCTAAAAAATGGGCTGAAAATCTCAGCTTATACTCGAGTATATACAGTAATCATAATGACACTACATATATGAAAATAAGATTATGAGAATATCCTAATTGAGAAATGATAAATAATGAAAAAATAAAAATGATAGTAAAAAATTAAAAGTAAAACATAAAAAATAATAAAAATAAAAATATGAAAAAGTATATAATGAAAAAAGCCAGAAAAAAAGGCAAAAATAAAAATAATACAAAATAAAAATTCAAACATAATGAACATACATTTAAAAAAAAAAAATTAAGGAAAATTATGAAAATGGAAAAGTAGTAAAAAAGTGAAAAGTGTGAAAAAGAAGAAATAGATAATAAATGGATAATAATAATCCAATTATGTGATTTAATGGAGCAGAAAATGTGTGACAGATACTGAATACCAGATCAACAAAATACTTGATAAAACAAGACTAAACCTCAAGAGAACCTCTAAAGGTTAAATTACAAACAGTGTCTAATAAAAATACATATATTACACAAAATATCAATAATATTTAACTAAAATGAAAAAAAAATGTAAAGAATATATTGAAAGACGCACTTTTTCCCCCAAACAATTTGGGGGAAAACGGAGGAGCGTCTTATAGTCGGAATATACTGTACTTAAAATTAGCGAGGTGGCAGCAGGAGTCTGGCAATTTTCCTGTGGTCCAACACTGCAGGGCAATGATCTCACTCCCATCCCGATGTGTCAGGTGCGGCAGGTTCAGCAGGTTAGGCAGTGCTCGGTGGTACGGGGGCTCCGGCGACATTTTGTGAAAGCACGTAGCCCCCGCACTTCCATTGCCTCGATCCTGTGGCCTCCAAGAAAATGGCCGCTGGAGATGGTGCAGATTGAGACCTCGGCAACAAGATCTCGTCCTGGACCCCATAGCATCAAGGCAATGGACGTGCGGGGGCTACTGGCTTTCACAAAATGTTGCCGGAGCCCCCGATCCACCGAACCTGCAGCACCAGCCTTGGGATGGGATTTCCTGGAGACCGCCGCTTTGCAGCAATGGATATGCGGGGGCTCTGGGCTTTCACAAAATGTTGGCAGAGCCGACGCACCACCAAGCACCGCCAAACCTGCCGCACCAGTCTGGGTCATATCATTGCCAGACCTCCAAACACCCCCTGTGACTCCGCTCCACCAGCACTGCTGATTCCCTCAGGGTAAGCTGAATTCAGGACTCTAAGACGGACCCCCATTTGACAAATTATTTTTTTTCTCCATTTTCCTTCTGAAAATTTGAGGTGCATCTTATAGTCCGAAAAATACGCTAATATATAAAAATAAAAACAAATAAAACAGGGGAGATGAAGGAATTGTACATAAACTAAACTAACAAAGTGCAGTATATGTGAAAATGAGAACATAAACAGAATCTGTGAAGATGATGAGTGTGTCAAAACAAGAGAGTGAAGACAGGAGCTCTGGAATATCCATGGGATCCTGAAGGAAGGGAGAGAGGACGTCCACATCAGTGAATCTGACAATGTGCAAAAAACCTTGAAGTTGAATCTGGAAGACCAAGAATTAAATTGATGTTGTCAACACGTGAGATGTTACAAGAACGTTCCAAGGGTTATTGTGGAGTTCCCCAATGAAAGTGTAGCATTCGTCTATAGACCCAGTCCACAGGAGAAGAATGTCATTAATAAACCTATAGAATACTCTGTCAAAGACAAAGTAGTTTTTGTCCAGGACAAAATGAAGCAAATCCAAGAGGAACGAATCATGTTTCCTATCGCCCCTGGAGTGTAGATTCAGAAAGTAAGCTACTGCTTGGATGCCAAGATTATGTCCTACAGGTCCTTCTCAAAAAATTAGCATATAGTGTTAAATTTCATTATTTACCATAATGTAATGATTACAATTAAACTTTCATATATTATAGATTCATTATCCACCAACTGAAATTTGTCAGGTCTTTTATTGTTTTAATACTGATGATTTTGGCATACAACTCCTGATAACCCAAAAAACCTGTCTCAATAAATTAGCATATTTCACCCGTCCAATCAAATAAAAGTGTTTTTTAATAACAAACGAAAAAACCATCAAATAATAATGTTCAGTTATGCACTCAATACTTGGTCGGGAATCCTTTGGCAGAAATGACTGCTTCAATGCGGCGTGGCATGGAGGCAATCAGCCTGTGACACTGCTGAGATGTTATGGAGGCCCAGGATGCTTCAATAGCGGCCTTAAGCTCATCCAGAGTGTTGGGTCTTGCGTCTCTCAACTTTCTCTTCACAATATCCCACAGATTCTCTATGGGGTTCAGGTCAGGAGAGTTGGCAGGCCAATTGAGCACAGTAATACCATGGTCAGTAAACCATTTACCAGTGGTTTTGGCAAAGCATTTCAGCCGATGGAAGCATGAAGTGCTCCAAAATCTCCTGATAGCTAGCTGCTATCATGCCCTTGATGAAACACAGTGGACCAACACCAGCAGCTGACATGGCACCCCACACCATCACTGACTGTGGGTACTTGACACTGGACTTCAGGCATTTTGGCATTTCCTTCTCCCCAGTCTTCCTCCAGACTCTGGCACCTTGATTTCCGAATGACATGCAAAATTTGCTTTCATCAGAAAAAAGTACTTGGGACCACTTAGCAACAGTCCAGTGCTGCTTCTCTGTAGCCCAGGTCAGGCGCTTCTGCCGCTGTTTATGGTTCAAAAGTGGCTTTACCTGGGGAATGCGGCACCTGTAGCCCATTTCCTGCACACGCCTGTGCACGGTGGCTCTGGATGTTTCCACACCAGACTCAGTCCACTGCTTCCTCAGGTTCCCCAAGGTCTGGAATCGGTCCTTCTCCACAATCTTCCTCAGGGTCCGGTCACCTCTTCTCGTTGTACAGCGTTTTCTGCCACATTGTTTCCTTCCAACAGACTTACCATTGAGGTGCCTTGATACAGCACTCTGGGAACAGCCTATTTGTTGAGAAATTTCTTTCTGGGTCTTACCCTCTTGCTTGAGGGTGTCAATGATGGCCTTCTTGACATCTGTCAGGTCGCTAGTCTTACCCATGATGGGGGTTTTGAGTAATGAACCAGGCAGGGAGTTTTTAAAAGCCTCAGGTATCTTTTGCATGTGTTTAGAGTTAATTAGTTGATTCAGAAGATTAGGGTAATAGGTCGTTTAGAGAACCTTTTCTTGATATGCTAATTTATTGAGACAGGTTTTTTGGGTTATCAGGAGTTGTATGCCAAAATCATCAGTATTAAAACAATAAAAGACCTGACAAATTTCAGTTGGTGGATAATGAATCTATAATATATGAAAGTTTAATTGTAATCATTACATTATTGTAAATAATGAAATTTAACACTATATGCTAATTTTTTGAGAAGGACCTGTATACTGGTGTAAAGGGATTTTACATCCATTGTAATAAGGATCATATTCAGAGGAATCTCCGACACATCCGATTATTGGATAAGGTATGCCTCTGGGTAGGGGGTAACATACATGATTTGTATATAGGAGACTTGCAAGGTGAAGGTTAGCATTTCAGATAACAATTGAATGTCAACTCATGTCACAAGAGAAAATGTCTTAACAGACTCAAATAAAGGAAATGCACAAGCTGCCTCTACGGTGCAACCCAAAAACATCTTGAGTATGCCTGAGGGTGAATATTATTAAAGGAAATATCTGGCTAAATCTTAAAGCTGTTTTATGCCAAGCACAGGCCTGAGGGGCTGCTACATAAAGCAGATGTTACAGATAATGTATGAAATGAGTGGTTTAGAATACCATTCTTAAAGGGAATCTGTCAGCAGGTTTTTTTGATCTGAAGACAGCATGAGGTAGGGTTAAAACAAAGATTTCAGCAATGCCTCTCTTATCAAGTTCCATGATATTGTTTCAATGATTGTTTTAGCACCAGAAGCTTATCATTGCTGGGACATAGCAGCTTGTGCCTGGTAGTCTGACAGCCCCCTTCTTTGATAAGCAGCTCAGGGTCAATAGCCATTGTTTATAGATAGCCTGGTGGGGGCGGGGTTAGTTTTCCATGCAATATTCACCTGCCCCTGTTCCACCGCCGCGCCGCTCCGTCTTACGCATCCTCTGGCTGTGACATTCAGGCAGTGGGCACGATGACGTGTTTAGTGTGCCCTCTGCTTGAACAGTCACTGCAGAGAGATGGAAGACAAAGCGGTGCGCGGTGGTGAAACGGGGACAGGTGAATATTGCAAGTGCCGGTGTCCCCACCTGCTCAGGACAAGAGGTGAGTATGTAATTTTTTTATCGCAGCAGCATATGGGGCAAATGTTTCTATGGAGCATCTTAAGGGACCATAATCAACCTTTATGCAGCATTGCATGGGGCGTAATATTCTATGGAGCATCTTAAGGGGCCATAATCAACCTTTATGCAGCATTGCATGGGGCGTAATATTCTATGGAGCATCTTAAGGGGCCATAATAAACCTTTATGCAGCATTGTATGGGGCAAATGTTTCTATGGAGCATCTTATGGGGCCATAATCAACCTTTATGCAGCATTGCATGGGGCGTAATATTCTATGGAGCATCTTAAGGGGCCATAATCAACCTTTATGCAGCATTGTATGGGGCAAATGTTTCTATAGAGCATCTTATAGGGTCATAATCAACCTTTATGCAGCATTGTATGGGGCAAATGTTTCTATGGAGCATCTTATGGCGCAATAATCAACCTTTGTGCAGCATTATATGGGGCAAATGTTTCTATGGAGCATCTTTTGGGGCCATAATCAATCTTTATGCAGCATTATATGGGGCACATTTTCTATGGAGCATCTTATGGGGCCATAATCAACCTTTATGCAGGATTGTATGGGCAAATGTCTCTATGGAGCATCTTATGGGGCCCATCATAAACTTTATGGAACATTATATGGGGCATATTTTATTATGGAGCATCTTATGGGGTCCATCATGAACTTTTTGGAGCATTATATGGGGCGTATTTTGTATGGAGCATCTTATGGGGCCCATCATGAACGTTATGGAGCATTATATGGGGCTTCTGATTCAATATGGATATTCAAAAACACTTAACCTACTGATGTCTCAATTAATTTTACTTTTATTGGTATCTATTTTTATTTTTGAAATTTACCTGTAGTTGCGCATTTCCCACCCTAGGCTTATACTCGAGTCATTAAGTTTTCCCAGTTTTTTTGTGGCAAAATTAGGGGTCTCAGCATATACTCGGATCGGCTTATACTCGAGTATATACGGTAGGTTTAAATTATTTGACTTCAAGTGCTCTTCTGACCCAGCATTGGACTATAAATGTAAAACCATCCTTAGGGGTGCATGCAAGTGGGGGTGCACGCGTCACAGAAGCAAAGCGTCACGAAGATAAGCGTCATGATATAGCAGTTATTCCATGGCAGTTAGTCAGGGCAGGAGTCAGGTAACCCACACTCTGCTCTCCCTTCTATCCATGTGCTTTATTCCTATCCTCCTATGCTCCCTTGCAATCCACTTTCACCGCCCAATCCCCTCTCCACCACGACTCATATACATCAGCTCCTCACTCCTTCCCTCTCCCATGTACAGCTCCCATGCACTTCTCACCTTCCTGAAAAACCTCAGCCCATCTTGCCCAAACACACTGCACAAAAAAACTTCATACACTTCCAAAAACTACTTGCTTTTTATCTTCTTACTCCTTCTGATTTCAGGAGACATCTCCCCAAACCCCGGTCCCCCATCCCCCAACCTCAACCGCTACCCTACCTCATATCAAAACCATACTAACCTTATTAATATTACTTGCACTCCCTCATCTCTCCCTTTCACAGGGGCTGACTGGCCCAGGTGGCAAAGAGGCAAATGCCCCCCGGGCCGCTCCCCCAGCAGCTGTTCAGGGCCGGCTGCCTGGTGGTGGCTACAGCCACACAGCAAATTGTGCACAGCCATGTCTGCTGTACTGTGACGTGGCTGGCAGCAGACACAGCCGCATCACAGTTAGCGCACACGTCTGCGCTGGGGCCAGGAGCTATGCTTGGCTGTCACCTTGATGGCTGCGCAGCTACTGCTCCCTTCATGTTCTCTATACTTCCAGGTTAGGTGTTGGGCATGCGCGATGGTGTTCTCACGCACATGCCAACATGACCCGGATGCTAGAAGCAGAGAGGCACTGCAGGGGAGCGACTGGTGAGGTAAGTATGAAGAAATTTTTTGTTTTCTTTATAAAATAAATTTAATGGTGGGTAACTGCAAGTTATGAAGTGGGGGGTGTAAGGAGGCTGCACATGATGGAGTGAGGGGGTAAGTGGGGCTGCACATGATAAAGGTTGAGTGGGGCTGTACATGATGGAATGGGGCTGCACATGATGAAGGGGGAGTGGGGCTGCACATGATAGTTTAGTGGATAAAGGAGACTGCACATGATGAAGTGGGGAGAGTGGGGCTGTACATGATGGAATGGGGCAGCACATGATGATGTGGGGGTAAGGGGGATTGCGCATGATGAAGGGGGAGTAGGGCTGCCCATGAAGTGGGGGGTAAGGGGGACTGCACATGATGAAGTGGGGGGTAAGGGGGACTGCACATGATGAATTGGGCGTTAAAGGGGACTGCACATGATGAAGTGGGGGGTAAGGTGATCTGCACATGAAGTGGGGGGTAATGGGGACTGCACATGATAAAGTGGAGTGTAAGGTGGACTGCACATGAAGTGGGGGTAAGGGTGACTGCACTTGATGAAGTGGGGGGTAAGGGGACTGCACATGATGAAGTCGGGGGGTAAGGGGACTGCACATGATGAAGTGGGAGAAGGGGACTGCAGGACTGCACATGATGAAGTGTGTCTGATGTGGGACTGCTCATGATGAAATGGAAGGGGGATAGGGGGCTGCAAATGATGAAGGGGCACTGCAGATGAAGTGAGGGGGTGATAGGGGACTGCAATGAATGAAGTAAGGGGACTTCAAATTAAAGTGGAGGGACTGCAAAATGATAATTCAGTGTGAGGGACAGGGGACAGCAATTTAATTGAAGGTGGGGGTGGGGAGAGCAAATGATCAATTGAAGAGGGGGTGGGGAGAGCAAATGATGATCTAGGGGAAGAACAAATAATGAATTTTAAGGGTGGGGGAGTAAATGATGTATTGAATGTGGGGTAGAGCAGTTGATAATGAATAGAGGGTGAGAGACATGACAATGAATTGGGGCGGGAGGGGCATGTAACTATAATGAATCGGAGTTAGGGTTAGAGTGGTAGGTACATAGTGGGGGGCGTTGAGGATGAAGTGACTGGTAATGAATTGGGGGAAAGAGTACAGGTGCTAATTAATTTATATATTAAATGGGGAAAGTGGCTATTTATAGTTAGTGGGTGCACAGTGGTGGATTATAAATTATATTTGAAATGGTCGGTTAATAATAATTATGATAATTTTATTTTTATAGTGCCAACACTTTACATTTTAGAGGGGACTTGTACAGACAATGGACATTAAGCATAACAGTAAACACATAGATCAACAGATACCAAAAGGAATGAGGGCCCTGGTCGCAAGCTTACAATCTATGAGGTTGCATAATAACCCATTATATATTGTTTGTGGGTGCACCTCTGTATTCAGATGTCTAGTGTACACCATGTTCCAAATTAGTATTCAAATTGGATTTAAGTGTCATAAAGATTTAATTGTTTTGTTTTTCAAATAAACTCGTGGATGGTATTGTGTCTCAGGGCTCAATGGATCTCTGAAATCAATCTTAAACACATGTGATCATTAGTTTTCCAGGTGATTCTAATTAAAGAAAAACTACTTAAAAATGATGTTCCACATTATAAAGCAGACCACAGGTTTCAAGCAATATGGGAAATAAAAAGGATCTCTCTGCTGCTGAAAAGCATTAAATAGTGCAATGCCTTGGTCAAAGTATGAAAACATTAGATATTTCACAAAAACTTAAGAGTGATCATCATACTGTGAAGAGATTTGTGACTGAAACAGAGCACAGACGGGGTTCATGCAGATAAAGGCATAATGAGGAAGTTTTCTGCCAGACAAATTCATTGGATTAAGAGAGCAGCTGCCAAAATACCATTACAAAGCAGCAAACAGTTATTTGAAGCTAGCTGCTGGTGCCTCTGGAGTCCCTCAAACCTCAAGGTGTAGGATCCTTCAAAGGCTTGCTGTGGTGCATAAACCTACTATTCGGCCACCCCTAAACAGTGTTCACAAGCAGAAACGGTTGCAGTGGGCCCAGACATACATGAAGACTAATTTCCAAACAGTCTTGTTTACTGATGAGTGTCGAGCAACACTGGGTGGTCCAGATGGATGGAGTGGTGGATGGCCACCATGTCCCAACAAGGCTGCAACGTCAGCAAGGAGATGGAGGAGTCATGTTTTGGGCTGGAATCATGGGGAAACAGCTGTTAGGGCCCTTTAAGGTTCCTGAAGGTGTGAAAATGACCTCGGCAAAGTATATAGAGTTTCTGACTGACAACTTTCTTCCATGGTATAAAAAGCAGAAACGTGCCTTCAGGAGCAAAATCATCTTCATGCTGACAATGCCCCATCTCATGCTGCAAAGAATATCTCTGAGTCATTGGCTGCTATGGGCATAAAAGGAGATAAACTCATGGTATTGCCACGATCTTCCCCTGACCTCAACCCTATACAGAACCTTTGGAGTATCATCGAGCAAAAGATCTATGAGGGTGGGAGGCCGTTCACATCAAAACAGCAGCTCTGGGAGGGAAGAAATACAAGCAGAAACTCTCCAAATACTCACAAGTTCAATGGAGGCGAGAATTGTGAAGGTGATAACAAAGAAAGGTTCCTATGGTAACATGTGACTTGGCCTGTTAGGATGTTTTGGAGTTAAATAGCTTTTTTGTTCAGTGAATGTGACCTCCTAATGCTGCAAATTCCACAAATGAGCATTTTCAGTTCTTTAAAACAGATCAAATGTTTAGAAATTCTACTGTGCATAATAATTTGGAACAGTGCATTTTGAGTTTTTATTCATTGTGGAGATTATACTGTTATCATTGGGAGGTTTCTCCAATAACATTCGATGTATACTCGGGTGATGACTTTTATTAGACTGACTGTCATTTGCACCGACCATTTAGGAAAATCCGAGAAAAATATAATTTGCATAATAATTTGGAACATGGTGTAGAAGAAAGGGAAAAAGTGGGGAATGTGGTCTGGAAGCTGTGCTCTAGGTAACTGTGTTATTTTATGCAGAGACGAGTCCTGGCTGGAAGAAGTGATGGCAGTCTGTGCTGGATGAAAATGAAAAGCAAAGATGAAGGACTTCAGCTAGAGACATCACTAGTGAGTCAGTGTATTACCTGTACACTGACACTATATACACTGTATACTATATACAAAGCTCCTGTGTATAATGTCGCTGGAACAAGCAATTACGTGACAAAGGCTCTGGTTGAGCTGAAACGTTGTATATAAAAAATCAGATGCTGTAATATTCTGTTACGCTCCCAGTTTATGTATAATAAATTTATACCAGACTTTGCATAAGAAACCTAGAGAGAGTGCAGTGAATTTAACCTTTACTGTTATTCTGGGCCATTGGTCCGTTACACCAGCACCTCGCCATATTAAGGCTGAGTGCACACCTAAACCTTTACCTGTGTCAACTAGAACAGTTTGTAGGATTCTGTCTCAAAATGGCCTCCATGGTCGAATCAGTGCCCAGAAGCCAGCACTAAACAAAAGGCAAATAAAAAACCGTGTGGTATTTGCAAACTCCCACAGCCTGCTAAATAGATGGACACTGGAAAGTGGCAGAAGATGGATTTCTCTTCAGTAGAATTACACCACAGCTGCCACAAACACTGCAGGAGACTTACTGGGCCAGTATGGATCCAAAATACACCCAGAAGACAGTTACATTTGGTGGTTGAAAGATCATGGTCTGGGGTTACATTCAGTATGGGGGTGTGCGAAACATTTGCAAGGTGGAAGGCAATATCAATAGCCTAAAATATCAAGAACTATTAGCTACCGCTTATATTCCAAATCATAAGAGAGGTCAAATTCTGCAGCAGGATTGTGCTCCATCTCATACATCCATCTCTACAACAAAGTTCCTCCGGGCAAAAAGATGAAGGATGAAAGAGGAAGCTTGGAAGACAAAACCAAAGAATCTAGATGAGCACCACGACTTCATTCACCAATGTTATGCAACACATATTTGTATTTTAAGTTAATTATTTGTCTGTGGGCAACAAAAATGTTGTCTTGCCAAAATCTGACCATTCTGTGTCCATTAACTGATCAATATTTCTGCTTTGATAACAATTTATTTTCTTAACCTAAATCACATTTTGGAAGGTTCCAGCTTTCAAAAGAATAACTTATACAACCAATGGATGAATTTAACATCAGGTTATAAGCTTTTATTTACATAACATGGATAAGCGACATAACTTCTGTCAGGGAGTGTATGGTGGCATCATTGGTCTTTGTATAGAATGTAGTTTCATGTAGAGGTAATGGTGATATTATAATATTATGTATTCTCTGTGTAGTGGTGATAGTACTAGGCACTGTGTAGCTGTATTGTTGTGTGTATGTTTGTAAGTAAGCTCCGTTATGGCACCATATCTAAGCAGTAAGCTTGGTTCTGGTATTCTATCAATGTAGTAATCTAGATTATGGTACTGTATGTATGTTGTAATCTCAGTTCTGCTCCAGTTTCTATGTAGCAGACTTGGTTCCATATAGTAGACTTATTAAGCTCGGTTCTGCTCCCTTATCTCTGTAGTAAGCTCGGTTCTGCTCCCATATCTCTGCAGTAAGCTCGGTTCTGCTCCCATATCTCTGTAGTAAGCTCGGTTCTGCTCCCTTATCTCTCTAGTAAGCTTGGTTCTGCTCCCTTATCTCTGTAGTAAGCTCGGTTCTGCTCCCATATCTCTGCAGTAAGCTCAGTTCTGCTCCCATATCTCTGTAGTAAGCTCGGTTCTGCTCCCTTATCTCTCTAGTAAGCTCGGTTCTGCTCCCTTATCTCTGTAGTATGCTAGGTTCTGCTCCCATATCTCTGTAGTAAGTTTGGTTCTGCTCCCATATCTCTGTAGTAAGGTCGATTCTGTTCCCATATCTCTGCAGTAAGCTCGGTTTTGCTCCCATTTCTCTGCACTAAGCTCGGTTCTGCTCCTATATCTCTGTAGTAAGCTTGGTTCTGCTCCCATATCTTTGCAGTAAGCTCGGTTCTGCGTCCATATCTCTGTAGTAAGCTCGGTTCTGTTCCCATATCTCTGTAGTAAGCTCGTTTCTGCTTCCTTATCTCTGTAGTAAGCTCGTTTCTGCTCCCATATCTCTGTAGTAAACTCGGTTCTGTTCCCCTATCTCTGTAGTAAGCTTGGTTCTGCTCCCTTATCTCTGTAGTAAGCTGGTTTCTGCTGCCATATCTCTGTAGTAAGCCCGTTCTGCTCCCATATCTCTGCAGTAAGCTTGGTTCTGCTCCCATATCCTTGCTGTTAGCTCGGTTCTGCTCCCATATGTCTGTAGTAAGCTCGGTTCTGCTCCCATATCTTTGCAGTAAGCTCAGTTCGGCTCCCATATCTCTGAATCTAGTAAGTTCAGTTCTGCTCCCATATCTCTATAATAAGCTCTGTTCTGCTCCCATATCTCTGTAGTAAGCTCTGTTCTGCTCACATATCTCTGTAGTAAGCTCCGTTCAGTTCCCATATCTGTGTACCAGCCTGTTTTTAAAGCCTGTTATCTCTGCTACTTTAATGCAGTGGCCAGATATAAGCAAGGAAAAGGAGGGCCACCGCAACTCGAGGGCCACTGCCTTGTGATTGCCCCCCAGGCTGAAAATTGCCTGCCAGCCCCTGCCCTTTCAATTGTGCCCTTTGGAATCCACGGTCTGTATGTAACAAGCTTCCTTTCCTGCACAACTACTTTCTGAACAACTCTCTAAATCTGTTGGCCCTCACTGAAACCTGGATCCAGGACTCTCTCCCCTGCTGCCATTTCCCATGGTGGCCTTCAATTCTCCCATTCTCCAAGACCCACAAACAGACCTGGTGGTGGAGTCGGCATACTCTTGTCCCCACAATGCACGTTCCAGGTTATACCCCCAGTTCCATCACTCTCATTCCCTTCTTTTGAGGTCCAAACCATCAGGCTCTTCCGTCCCCTCTCCCTCAGAGTATCGGTCATATACCAGCCTCCATGCTCACCCACACACTTCCTGGACCACTTCTCAGCCTGGCTGCCGCACTTCATGTCCTCAGAACTACCAACCCTTATTCTGGGAGACTTCAACATTCCCATTAACAGCCCCACTTCCACATCTGCATCCCAGCTTCTATCACTAACCACTTCTCTCGGCCTCTCACAGCTCTCAACCTCTGAGACACACAAAGACGGTAACACCCTGGACCTGGTCTTTGTCCGGCTCTGTTCAATCTCCTACCTAGATAACTCACCGCTTCCCCTCTCTGACCACAACATTCTCTCCTTCTCACTCACAATTCCTCGCCCACCCCAGCACTCTCCTACCTATCACACATTCAGAAATCTACAAGCCATTAACCCTCATACACTTTCAGACTCCTTACACTCATCATTGTCCCCAATCTCTTCTTTTTCCTGTACTGATCTGGCTGTACATCACTACAATGCCACTCTTAGAAGCACCCTAGACCAAGTAGCTCCCCTCACCCTCAGAACCTCCAAACACAGAGTGAAACAGCCCTGGCTCACATCGCAAACCCGATTTCTCCAGCGATGCTCTAGGTGTGCTGAACGTTTATGGAGGAAAACTAGCAGACCAGAAGACTTCATCCACTTCAAATTTATGTTAAGACCCTATAACTCTGCCCTTCACCTCGCCAAACAGACCTACTACACCACCTTGATCTCCTCACTATCCAACAACCCCAAGAAACTTTTTAACACCTTTCACTCCCTCCTCAGGCCAAAAGCACAAGACACTATCACAGACATTTGTGCTGATGACCTGGCCTCCCACTTTATAGAGAAAATAGACAATATCTGTCAGGAAATCCGCTCCCAGACACCAAGTGCAATGACTCCCATCCCTCCCTGCATCTCCCCTGGCTCACTCTTCACATTCGATCCCATCACAGAAGAAGAAGTCTCCAAGCTCCTCTCTTCTTCTTGTCCGACTACATGCACCACAGACCCCATTCCCTCACACCTCCTCCAGTCTCTCTCTCCAGTCGTCACAACTCACCTAACTACAATTTTTAATCTCTCCCTCTCCTCTGGCATTTTCCCCTCCTCTTTCAAACACTCTATCATTACTCCATTACTAAAAAAAACACCCTTGACCCATCATGCACAAACAACTACAGACCGGTCTCCAATCTCCCCTTCATCTCAAAACTCCTGGAGCGCCTGATCTACTCCCGCCTTACCCGTTACCTCTCCACTCATTCCCTCCTAGACCCTTCACAGTCCGGTTTCCGCCCCCTACATTCGACAGAAACTGCACTCATCAAGGTGACCAATGACCTTCTGACAGCAAAATGTAATGGTGACCACTCTCTGCTCATTCTCCTCGACCTCTCTGCAGCTTTCGACACTGTTGACCACCCTCTCCTACTCTCTAGGCTCCAGTCACTAGGCATTAAGGACACTGCTCTCTCCTGGTTCTCCTCCTACCTTTCTGAACGCTCCTTCAGTGTTCTGTTCTCTGGCTCCACTTCATCTCCTCTTCCTCTCACTGTTGGGGTACCTCAGGGCTCAGTCCTTGGCCCCCTTCTCTTCTCCCTCTACACAGCCTCAATTGGACAGACCATCAGCAGATTTGGCTTTCAGTACCATCTTTACGCTGATGACACACAACTATACACGTCATCCCCTGACCTTACCCCCACTGTACTACAGAACGCCACTGACTGTCTGTCTGCAGTCTTCAATATCATGTCCGCTCTCTATCTGAAACTCAACCTCTCCAAAACTGAACTTCTTCTGCTCCCGCCTTCTACTAACCTCCCTAAATCTGACATTTCCCTCTCCGTGGGTGGCACCATAATAACACCCCGGCAGCAGGCACTCTGTCTGGGTGTTATGTTTGACTCCGATCTCTCCTTCACCTCCCACATACAATCTCTTGCCCGCTCGTGCCGCTTACACCTAAAGAACATCTCTAGAATCCGCCCTTTTCTCACCATGGAGACAACAAAAACTCTCACTGTCGCCCTAATCCACTCCCGCCTGGACTACTGCAATGCTCTATTAATTGGCCTCCCCCTCACGCGACTTTCCCCTCTCCAGTCTATCCTTAATGCAGCAGCCAGGGTCGTCCATCTGGCTAATCGTTACTCGGACGTGTCCGCTCTTCGCCAGTCGTTACACTGGCTGCCCATTCATTACAGGATACAATTCAAAGTACTTGTTCTCACCCACAAAGCTCTCCACAGTGTGGCACCCCCTTAAATCTCCTCCCTCATTTCTGTCTATCGGCCTAGCCGACCACTGCGCTCTGCAAACGACTTTCGACTAACCTCTGCACTAATTCGTACCTCCCATTCCCGACTCCAAGACTTCTCCCATGCTGCGCCAATCCTCTGGAATGCTCTACCCCAAGATATTAGGACCATCCACAACTTGCATAGTTTTAGGCGCTCGCTCAAAACACATTTGTTCAGAGCGGCCTATCATGTTCCCTAATCAAAGTCATTTTATGTTTGTGTGTGTGTGTGTAGCCCATTCACTATATCCATCTACCCCCCACCCCCTGAAGATGGCTGGACCATCATTGTAAATACACCATTGTAAATACACACCTGTGCTTTGTATCTCCCCCACCTCATTGTAGATTGTAAGCTCTCACGAGCAGGGTCCTCTTATTTTTCTTATTTTGCTTTATTACTGTATTGTTAACGTTGTTACCTATGACTGTTGTGTTTGAAACTGTTAAACTGTAAAGCGCTGCGGAATATGTTGGCACTATATAAATAAAGATTATTATTATTATTATTATTATTGTATTTTGATATATTGGTATATACACAGTACAGGCAGACAATGACCCAAAACATACTGTGAAAACAACCTAGGAGTTTTTTAAGGCAAATAAGTGGAATATACTGCAATGGCCGAGTCAATGGCCAGATTTCAACCCCATCAAGCATGCATTTCACATGCTTAAGGGTACTGTCACACAGTGGCACTTTGATCGCTACGACGGTACGATCCGTGACGTTCCAGCGATATCCATACGATATCGCTGTGTCTGACACGCAGCAGCAATCAGGGACCCTGCTGAGAATCGTACGTCGTAGCAGATCGTTTGGAACTTTATTTCGTCGCTGGATCTCCCGCTGTCATCGCTGGATCGTTATGTGTGACAGCGATCCAGCGATGCGTTCGCTTGTTATCAGGGTAAACATCGGGTTACTAAGCGCAGGGCCGCGCTTAGTAACCCGATGTTTACCCTGGTTACCAGCGTAAAAGTAAAAAAAAACAAAAACGTACATACTCACATTCCGGTGTCCTTCAGGTCCCTTGCCGTCTGCTTCCCGCTCTGACTGACTCCTGGCCGTAAGGCAGTACAGAGCACAGCGGTGACGTCACCGCTGTGATCTGCTTTCACTTTACGGCGGCACTCAGTCAGAGCGGGAAGCAGACGGCAAGGGACCTGAAGGACACCGGAATGTGAGTATGTACGTTTTTTGTTTTTTTTACTTTTACGCTGGTAACCAGGGTAAACATCGGGTTACTAAGCGCGGCCCTGCGCTTAGTAACCCGATGTTTACCCTGGTTACCCGGGGCCTTCGGCATCGTTGGTCGCTGGAGAGCGGTCTGTGTGACAGCTCCCCAGCGACCACACAACGACTTTCCAACGATCACGGCCAGGTCGTATCGCTGGTCGTGATCGTTGGAAAGTTGCAGAGTGTGACAGTACCCTAAGTCAGAACTTAAGTCAGAAATACCCAAGCAACAACTGAAGTCCGCTGCAGTAAAGGCTTGGCAAAGAATCACAAAGAAAGAAACCCTTTGGTGACATCCATTGCTCCCAGACTTAGGCAGTCATTGCCTACAAAGGATTATTTACAAAGTATTAAAAATTAACATTTCAAAGTTAGTTTGTCCAATTACTTTTAGGAGTGCCTGAAATGAGGAGACTTTGTAGAAAAAAATGGTTGCAATTCTTAAATGTTTCACAGGGTATTTTTGTTCAACCCCTTTAATTAAACTTGCAAGTCTACTCTTCAATTGCATCTTAGAGCACGATGATTTGGTCACTGTCCAAATATTTCTGGACTTACCTGCTTGTGGTATTGTAGTATATATAAAAGTCAGATTTAGCAAAATATATAAAAGTAATTAACTCATTTGGTAAATACCATAAACAGAAAATAATTCAAACCACCAAACTTGTGTTTTTTCGGTCTCCGCAACACCGCAGACTATGCTATAAGAAGCGATCAAAATGTCATATCTATCCCAAAATGGTATCAATAAAAACAATATCTCACCCCTCATTAAAACAAGCCGTCACACAGCCCCATAAAAACATTACAGGAAAATGGCAACAAAATCAATTTTTTTTATTACAATTTTCAGATTTGTTGTCGGCGTCGCTACTAAAATAATGAAAAAACTGGCCAAATTTGGTATCGCTGTAATTATACTGATGAAGATGATCATATTGCCAGGTCATTTTTTCCACACAATGTACGCCGTATAAACAAGGCCCAAAAACAATGTCAGAATTGCATTTTTTTTTTCGCTGTGTCACCGGAATTTTAATTTTTTCCTGTTTTCGAGCACACAGAATCTTATCAGTAGCAACTGTCATCTCTTCTCTCACTAAGGCCCCTTTCACACATCAGTTTTTTGCAATGAGTCGCAATCCATCGAATTTTGAAAAAAACTGATCCAGCGACTGATGCCGCTGGATGCGTTTTTTCTAACAGACTTGTATTAGCACTGGATTGCAACGGATGGCCTCACGTTTCATCCATCGTTCGCCGGATCCATCAAAAATTGTCTATCCTATGGCCGGAGGCAACGGACAAAGTAACGTTTTTTGTGTACGTTGAAACAACAGACAGCGACGGATCCGTCGCTGTGTGTCGTTTGCTAGAATGGAAGCTTATGACGCCAGATCCGTCAAATGACGGAATCCTGCAACGGATTCTGTTTTTTTAAATCTGAACATGCTCCAATTTTTTTAGGATCCAATTAGCCAGATCAGCTAGTCGGATCCGGCAAAAAAATGGATCCGTAGTATCAGTTTTTCACAATCTGCGACGGATCCATTTTTTTCCAAATTTGACGGATTGCGACTGATTGAAAAAAACTGATGTGTGAAAGGGGCCTAATGGGAAAGTCTATCTTCACTGAATACAGAGTTTAAGAGTAAATTTAGAATTTTCAGAATTAGTGATCAGTCCTGGAAGAAAATGAAGCAGACTTTTCTGATAGAATATATTACATAGTTACATAGTTACATAGTTATTAAGGTTGAAGGAAGACTGTAAGTCCATCTAGTTCAACCCATAGCCTAACCTAACATGCCCTAACATGTTGATCCAGGGGAAGGCAAAAAAACCCCATGTGGCAAAGAGTAACTCCACCATGGGGAAAAAAATTCCTTCCCGACTCCACATACGGCAATCAGACTAGTTCCCTGGATCAACGCCTTATCAAGGAATCTAGTGTATATACCCTGTAACATTATACTTTTCCAGAAAGGTATCCAGTCCCCTCTTAAATTTAATTAATGAATCACTCATTACAACATCATACGGCAGAGAGTTCCATAGTCTCACTGCTCTTACAGTAAAGAATCCACGTCTGTTATTATGCTTAAACCTTCTTTCCTCCAGACGTAGAGGATGCCCCCTTGTCCCTGTCTCAGGTCTATGATTAAAAAGATCACCAGAAAGGTCTTTGTACTGTCCCCTCATATATTTATACATTAAAATAAGATCACCCCTTAGTCTTCGTTTTTCCAAACTAAATAGCCCCAAGTGTAATAACCTATCTTGGTATTGCAGACCCCCCAGTCCTCTAATAACCTTGGTCGCTCTTCTCTGCACCCGCTCCAGTTCAGCTATGTCTTTCTTATACACCGGAGACCAGAACTGTGCACAGTATTCTAAGTGTGGTCGAACTAGTGACTTGTATAGAGGTAAAATTATGTTCTCCTCATGAGCATCTATGCCTCTTTTAATACATCCCATTATTTTATTTGCCTTTGTAGCAGCTGCCTGACACTGGCCACTGAATATGAGTTTGTCATCCACCCATACACCCAGGTCTTTTTCATTGACGGTTTTGCCCAGAGTTTTAGAATTAAGCACATAGTTATACATCTTATTACTTCTACCCAAGTGCATGACCTTACATTTATCCCCATTAAAGCTCATTTGCCATTTATCAGCCCAAGCTTCTAGTTTACATAAATCATCCTGTAATATAAAATTGTCCTCCCCTGTATAGATTACCCTGCAGAGTTTAGTGTCATCTGCAAATATTGAAATTCTACTCTGAATGCCCCCTACAAGGTCATTAATAAATATGTTAAAAAGAAGAGGGCCCAATACTGACCCCTGTGGTACCCCACTGCTAACCGTGACCCAGTCCGAGTGTGCTCCATTAATAACCACCCTTTGTTTCCTATCCCTGAGCCAGCTCTCAACCCACTTACACATATTTTCCCCTATCCCCATTACTCTCATTTTATGTAACAACCTTTTGTGTGGCACCGTATCAAAAGCTTTGGAAAAGTCCATATATACTACGTCCACTGGGTTCCCTTGGTCCAGTCCGGAACTTACCTCTTCATAGAAGCTGATCAAATTAGTCTGACATGAACGGTCCCTAGTAAACCCGTGCTGATACTGGGTCATGAGGTTATTCCTCTTCAGATACTCCAGCATAGCATCCCTTAGAATGCCCTCCAGGATTTTACCCACAGTAGAGGTTAAGCTTACTGGCCTATAATTACCGAGTTCAGTTTTTGCCCCTTTTTTGAATATTGGCACCACATTTGCTATACGCCAGTCCTGTGGTACAGACCCTGTTATTATGGAGTCTTTAAAGATTAAAAATAATGGTCTATCAATGACTGTACTTAGTTCCTGCAGTACTCGGGGGTGTATCCCATCCGGGCCCGGAGATTTATCAATTTTAGTTATTTTTAGACGCCGCTGTACTTCCTGCTGGGTTAAGCAGGTGACATTTAATGGGGAATTTTTATCACTAGTCATTTTGTCTGCCATGGGGTTTTCTTTTGTAAATACTGATGAAAAAAAGTCATTTAGCATATTAGCTTTTTCCTCATCCTCATCCACCATTTCACCCAGACTATTTTTAAGGGGGCCAACACTGTCATTTTTTAGTTTCTTACTATTTATATAGTTAAAGAATATTTTGGGATTATTTTTACTCTCTCTGGCAATGAGTCTCTCTGTCTCAATCTTTGCTGCCTTGATTTGCTTTTTACAGAATTTATTTAATTTTCTGTATTTATTTAATGCCTCCTCACTACCTACTTCCTTTAATTCTCTAAATGCTTTCTTTTTGTCCCTTATTGCGCCCCTTACAGCTCTATTTAGCCATATTGGTTTCCTCCTATTTCTAGTATGTTTATTCCCATACGGTATACACTAAAGAGTGTCTCATTTTTAATTATTCTATTGATTTATGAAATAAATATTATAATAATGGTTTATTCTTAAAGGAAACCCAGAGAAACAAATTACAGATGGAAATAGTTGTAAATATGTAAATTTACAGAAAAGTATTACTTCTTGTATTTCCATTGTGATCTGATGTGTATATGGTAATTTCTTCAATTTTCTGGCTTTCACATTGTTATAGTAAATATTTTATTTTTGCTTTGAGTATCATTTAGACAATTAAACATACCTATATATCTGTGACAGTTTAATATTTTAGTATTCACTTTAGAAGTGTTATTCTTAAAAGCAATAACCCAGGGCATTGTTTCTGTAATAGAAGTGTCTTTGTGTTAAGCTTTCCTCGGTTTATATGAGTATAGTAAACTGGGCAGAGCTAGTTTGAAAGGAATTCCACAGAATTCATAATTTACGACTTTGTTATTCCCAACTTAAAGGGATTGTCCACAACTAGGACAACCCCTTCTCATTCTCCACACTTGGTCCTGGTAAATTAAAAAAGCCTATACTTTCCTTCCGTACTGGCACCACTCCAGCGGATTCAGCACTCGCAGTCACAAGAGTCTTGTGTGGTTGGGTGAAACGTGACCCCAGCACCCAATCAGCGCTGTCATTATTGTCCCCGCCATTGGACAAATTGAACATTAAGAGGAAGTCAGGGCTGTAGCTGATCTCTGACTTCATGTTCAATTCGACAGTAGGCTGGGGACAGTGACGCCAGCGCCCATTACAGAAAATATCAGGACATGTGAAAGAGCCCTAAGTGTAGTTTTAGATGTGTGGTGCAGAAAAAAAACAGGAATAGGCCAGATGTGACCAGAAGGCAAGAGTAACCACTGATTATTAACTGTACTTAGCTGTTTTCCCCACACTTACTTTTTCACCATGCTTGCATAGGCGCTTACAGTTTTTGCTCCACTAATCCTCACTCTCTTTCTCTCTCCTGCTCTCTCTCTCCTTCTCCTCACTGCTTGCTACTTATCTCCCAATGCTGGACCCCACAGCTGATACTTCCCATTAATTCACCCTCATATCACTCCGACCTACTACTAATATGAACTAATGCAATCTCTCCTATGTGATACCCATGCGCTTGATGCCCATCCCCCTTGCTCCCTCTCTCTTGAGTACTATAGAACGCCCGCTGCGTCTGCAACAAGCTTCATGTGATTCATGACCTCTTTACCTCTCCTAATCTTTCCTTCATGTGCCTCACCGAAATATGGCTGACACCCTCTGCCACCGCCGCCTTCCCGGCTACGCTGTGTTACGGTGGCCTCCATCGCCCTGGTAACAGACATGGTGGAGGAGTGGGTCTTTTCCTCTCTACCAACTGCACCTTCAAACCAATCCCACTTTTATCCTCCCTTATCCTACTTTCTTTTGAAGTGCACTCTGTCTGTCTGTATCTATTCTCCTTCCAACTTCCAAGTGTCCGTCATATACCGATCTATGGGCTCACCAACTGCCTTTATTGAAAAATGTTCCACCTTGCATCTTTACTTTCACTCTGCTGACATTCCCACCATCATCATGGGTTACTATAGCATCCCTACTGACACCCTCCAGTCAGCAGCCTCCAAACTCCTCTTGCTTACTTCATCTTTTGGGCTTAGGCTGGTTTCACATTTGCGTTTTTTGCCGCTGCGTTTTAGCGCAAAAAAACGCATGTGTTTTTTTCCTATATTTAACATTAAAAACGCATGCGTTTTTTTTGTATGCGTTTTGCCGCTTTTGACGAAGCATGCGTCGTTTCTATGCTTGCGTTTTGTTGCAGAAATGCAACATGTAGTAATTTCTAGAGGCGTTTTTTGTCGCAAAAAAAGCATGCGTTTTTTTGCGGCAAAAAAGCGTATTGCTGTCTATGTAAACACGTGCGTTTTTAAGCACATGCGTTTGGTTGCATTTTAAACGCATGCGTTTCAATAGAAAAAAACAAGAATACACACTGATAAGCCACCCCCACCATCAAGGTGATAAAGGGATCCAAACCCTAACCCTAACCCTACCCCTAACCCTAACCCTAGGGATCCTAACCCTAACCCTAGGGATCCTAACCCTAACCCTAACCCTAACCCTAGGGATCCTAACCCTAACCCTACCCCTAACCCTAACCCCAACCCTAGCTATTTCTATTTATAGTGGGTTTTCTAGATGATTTTGATGATTGGCAGCTGTCACACACTTCTCTGCATGCGTTTCAAAAACGCAAACGCAGGAAAAAACGCATGTAAATGCGTCAAAACGCCGCGTTTTTTTTACCGCATGGGAAAACACATGCGTCTAAAAAACGCAGCGTTTGCACGCGTTTACATGCGGTTTTTTCACCACCTGCGTTTGCGTTTTAAACGCTGCGTTTTTAAACGCAAATGTGAAACTAGCCTTACTCAGTGGTCGTCCTCACCCACCCACACAGACATACATTAGACCTTATCTTCACCCGTCTGTGCTAACTATCTAACCTCACAACCTCCCATCTACCCCTATCTGACCATCATCTACTCACTTTCTCATCACTGTTCTCCTCATCTGTCACCCATGTCCAGCAACTAGCACACCCCCGCAGAAACCTCACACATCTAGGCACTCACATGATATCCAACTTTATTCTACCACTGACATCCATATCTTCACTCCACGACACAGACAGTGCCACTGCTTTCTACAATGCCACTCTCATATCACCTATTGACATGGTCGCCCCTCTCGTGCATGGCAACGTGCGACGAAGCAGTAGACAACACTGGCACAATAACCTAACTAAAGAGCTGTGGTAAGTATCCTGGGTTGCAGAGCAGCGCTGGAAGAAAGCACATTCGCAAGATTACTTCACCGCTTTCAAACAAGCAACAGTCACATTCAAATTAACCCTCACTTCTGCTAAACAAGCCTATTTCACAACCCTCACATCTTCCTTATCCTACAACCTCAAACAGTTATTCAACACTTTTAACTCCCTCCTCCACCTACCACTGCCCCCTCCGACATCCCTCATCTTTGCTGAGGACTTTGCCACACACTTCAAAAATAAGATCGATAAATCTAGGCAAGTCTTTATTGTATACCAACACAACCCCTTCATATACTAGAACAATGCCATTCCCGGATAACATCATTGAAGGAGAGCTTACCCATCTCATCTCCAAATCACACCTCACCACTTGTGCACTTGACCTCACCCCATCCCACCTCCTCCCCAACCTCTCCACCACACTCATCCCATGCCTATCCCATCTTTTCAACATATCACTAACTGCCACAATGACGCCTATCCTCAAAAATCCATCTCTTGACCTGACCACTATGTCCAGCTATCACCCCATATCACTGCTAATATTCACTTCCAAACTACTTGAGCAGCATGTCCACATAGAACTTTTGTCCAACCTACCATCAAACTCGCTCTTTGACCAACTACAATCTGGCTTCCTTTCCCATCATTCCACTGAAACAGTCCTGAACAAAATTACTAACGAATTACTTACAGCCTAAGTTAACAGACTATTCTGTATACTCCTCCTCTTAGACCTGTCCTCTGCCTTCGACACAGTTGACCACTGTCTTCTACTACAGATCCCGTCTTCCTTTGGCATCAAAGACTTTGCCCCATCCTGGATCTCCTCATACATTTTCAACTGCACATTTAGCATCTCCCACTCCCACACTACCTCTACTGTTGTGAACTCTGTTTTCAGGCTCCCTCTTGTAGTCACTGGTGGTATGGTGTGACTTTTGCTTTGGGCTCCCCCTGGTGGCTTTGTTTGTTATCCTGCTGGTCTCTGGCTATCAGCTGGTTCGTCATCCTCTGGGAGGTTCCTATATAGCTCTGTTTTACTTCCACTTGTTGCCGGCTGTCGATGTAATCAGTGCTACTCAGATTCCTTCTGACTACCTTGCTCCCAGTCCATCCAGGACAAGCTAAGTTTTGTTTGCTCATTTTTTGATCAGCAGTGTTTATCATGTTTTCTTGTCCAGCTTGCTAAAATGTTTCTATATCTTTGGGGATTATTTCTCTGGAGGCAAGCGAGGTCTTTCTTTCTCTTTAGGGGTAGCTAGTTCCTCAGGCTGGCTCGAGACGTCTAGGAATTTTTTAGGCACGTTCACCGGCTACCTCTAGTTGTTTTGGATAGGTTCAGATTTGCGATCAGTCCAGTTACCATCTCCCTAGAGCTTGTCCTTAGTTTATTCACTTGCTGGTCTATTCGTGATCCTCAGCCACTAAGGATCATAACAGTACAGCCGGCCATTAAAGTGTTAATTGCATGGCAGAAGCAGGAGAAAAGAAGCCTTGAGAAATTTTTTTTTTTTTTTTGCCGTGTGTCTAGCTGCTGTGGCTAGCTTCTCTCCTCCTCTTAATCTTGGTGTGGCTCTGAGTTCAGCTGCTGACATGGATGTCCAGAGCTTGGCTTCCAGTCTGGATCATCTTGCTGCTAGGGTTCAAAGTATTCAGGATTTTGTTGTTCACAGTCCTATGTCAGAGCCTAGAATACCTATTCCGGAGTTGTTTTCTGGAGATAGATCTAGGTTCCTGAATTTTAGGAACAATTGTAAGTTGTTTCTTTCTTTGAAACCTCGTTCCTCTGGTGATGCCGTTCAGCAAGTTAAGATTATCATTTCCTTTTTGCGTGGTGACCCTCAAGATTGGGCCTTCGCATTGGCGCCAGGGGATCCTGCATTGCTTAGTGTAGATGCGTTTTTTCTAGCCCTTGGATTGCTCTATGAGGAACCTAATCTTGAGAACCAGGCTGAAAAAACGTTATTGGCCCTCTCAAAGGGGCAAGATGAAGCAGAGGTGTACTGCCAGAAATTTCGGAAATGGTCAGTGCTTACTCAGTGGAATGAGTGTGCCCTGGCTGCAAATTTCAGAGAAGGTCTTTCTGAAGCCATTAAGAATGTCATGGTGGGGTTCCCTACGCCTGCAGGTCTGAATGAGTCAATGACTCTGGCCATTCAGATTGATCGGCGTTTGCGGGAGCGCAAACCTGTGCACCATTTGGCGGTGTCTTCTGAACAGACACCTGAATCTATGCAATGTGACAGAATTCTGACCAGAAGTGAACGGCAAAATTATAGACAGCAAAATGGGTTGTGCTTTTACTGTGGTGACTCAGCTCATGTTATCTCAGCATGCTCTAAGCGCAAAAAAAAGGTTGATAAATCTGTCACCATTGGTACTTTACAGCCTAAGTTCATTTTGTCTGTTACCCTGATTTGTTCCCTGTCATCTTACCCGGTTAATGCTTTTGTAGATTCAGGTGCCGCCCTCAGTCTGATGGATTGGTCATTTGCCAGGCGCTGTGGTTTTGATTTGGAGCCTTTAAAATTCCCTATTCCACTAAGGGGAATTGATTCTACACCATTGGCTACGAATAGACCTCAGTACTGGACACAAGTGACCATGTGCATGACTCCTGTTCATCAGGAGGTGATTCGCTTTCTTGTACTGCATAATTTGCATGATGTCGTCGTGTTGGGTCTACCATGGTTGCAGACTCATAATCCAGTCCTGGATTGGAAAGCTATGTCGGTGTCAAGTTGGGGTTGTCAGGGAATTCATGGTGACGCTCCTGTGATGTCAATTGCTTCGTCCACTCCTTCTGAAGTCCCTACGTTTTTGTCAGACTACCAGGATGTATTTGAGGAGCCCAAACTCAATTCTCTACCTCCTCATAGGGACTGTGATTGTGCTATAAATTTGATTCCTGGTAGTAAGTTTCCTAAGGGATGACTTTTCAATTTATCTGTGCCGGAGCATGCTGCCATGCGGAGTTATATAAAGGATTCTTTAGAGAAGGGACATATTCGCCCGTCCTCATCCCCTCTTGGTGCAGGATTCTTTTTTGTGGCTAAAAAGGATGGTTCCCTGAGACCCTGTATTGATTATCGCCTTTTGAATAAAATCACGGTCAAATTTCAGTATCCTTTGCCTTTGTTAACTGATTTGTTTGCTCGCATTAGGGGGTCTAGTTGGTTCACCAAGATAGATCTTCGTGGTGCATATAACCTTGTGCGTATAAAACAGGGTGATGAATGGAAAACTGCATTTAATACGCCTGAAGGCCATTTTGAGTACTTGGTGATGCCTTTTGGACTTTCTAATGCTCCTTCAGTCTTTCAGTCCTTTATGCATGACATCTTCTGTGAATATCTGGATAAGTTTATGATTGTGTATCTGGATGATATTCTGTTTTTTTCGGATGATTGGGAGTCTCATGTTAAGCAGGTCAGGATGGTCTTTCAGGTCCTGCGTGACAATGCTTTATTTGTGAAGGGCTCAAAATGTCTTTTTGGAGTCCAGAAGATTTCTTTTTTGGGTTTCATTTTTTCTCCTTCTACTATTGAGATGGACCCAGTCAAGGTTCAGGCTATTCATGACTGGACGCAGCCTACGTCTGTTAAGAGTCTTCAGAAGTTCTTGGGTTTTGCTAATTTTTACCGTCGCTTCATAGCTAATTTTTCTGGCGTTGTTAAGCCTTTGACGGATTTGACCAAGAAGGGTTCTGATGTGACTAATTGGTCTTCTGCGGCTGTGGAGGCCTTTCGGGAGCTGAAGCGTCGGTTTTCTTCGGCTCCGGTCTTATGTCAGCCAGATGTCTCACTTCCCTTCCAGGTGGAGGTTGATGCTTCCGAGATTGGAGCGGGGGCTGTTTTGTCGCAGAGAAGCCCCGATGGCTCTGTGATGAAGCCATGTGCTTTCTTTCCAAGAAAGTTTTCGCCTACCGAGCGGAATTATGATGTCGGTAATTGGGAGCTGTTGGCTATGAAGTGGGCATTTGAGGAGTGGCGACATTGGCTCGAGGGAGCTAAACATCGTGTGGTGGTCTTGACTGACCACAAGAATTTGATTTATCTCGAGTCGGCCAAGCGGCTGAATCCCAGACAGGCTCGTTGGTCGTTGTTTTTCTCTCGTTTTGATTTCATGGTCTCGTACCTGCCGGGTTCGAAGAATGTGAAGGCTGATGCTGTTTCTAGGAGTTTTGTGCCTGACACTCCAGGAGATTCAGAGCCGGCTGGTATCCTTAGAGAAGGGGTGATTTTGTCTGCCATCTCCCCAGATTTGCGACGTGTGCTGCAAGAGTTTCAGGCGGATAGACCTGACCGCTGTCCACCGGAGAGACTGTTTGTCCCGGATAGATGGACCAACAGAGTCATCTCCGAGGTTCATTCTTCGGTGTTGGTGGGCCATCCTGGAATATTTGGTACCAGAGACATGGTGGCCAGGTCTTTTTGGTGGCCTTCCTTGTCGCGGGATGTGCGTTCCTTTGTGCAGTCTTGTGGAACTTGTGCTCGGGCTAAGCCTTGCTGTTCTCGTGCCAGTGGTTTGCTGTTACCTTTGCCTGTCCCGAAGAGGCCTTGGACGCACATTTCCATGGATTTTATTTCAGATCTCCCTGTCTCTCAGAGATTGTCTGTCATCTGGGTGGTGTGTGATCGTTTTTCTAAGATGGTCCATTTGGTGCCCTTGCCTAAGTTGCCTTCCTCCTCCGAGTTGGTTCCACTGTTTTTTCAAAATGTGGTTCGTTTGCACGGGATTCCTGAGAACATTGTTTCTGACAGAGGATCCCAGTTTGTGTCTAGATTTTGGCGGACCTTTTATGCTAAGTTGGGCATTGAATTGTCTTTTTCGTCGGCCTTCCATCCTCAGACGAATGGCCAAACCGAGCGAACTAATCAGACCTTGGAGACTTATTTAAGATGTTTTGTTTCTGCTGACCAGGACGACTGGGTTACTTTTTTGCCGTTGGCCGAGTTTGCCCTTAATAATCGGGCTAGTTCTGCTACTTTGGTTTCTCCTTTTTTTTGTAATTCGGGGTTTCATCCTCGTTTTTCCTCAGGTCAGGTGGAGCCTTCTGACTGTCCTGGAGTGGATGTTGTGGTGGATAGGTTGCATCAGATTTGGAATCATGTGGTGGACAATTTGAAGTTGTCACAAGAGAAGGCTCAGCTCTTTGCCAACCGCCGTCGCTGTGTGGGTCCCCGACTTCGCGTTGGGGACTTGGTGTGGTTGTCTTCTCGCTTTGTTCCTATGAAGGTCTCCTCTCCTAAGTTCAAGCCTCGGTTTATCGGTCCTTATAAGATTCTGGAAGTCCTTGGCCCTGTGTCATTCCGTCTGGACCTCCCGGCATCATTTGCTATTCATAATGTGTTCCATCGCTCGTTGTTGCGGAGGTATGTGGTACCTGTGGTTCCTCCGGTTGAGCCTCCTGCCCCGGTGCTGGTTGAGGGAGAATTGGAATACGTGGTGGAGAAGATCTTGGATTCTCGTGTTTCTAGACGGAGGCTCCAGTATTTGGTCAAGTGGAAGAGCTATGGTCAGGAGGATAATTCTTGGGTTGTCGCCTCTGATGTTCATGCGGCCGATTTGGTTCGTGCCTTCCATGTGGCTCATCCTGATCGCCCTGGGGGTTTTCATGAGGGTTCGGTGACCCCTCCTTAAGGGGGGGGTACTGTTGTGAACTCTGTTTTCAGGCTCCCTCTTGTAGTCACTGGTGGTATGGTGTGACTTTTGCTTTGGGCTCCCCCTGGTGGCTTTGTTTGTTATCCTGCTGGTCTCTGGCTATCAGCTGGTTCGTTATCCTCTGGGAGGTTCCTATATAGCTCTGTTTTACTTCCACTTGTTGCCGGCTGTCGATGTAATCAGTGCTACTCAGATTCCTTCTGACTACCTTGCTCCCAGTCCATCCAGGACAAGCTAAGTTTTGTTTGCTCATTTTTTGATCAGCAGTGTTTATCATGTTTTCTTGTCCAGCTTGCTAAAATGTGATTCCCTCGCTTGCTGGATGCTCTAGTGGACTGAGTTTCTCCCCACACACCATTAGTTGGTGCGTGGGTTCTTGAAATCTCAGGATGGATATTTTGTAAGGGTTTTTTATTGATCGCATAGACCCCTGCTCTATTTTCTGCTTTCTAGTACTAGTGGGCCTCTTTTGCTGAATCTGATTTCATCCCTACGTATGTGCCTTCTTCTTACTTCACCGTTAATATTTGTTGGGGGCTTCTATATCTTTGGGGATTATTTCTCTGGAGGCAAGCGAGGTCTTTCTTTCTCTTTAGGGGTAGCTAGTTCCTCAGGCTGGCTCGAGACGTCTAGGAATTTTTTAGGCACTTTCACCGGCTACCTCTAGTTGTTTTGGATAGGTTCAGATTTGCGATCAGTCCAGTTACCATCTCCCTAGAGCTTGTCCTTAGTTTATTCACTTGCTGGTCTATTCGTGATCCTCAGCCACTAAGGATCATAACACTCCACGTCCCACACTCTCTCTTGGAGTTCCTCACGGCTATGTCCTAGGACCCCTACTCTTCTCTATGTATATCGTGGCCTGGTAAAATTCATAATATCCCATTTCTTTCATTACCACTTACACACAGACCTACCGCTTTGGCCCAGACGTCACCTCTCTGATGTCCTGAATCCTGGAGTGTCTATCAGCCATATTCTCCTTCTTCTCCTCTTCCTTACTCAAGCTCAATGTGGACAAATCTGGACTTACTATCTTTCCTCCAGCTCATGCATCTATTTATCTATCACAATAAATTACACCACGCTTTTACCTGTACCGGAAATCTGATGCCTTGGAGTAACCCTTTACTCTGCCCTGTCCTTCAAACCGCACAGCCAAGCTCTTTCCACCTCCTGTCGCCCCAGCTGAAAAATATTTCCAGAACCCATCCTTTCCTCAACCCTCAATCTACTAAAATGCTTGTGCATGCCCACATCATCTCCGTCCTTGACTACTGCAACATCCTCATCTGTGGCATACTTGCTAACACTCTCACACCTCTCCAGTCCATCCTTATCTCTGCTATCCGGTCTAATTTATCTCTCTCCTCGATACTCCTCCACTTCTCCGCCCTGCAAATTCCTTCATTGGCTCCAAATTCCCCACCATATCCAGTTCAAACTACTAACACTGACCTACAAAGCCATCTATAACCTGTCTCCTCCATATATCTCCGAATTAAATTCCCGATATCTTCCCTCATGTAATCTTCAGTCCTCCCAAGACCTTCTTCTGTCCCCAAACTTATTCCTCATCCAATTGCCTCCAAGACTTCTCATGAATATCACCCATACTCCGTAATTCTGTGCCCCAACAAGTCTGATTATCCACCAGATTCAGATCCTTCAGACAGTACTTGAAAACCCATCTCTTCAAGAAAGCTTACAGACTGCAATGACCACACTGCCACCTCAAAACCACCAGAGCTACTGCAGCCCTCAACCTACTGTCTCCTTCCTCATTATCCTGTAGAAGGTAAGGTAAACCCGCAAGAGCAGGTTCCTCTTCCCACTGTACCAGTCTATCATTGTTAGTATGTTTACTGTAAGTTATATCTGTATTTTGTATGTTAACCCTTCTCATGTAGAGCACCATGGAATCAATGGTACTATATAAATAAATACATACCGTAATTAATAATAACAGATTTCTACAAGCCCCACTCAGATGCATCAGACAGTTGCAGAAAATCTGCAATATTTGTGTGGTAAGTGCAAATGTAGCACCCCAAAGGTCCTTATGTTAAAAAGCCAACACATTGATATAAGATATGGATTTTACATTAGGGAAGAGGGTGGGGGTGGGGAAACTCAGGCTGGTGGGCCACTTTGATGACCTTTTATCCAGCCCCTGGGCACATTCCCAGGGACTGCAGTGCTTGGGCCAGCAACTGTATTTTGGGGGGCCGCCAGCCCTTTAATTTCTTCTTGCTCTATGAGCATGAGCACGGTGTTCAGTTTCACTACTGAATGCTGAGGCGTGTGCAATGAATGATTACGTTCTGACACCAGTGCCAGTGTCAGAACATACTTGGTGGGTAGAGTTAGCTCACGATTTGAGCGGCCCCCAAAGGATGGTATAAATAGGTTTAGTGGTACAATAGTATAGACAGCAGTGGAATTTTATTGAGTGATTTATACAATTTTTTGGTTAGGAAAGCCTTATTTTTGCTAAAGCTTGAAACCTTTTTGCATTTTTTACCACTTAGGAAAAATAAGCAGTGTAAGGGTACCGTCACACAGTGCCATTTTCATCGCTATGACGGCACGATTCGTGACGTTGCAGCGTCGTATGATTATCGCTCCAGCGTCGTAGACTGCGGTCACACGTTGCAATACACGGCGCTGGAGCGATAATTTCATGACATATTTGCGATGTAGAAGCCGTTGGTTACTGTGCGCACATCGTATACAACCTGTGTCACACGATGCAATCATGCCGCCACAGCGGGACACTAGACGACGAAAGAAAGTTTCAAACGATCTGCTACGACGTACGATTCTCAGCGGGGTTCCGGATCGCAGTAGCGTGTCAGACACTACGAAATCGTAACGATATCGCTAGAACGTCACGAATCGTGCCGTCGTAGCGATGAAAATGGCACTGTGTGACGGTACCCTTAGGCAAAAGAGGTGGGCTATAGTTGGTCTGACAATTTTCCTATAGGGTGCATTACACTGATGGATCATGGAAACAGTTTTCCTAGGAATGTTCATTACCGATAATCTGCATATGTAAACAGGTTGTCAATCACCTGATAAATCAGCAAAATGCTTGTCGATTGAGTGAAAGAATGTTTATATAACTTTCAAAAATCATTTCACCAGACGAACTTTGCCCTATGAGGAAGACAAGTTTCTTGCGTAAGGAGATTTGTTGAAAAAGAGTAGACATAGGGCAAATAGGGAGACAATAGCTTGATAATGGTAAACAGATGCACATGAGAAAGTGTTCTTTGTTTGATTACAATGCACAAGATTATCAGGAAACGCCTAATTTATGCAAATATCTTCTGTGAATGGCCTCGTCATGTCTGTCTGTGAGGATAGGTTCACATGAGCCTATAAAAAATGGTTCAGAGTTTCATCCAGGACAATTTTCTTCTCACTTGCCATCTACATGCTGTCTGTATACAATCCGTTTTTTTACAGCAGCAGCTATTAATCATTTACAGGACCATTTACAGTATTTTTCGGATTATAAGACGCACTTTTCCCCAAAAATTTTTTTTGGGGAAAATGGGGGTGTGTCTTATAATGTGGATATACTTTACTAGTACCGTTGCTGCAGGCCGCAGGCTGGGATGAGGGGGTGTCCAGTGCTGCTTCGGGTGTCTGGTGCTGTGGGGGTCTCCGATGCTGCTCCGGGGGTCTCCGGTGCTGCTGCGGGGGTCTCTGGTTCCATGGTTTCCTGGGCGGTGGATTCCGGGAAAATGGCCGCCGGGGGGCGGTGCATGCACAGATGGAGATCTCGGCACCAAGATCTCGGGAGATGAGATCCCAGCACTCACATTTTCCTGGAGTCTACCGCTCAGGAAACCACTGAACTGCGGGGCCCTGGCCTTTCACAAAACATTGGCAGGGCCCCCGCAGTAGCACCGGTGACCCCCACAGTAGCACCGGAGAACCCCGCAGTAGCACCATAAACCCCTGCAGCAGCACGGGAGACCCCGCAACTGCACCGGGGACACCCGCAGCAGCATCGGAAACCCCCACAGTGGTGCGCCGCACATCGGAACACCCCCTAATCCAAGCCTGCGGCCTGCAGCATCACCCCACTCCTGCCTCCTCCAGCAGCGACTCTGTGGCCCCGCTTCACCGCAGCCACCACCCCCGGTAAGCAATAAGACGCACGGATTATAAAAAGCACCACCATTTTATAAAAAAAAATGTTTTCCTATTTTTCTCCTCAAAAGTTGGGGTGTGTCTTATAATCCAGAGCATTTTATAATCCGAAAAATACGGTACATTTTTTTCTGTTGCAGAACTGCAATGTTTCTGTAAAAATCTGATGCTATACTGTGAATCCATATAGCATCCAATTTTTTTAATGCACTCAGACTTGAATAACTGAGTATCATCTGATTTACAGAAGAAACTAGTGCATGCTGCAATTTTTTCACATGCAGATTCGGTCAGTGAAAAATATTGCTCATCTGCACTGCCTTACTGAATAATATCGGTCCGAGTGCTCTCTGTTTTTTTCACGGACAGCACTCGGACCGAAAATATGGTCATGTGAACAAGCCCTTAAGGGTATGTTCCCATGATGAGTTTTTGGTGAGTTTTTTTATTCTGTATATTTTAGAAAAAATGCAAATAATCTATTTTACTTAATGGGTGAAGAAATGGTACAGAAAATCTGCAACATCAAAAACTCACCAAAACCTCATCCTGGGAATTTATCCTAAAGGCCCCGTCTCACTAAGCGATTTACCAACGATCACGACCAGCGATACGACCTGGCCGTGATCGTTGGTAAGTCGCTGTGTGGTCGCTGGGGAGCTGTCACACAGACAGCTCTCTCCAGCGACCAACGATCAGGGGAACGACTTCGGCATCGTTGAAACTGTCTTCAACGATGCCGAAGTCCCCCTGCAGCACCCGGGTAACCAGGGTAAACATCGGGTTACTAAGCGCAGGGCCGCGCTTAGTAACCCGATGTTGACCCTGGTTACCAAAAAAAACAAACAGTACATACTCGCCTTTCGGTGTCCAGGTCCCTTGCCGTCTGCTTCCTGCTCTGACTGAGATCCGGCCGTACAGTGAGAAGTGAGAGCAGCAGTGACGTCACCGCTGTGCTCTCACTTCTCACTGTACGGCGGCTCAGTCAGAGCAGGAAGCAGACGGCAAGGGACCTGGACACCGAAAGGCGAGTATGTACTGTTTGTTTTTTTGGTAACCAGGGTAAACATCGGGTTACTAAGCGCGGCCCTGCGCTTAGTAACCCGATGTTTACCCTGGTTACCAGTGAAGACATCGCTGGATCGGTGTCACACACACCGATTCAGCGATGTCAGCGGGGCCTCAACGACCAAAAAAAGGTCCAGGCCATTCCGACACGACCAGCGATCTCGCAGCAGGGGCCTGATCGCTGGTACGTGTCACACATAGCGAGATCGCTATGGAGGTCGCTGTTGCGTCACAAAACTTGTGACTCAGCAGCGATCTCGCTAGCGATCTCGCTATGTGAGACGGGGCCTTTAACACAAATTTATGTTGTCTCACTTTGTTGTCTCACCTCCCCCTGCTGCTGCATTGTCTCTACCTGCTGCCCGGATTTCTACAATCTGTATTGCAATCTGAAGGTCAAACTTTAATTTAACCTATGGCTTTATCTCTGGACTTCCCCAGACAAAATGACCAGCTCATTAGCTGGTATAAAAAAATCTTTCCCTTTCCATATGGATCTTTATCTTGCTAGATTGTCTTCCAATCTTTACATCAAAGGTAATATTATACTGTAAGTCAGGGACAGGACAAATGTTGATTTTTGGTGCAGTTTTTAACATTCTAAAATTGTAAAGGCAAGATGCCAATAATCTAATAATACTTGAAAGGTGAAGTATTCAATAGGAAGGAGGAATAAGTCATATATATATATATATATATATATATATATATATATATATATATATATATATATATATATATATATATATATAAAGATGAGTGTATGTATGTGTGTGTGTATGTATCGCCCACTCCACATAGCCCCGCCCACTGGCAGATGAAGCGCGGGGTTGTAGAAGGAAAGTGCAGGATGCGGGTGGAGAGCGGGGCTGTGGAGGGAGAGAGTGGGACCGTGGAGGGAGAGAGCAGGGCTGTTGAGGGAGAGCGGGACATTGATGGAGAGCGGGGCTGCAGAAGGAGAGCGCAGGACGGCAGGGGGATAGTGGGGCAGCAGAAGGAGAGAGCGTGATCGCGGGTGGAAAGTGGGGCTGTTAAGGGAGAGCATGGGACACGGGTGGAGAGCTAGGCTGCTGAGGGAGAGAGCGGGACGGCAAGTGGAGACAGGGGCTGCGGAGGCAGAGAGTGGGATGGCCACTGGAGACGGGCTGCTGAGGTAGAGAGTGGTGCTGTGGAGGGAGAATGCGGGATGGCGATTGGAGAGTGGGCTGCGGAAGGAGAAAGCGTGAAAGTGGATGGAGAGCTGGGCGGCGGACGGAGACAGTGGGGCTGTGGAGCTGCTGAGGGAGAGAGTGGGGCGGCCAGTGGAGACAGGGGCTACGGAGGGAGAGAGCGGGACGGTGGATGGAGAGCAGGGCTGCTGAGGGAGAATGCAGGATGGCGGGTGGAGAGCTGGGCTTCGAAGGGGGAGAGCAGGATGGCAGTTAGTCACTATGCCCGGGCAACGCCAGGCTCTTCAGTTAGTTTTTTTTATATTTCCTATTTCTTTGGAAACCACTTTTGTCATTAATTTAACCCCTTAATGACCAAGCCAATTTTTACAATTCTGACCACTGTCCCTTTATGAGGTTATAACTCGGGAACGCTTCAACGGATCCCGCTGATTTTGAGATTTATTTTTCGTGACATTTTGTACTTCATGTTGTAGTGGTAACAATTCTTCGATATTACTTGCTTTTATTTATTAAAAAAAACGGAAATATGGCGAAAATTTTGAAAATTTAGCAATTTTCAAACTTTGAATTTTTATGCCCTTACATCAGAGAGATATGTCACACAAAATGGTCAATAAATAACATTTCCCATATGTCTACTTTACATCAGCACAATTTTGGAAACAACATTTTTTTTATTAGGTAGTCATAAGGGTTAAAATTTGACCAGCAATTTCTTATTTTTACAACAAAATTTACAAAACCATTTTTTTTAGGGACCACTTCACATTTGAAGTCATTTTTAGGGGTCTATATGGCAGAAAATACCCAAAAGTGACACCATTCTAAGAACTGCACCCCTCAAGGTGCGCAAAACCACATTCAAGAACGTTATTAACCCGTCAGTTGCTGCACAGGAACTGAAGAAATGTGGAATTAAAAAAATGAACATTTAACTTTTTTTCACAAACATTTTACTTCAGAACCAATTTTTTTATTTTTACAAGTGTTAAAAGAGAAAATGAACCACAAAATTTGCTGTGCAATTTGTCCGGAGTATGCCAATTCCCCATATGTGAGGGTGAACCACTGTTTGGGTGCACAGCAGAGCTCAGAAGGCTAGGAGTGCCATTTGACTTTTTCAACACAGAATTCCCTGGAATTGAGATCGGACACCATGTCGCGTTTGGAGAGTCGCTGATGTGCCTAAACAGTGGAAACCCCCCACAAGTGACACCATTTTGGAAACTAGACCCCCTTAGGAACTTATCTAGGTGTGTGGTCAACACTTTGAACCCCCAAGTGCTTCACACAAAGTTTATAACTTAGAGACGAAAAAATAAAAAATCATATTTTTTTCACAAAAATGATTTTTTCGCCCCCAATTTTTTATTTTCCCAAGGGTAGCAAGAGAAATTGGACCCCAAAAGTTGTTGTGCAAATTGTCTTGAGTATGTCGATACTCTGTATGTGGGGGTGAACCACTGTTTGGGTGCACAGTAGAGCTCAGAAGGGAAGGAGCGCCATTTGACTTTTTCAACGCAGAATTGGCTGGAATTGAGATCGAATGCCATATCACATTTGGAGAGCCCCTGATGTGCCTAAACAGTGGAAACCCCCCACAAGTGACACCATTTTGGAAACTAGACCCCCTAAGGAACTTATCTAGGTGTGTGGTCAACACTTTGAAGCCCCAAGTGCTTCACACAAGTTTATAACGTAGAGCCGAAAAAATTAAAAATCATATTTTTTTCACAAAAATGATCTTTTCGCCCCCAATTTTTTATTTTCCCAAGGGTAGCAAGAGAAATTGGACCCCAAAAGTTGTTGTGCAAATTGTCTTGAGTATGTCGATACTCTGTATGTGGGGGTGAACCACTGTTTGGGTGCACAGTAGAGCTCAGAAGGGAAGGAGCGCCATTTGACTTTTTCAACGCAGAATTGGCTGGAATTGAGATCGAATGCCATATCACATTTGGAGAGCCCCTGATGTGCCTAAACAGTGGAAACCCCCCACAAGTGACACCATTTTGGAAACTAGACCCCCTAAGGAACTTATCTAGGTGTGTGGTCAACACTTTGAAGCCCCAAGTGCTTCACACAAGTTTATAACGTAGAGCCGAAAAAATTAAAAATCATATTTTTTTCACAAAAATGATCTTTTTGCCCCCAATATTTTATTTTCCCAAGGGTAGCAAGAGAAATTGGACCCCAAAAGTTGTTGTGCAATTTGTCCTGAGTATGTCGATACCCCATATGTGGGGGTAAACCTCTGTTTGGGCGCACTGCGGAGCTCGGAAAGGAAGGAGCGCTGTTTGACTTTTTAATCTCTTAATTGTGAGAGCGGATGCCATTTCGGGTTTGTAGATGTGCCTAACAGCAGAAACCCCCCACAACTGACCCCATTTTGGAAACTACACCCCTCAAAGATTTTAATCAGGGGTATATTGAGCAATTTGAACCCACATGTACGACACAGAGTTTGATAACATTAGGTCGTCATATTGAAAAAATTCATTTTTTTCACGAAAATCTTGTTTTAGACCTGAATTTCTCACTTTTTTCAGCAATAACACCAAAAAGTGGACCCCACAATTCATTACCCACTTTATTATGAGCGCAGCGATATCCCATATGTAGTCAAAAAGTTCTGTTTGGACAAATGGCAGGGCTCGGACAGAAAGGGGCACAATGTGACAAATTTGGCTTTATTTGAAATAGATTGTTATACTGGCAGAGCCTGTATGGTTCAAGAGCAACAGAATTCCCCGATAAATGTCTTTTTTTTATAAATTGTACCCTCTAATCTATTTATCTAGGGAGGTAATGAGTAGTTTGATGCCACCATTTTTTATGCAGTTGATGCAACACAAGCTTGAAAATTTACAATTTGCATTTTTTTCACTGTCTCTTTTATGATTCTTTTTTGTAAGTTCTGAGGAACAAACCTCAAATTTTATTTCACTAGTTTTTAAGTGTTCAGAAATATATCCAATATGGCACCAATGTGAGTACTGGTGACAAAGCAGTGTCTATAATAGATGGCACACCATTTGGTCTTTAGGGTGAAATTGAAGATCCAGGACCCATTCAAAGCTTCTAGAGACATTGAGCAAACAAGAAAATCCTTCCAGGAATTATTACTCACAGAGGGAGGCATGCTCCTAAAAACACATTGGCTGATTATAAAATTGGTCTTGCTAACAAAACAGTTGTCCCGCATTTGCATATATTGTAGCAGGAAGAATAAACTGTACTGGAATGAAGGGCAAAATGTGGAGGAAAATGCAGCCAATCTAAGTGGCAAAGCTGAGTTTGTTCCAAAGATGAAAGAACACCATCAGGGCTAGAATGGAAGACACTTTCAGAGACTGGTCATACAACATCCTTTTAAGGTACCTTCACACGAAACGACATTATAACGATATCGCTAGCAATCCGTGACGTTGCAGCGTCCTCGCTAGCGATATCGTTTCGTTTGACACGCAGCAGCGATCAGGATCCTGCTGTGATGTCGCTGGTCGCTGAATAAAGTCCAGAACTTTATTTGGTCGTCCGATCGCTGTGTATCGTTGTGTTTGAAAGCAAAAGCAACGATACCAGCGATATTTTACACTGGTAACCAGGGTAAACATCGGGTTACTAAGCGCAGGGCCGCGCTTAGTTACCCGATGTTTACCCTGGTTACTAGCGTAAAATGTAAAAAAAACAAACAGCACATACTCACATTGCGTCCCCTGCAGTCTGCTTCCTCCTCTGACTCAGCGCCGCAAAGTGAAAGTGAAAGCAGCACAGCGGTGACGTCACCGCTCTGCTCTCACTGTACGGCGCTCAGTCAGTCAGGAAGTGGACGCAGGGGGACGTGAATGTAAGTATGTGCTGTTTGTTTTTTTTAGATTTTACGCTGGTAACCAGGGTAAACATCGGGTAACTAAGCGCGGCCCTGCGCTTAGTTACCCGATGTTTACCCTGGTTACCAGGGGACCTCGGCATAGTTGATCGCTGGAGAGCGGTCTGTGTGACAGCTCTGCAGCGACCAAACAGCGACGCTGCAGCGATCGACATCGTTGTCGCTATCGCTGCAGCGTCGCTTCGTGTGAAGGTACCTTTAGCTCCATCAATCTCTATATGAGAGACGAATGTGCCAATAGACGTGGTACACCATAGCAAGCTCCCACCTGCCAAGGTCAGAACCGCTATATGCACAAAACAACCAGTTCTCTATAGAAAGTATTGTCTGGTACCAGAGGTTCAGCAAAAACCATAAAGTAAAGCCCATAGTGTATAAGTACAGAATTTCCTCATTTTTAGAAATCCTACAATAAAATAATCATGCCCGTATCATCAACATAAATATAAGTAATATAAATGGAAGCCAAAGTTTTGTGTCGCAAGACAGTCGTAAAAACAGTCAAAGTTAGATAAATGGTCAAAAATGTTTGTGAGTAATCAAGTCCTAGAATTCATTTTCAGATCTGACTATTCAAGATCATTTGTGGGGTCCACATTCTAACGCGTATTGATGTGGGTACGTGGACGAGAATTTGTTGGAATAGTAGTTTGGTATGGGATTGATCAAGTCCTAGAATTTTCAGATGACCTGACTTTGCAAGAACATTTGTGGGGTCCACACTCTAGAGCGTACAGACGTGGGTATGTGGACGAGAATTTGTTGGGATAGTAGTTTGGTATGGGATTGATCGAGTCCTAGAATTTTCTGATGACCTGACTTTGCAAGAACATTTGTGGGGTCCACACTCTAGAGCGTACAGACGTGGGTACGTGGATGAGAATTTGTTGGGATAGTAGTTTGGTATGGGATTGATCAACTTCTGGAATTAATTGTGAAATGGGGTAGAATGGGATCTACTAATTAAAATATTCTTTATCAATTGTTCCAAATTGTTCTACTGGGGCCACTAAGCAGAAAATAAAAATTATTGAAAAAAAACAAACAAACTAATAATTGTAGGTGGTGTGGTAGGTCTCAAAACAGGGTGAGATACAAAGGCCTGGTTGGGATGGGCATGTGGGGCAATAGAATCGGGAATCACTCCATCTGCCATGCTTTCTGCAAACTTGGCATCTTTTTTGAGGATACCTTTGGGTGGGAGTGACAGGGACAGGGTGAGGAAAATGGCGTTCTGCAAGTCTCCGGGAATCCTCAGAGTCGAAGGCTTCCCCCGGTGCCATTGAATCAAATATGAGGCTCTCTACAATTTTTTCCTAAAAGTGCAGGAACGTAAGTGGTCCTTGGGACTTTTTATACAGGACAAAGCTGTTATATGTGGCAGTTTGAATAAGGTAGATTGCCACCTTTTTGTACCAAGCCCTGGTCTTCCTTTTGACCAGGTATGGTTTCAGAACCTGGCCTGACAAGTCTACGCCACCCATATATTTGTTACAGTCTGTGATGCAGACTGGTTTTTCCTTGTCCCTGGTGGCACCCCTCTCTCTGACCATCACAGTGGTGTCCGCATGCAGTGTGGTAAGCATGTAGACGTCCTTCCTGTCTTTCCACTTCACTGCAATAAGTTGGTCACTTGCGAGTGAGAATGACGCCCCCCTGTCCAAACGTCTGGACACCAACTGTGACGGAAACCCCACTCTGTTTTTTTTGACTGTCCCACAGGCCCCTGTATTTGCAGCATGGAGGGATTTATATAGGGGGATGCTCGTGTAGTAGTTGTCAGTATACACGTGGTACCCTTGATGGAGAAAGGGCGTCATTAGCTCCCAGACAATTTTGCGTGGGACACCAATTGTCTGGGGGCAGTTTGGGGGGTTTATTTGGCGGTCCCTACCTTCATAAATTAGGAAGGTGGACGTGTACCCTGATGAGCTCTCGCAAGTTTTGTATAATTTTATGCCATATTTGGCTCTCTTGGAGGGAATAAATTGCTGGAATGACAGACGGTCCTTGTAGCTCATTAAGGACTCGACGACTGCCACATTTTGCTCTGGGGTATAGGAATTTAGAAATTAAATTTTTAGGAGGGAAATTAGGGGTCTCAATTTATTTAGCCGATCGTAGTTGGGGTCAGTTCTTGGGGGGGTTTGGGAATTGTCACTGAAGTGCAGGAATCTCATCAGGGCTTTGTAACGGACTCGGGACATGACGGCTGCAAATACAAGGGTGCTGTGGACAGCTTTTGTTGCCCAGTAAGAGCGGAGTGTGTTTTTTTTACTAAACCCATATTCAGGGTGAGGTCTAAGAATTTTTTATTTCGGGGACGTTTGTGGGGATCCAGGAACGGGAATGAAAGGCAGTGGGTTTTTGGGAAATATATTGTCAGGCATAAAGGTTTGTTTGGTGGACAAGAGTTCTTGGGGGGGGCTTGGGAATTGTCACTGAAGTGGAGGAATCTCATCAGGGCTTCGTAACGGACTCGGGACATGATGGCTGCAAATACAGGGGTGCTGTGGACAGAGCTTTTGCTGCCCAGTAAGAGCGGAGTGTGGTTTTTTTCACTAAACCCATATTCAGGGTGAGGCCGAAGAATTTTTCGGGCACATTTGTGGGGATCCAGGAACGGGAATGAAAGGCAGTCGGTTTTTGGGAAATATATTGTCGGGCATATAGGTTTGTTTGGTGGACGATTAACTGCAGGACTTCGGGGCTAATGAAAATTTGGAAAAAATCAATGGGGGTAAAATTGGCGACATCTACTCTTATTCCAGGGACTGGAGAAAAAGGGGGAATTTGAGGGGAAAATGAGGTGTCATTATACCACAGCGGTGGGGGGACTGCGGTACTTGTTCCTGCCTCTGAAGCTTCAGCAGTGACGACCGACTCCGCTACCATCGGGCTGGGGGATCCCGTGGAGGAAGAGTCGTCGTCACTGTCTGAAAGCTGCTCAGCTTCAGAGGCAGATTCTGTTTCACTGCCGGAGCTACCGGAGCAAAGCAGGCTGTAAGCTTGCTCCGCGCTGAAAGTTCTGCAAGCCATTTTATTTATTTCCTCTTCTAACCCTAATATGTGTAACCCTAACCCTAATATGTGTTACGCCGCTATTCCAAACTTACCTGTCCGGCCAGCGCGCTCCCCATGCTCCTTCCTGCTCTCCTTCTTCTGGCTTCTCCGGCGCTCGTCCCTTCTGCAGTCCGCGCATGCGCAGACGTGCTCCTCTCATCGCTGAGCCTTCTGGGAGGTCGTGACTCAGTGGCTCCGCCTCCAATATGGCGGCGCCCATCGGGTACTTCTTCCCAGCGTCTGCCCTGCTTAGGCGCCTTTGTGTCTATTGCGTTCGCTGGCTTATTGCCAGCATCTCCTTAGGTTCTTTGGCTCCGGTCTCTGCATCTCTTGCTGTGACTCTTACTTGTGTTATGAGCTGGTGGTTTAGGAGCAACATGGGATGTGCTCTGGAGGAGGTGGTACCTGTACTGACCGCAGTTCCTGAGCTTAACACAACACTAGAAGTAGCCGTGGGATGTTCCTGTCACTCTCTAGACACCTCGTCACAGTCGGAGGACTAACTACCCCTAAAGATAGAAACAGGAAAGCTATCTTGCCTCAGAGAAAATCCCCAAAGGATAGGACAGCCCCCCACAAATATTGACTGTGAGTGGAGAGGGAAATGACATATGCAGAATGAAACCAGGATGTAGCAAAGGAGGCCAGTCTAACTAGATAAATAGAACAGGAAAGAATACTGTGCGGTCAGTATTAAAAACTAGAAAAATCCACCACAGAGTTTACAAAAATCTCCACACCTGACTAAAGGTGTGGAAGGTAAATCTGCTTCCCAGAGCTTCCAGCTTAACTGAATAAATCCATACTGACAAGCTGGACTAGAAAAAACATAGAAAGTGCAGAAAGATTAAGTCCACAACAAGTGGACTGCAAAAGAGCAAAGCAAGGACTTATCTTTGCTGAACTGGTCAGAATATCAGGGAAATCCAAGCAGAGATGTGAATCCAACCAGGAACCATTGAACACTGGCACAGGCTGAAGTATAGAACCAGGCTAAATAGTCGAGCCAGAAAGACAATCAGTGGAAGCAGCTGCTGACTACTAAATCCAAGGAGCAGCAGTACCACTTAAAACCACCGGAGGGAGCCCAAGAGCAGAACTCGCAAAAATGCCACTTACAACCACCGGAGGGAGCCCAAGAGCAGAATTCACAACATACTTGTCTCTGTTTGCTGTTCCTGCTAGTTCTGTGTTCCTGCTGTATCTACCAGTCCTGTGTTCCTGCCGTTCCTGCCAGACCTGCCGCGCCTTCCAGTCCTGTGTTCCTGCCAGTCCTGCCGTGCCTTCCAGTCCTGTGTTTCTGCCGTTCCTGTCAGTCCTGTGTTCCTGCCGTGCCTACCGGTCCTGTGTTCCTGCCGTTCCAGCCAGTCCTGCGTTTCCTGTCGTACCTGCCAGTCCTGTTTCCTGCCATACCTATCTGTCCTGTGTTCCTGCTGTATCCACCAGTCCTGTGTTTCTGCCGTACCTACCAGTCCTGTGTTCCAGTCGTGTCCCGTCAAACATGTATTTTCATCTTACCGGTCAGTACTTTGTCTTTGCTGCCTCTATCCATCTTGTGCCTCTGCCATTTGGTCTCCTCTGTAGCTCCGACCTCCCTCCGTCTTCTGTTCTCCCATTGTCCTATCCTTAGTCATCCCTTTGGCTCTGGCAGTTGCGGCTTCATCCTCCTTAGGCCTGTCCCTAACGCTCCCTGTACAGGGGGTGGCACCATCTGGTCCGCTCGCCCTCGGGGGCTCTGAAGCCGTGACCCAGAAGGGTCCACTTCTCTAGTCCTCATAATATATGTAACCCTAACCCTAATATGCGTAACCCTAACCCTAATATGCGTAACCCTAACAAATTATTTTAAAAAAATTATTAGAAAAAAAAATTATATAAAAAAAAATAAAATTTTTTTTGTCACTGACAGGGCAGCACTTGAACTGTAGTCTCTCTCTCTTCTCTCCCAGAACAACTACAAGGAGAGAAGAGAGAGGTACAGCCCAAGTGCTGCCATGTTCATCAAACATTAGGGGTTTTGATCACTGTGTTAGGACATATTACAGTAATCAAAACCCAGCAGCCAATGAGAAAATTCTCACTGGTTGCCGGGTGTCCGCTGGCAGATATTGGCGGGCGCACTGCGCATGTGCCCGCCATTTTCTTCCTGCCGAGGAGAAGAGGGGGGGCCGGGGGCTGTGGGTCGGGGACCAGGGGGCAGCATCTGCGGGGATATAGGTGCCGTGGGGGGCTCGGGGGACCCTATTTCTCTCCCCTCTGATGTGCGATCACATCAGAGGAGAGAGAAAATGCAAAACAAACTTTTTTTTTTCTTTATATATATATATATATGTTATATGTTATCTTTACAGACCCCCGCGGTTGTGATCGCCCCTGGGGTCGCTAAAAACTGACCCCAATCTACTCCCAAATCCTGCGGAAGATAGATTTTCTTAATGCCAGAGGAGACTGCGGGGGGGTGGGGGAGCAGGGACCGGGGGACAGCTTTTCCGGTACATAAGGTACCGTGGGGGGCTCGAGGGATCCTATTTCTCTCCCCTCTAATGTGCGATCACATCAGAGGGGAGAGAAAATAAATGCAAAACCGGATTTTTTTTTTTTTGCGACCACCGGTAAATGGTTAATTACCGGCAATCGCAAAAGCGGGGTCGGTAAAAACCAACCTGAATCATGTTCTCTGGGGTCTCGGGTACCCCTGGCAGCCAAGACCCCGGAGAAAATCGGACTCTGGGGGGCGCTATTTACTTTTTCCACAGCGCCGTTAGGTTTAAGTACCCTTAATGACCACCGTTAAAAGGCATATCGGCGGTGGTTAAGGGGTTAAAAATACTTCAAAAACTGTGAAAAAAAAGTGCCCCACAAAATGAACATAGCGTGCGGCAATGAGAAAACGACATTGTTAAGTACATGTTCTGTCTTACGCCACTTTTAACCATTATAGAGTTCGGAAACTGTGAAGTGGATATAAGAAGTGTAGAGAGTTGTACTCTGCTGCGGATGAGGTAGGCACAGGAAGCGGTATTGCTTAAATGTCCAAGCAAGTTTATTAACCCCTTTCTGACGTCGGACGGGATAGTACGTCTGACGTCAGCAGCCCCGCTTTGAGGTGGGCTCCGGCAGTGAGCCCCGCTTTGAGGTGGGCTCCGGCAGTGAGCCCACCTCAAAGCCGCGACATGTCAGCTGTTTTCAACAGCTGACATGTGCCCGCAATAGGCGAGGGTGGAATTGCAATCCGCCCGCGCCTATTAACTATTTAAATGCCGCTGTAAAACTCTGACAGCTGCATTTAACGCGCACTTCCGGCCATCGGGCCGGAAATACACGCACCGCTGACCCCCGTCACATGCTCGAGGGTCAGCGGTGCGTCGGCATGACAACCAGAGGTCTCCTTGAGACCTCTATGGTTGTTGATGCCAGATTGCTATGAGTGCCACCCTGTGTTCGGCGCTCGTAGCAATGCTATAATTCTACTACATAGGGGTGATCTGAGCATCATCTCTATGTAGCAGAGGCGATAGAGTTGTGACATATTCTAGCTTGCCGTGGATGCTATTGAAGCAAGCCAAAAGTAAAAAAAGTGTATAAAAATATGAAAAAAAAAAAAAAAAACATCAAAGTTCAAATCACCCTCCTTTCGCCCCATTTAAAATAAAACAATAAAAATAAAATAAAACCTACACATATATTTGGTATCGCCGCATTCAGAATCGCCCGATCTATCAATAAAAAAGGATTAACCTGATCGCTAAACAGAATAGCGAGAAAAAATCGAAATGCCAGTATTACTTTTTTTGGTCGCTGAGACATTGCATTAAAATGCAATAACAGGAGATCAAATGAACATATCTGCACCAAAATGATATCATTAAAATCGTCAGCTCGAAAAATGGAGACGCTACGGGTATCGGAAAACTGCGCAATTTTTTTTTTTTAGCAAAACTTTTAAAAATTGTTTCACCACTTAGATAAAAAAAACCTAGACATGTTTGGCGTCTATGAACTCATAATGACCTGGAGAATCATAACGACAGGTCAGTTTTAGCATTTAGGGAACCTAGAAAAAAAGCTTAAGAAAAAACAAGTGTAGGATTGCACTTTTTTGCAATTTCGATGCACTTGGAATTTTTTTTCCCATTTTCGAGTACAAGACATGCTAAAAGCAATGATGTTGTTAAAAAGTACAACTTGTCCCGCAAAAAATAAGCCCTCACGTGGCCATATTGATGGAAAAATAAAAAAGTTATCGCTCTGGAAAGAAGGGGAGCGAAAAACGAAAACGCAAAACTGACAAAAGCTCCAGTCATGAAGGGATTAAAACTGCATAAACTGCTCTGTATAGAAAAACAAACGAACAGCCTTTTCCAGCACAAACTGAAAACAAACAGAAAATAAACAGTCCATATTGTACTGCAGGTCTACCTGCTCAGGTCAGTGTCTTTAGCAACGCACACTGGAGGTCTCCACATCTCCAGCCACAGACACTGAATAAGAGACTCAGCCTCCATTTTATCTGCCAAAACACGCCACTTGGTTGGGATATGTGAGCGGTCATTCCCACCCATCTCTTATGACCGCTTGTAAAACCCGGCCTTGGAATGGCCAAATAACTCTGTCAGCACTATAGTTGCGGGAGCATACTTCCGAGCTCACATCACCGCAGCTAATAGCCGCGATGACACATATCTTCCCTCAAGGACTTGTCTGGCGGCCATTTTACAGAAGTTATATGCTCATTCTTCATAATAGTATACAATATAAGCCGCCAGCAGGGGAGCCACCGCAGGAACGATGGAAAAGCCGCCAGCAAAGAAGCCTCAGGAAAAGATCCCACGAGTTGCTTGGGAAAAATCAGTGGCTATGTTGGTTTCTTAAAGACGCCATGTGCACATAACCTTAGAAATTATGCAAGAATGGTTTCTATTTGTGCTACTGCGTGGAAAATGATGGTATTCATTTACTAACATATAGGGCAATAGCTGCAGCAGGGGAAAGTAGCTCTTTCTGTGCAACGTATGCATGTTCCATACAATGCACAATTTAGCAGGGAGGAAACCATATACAGACTAAAGGACCCCATATACATTAACGTCATCCAAACCCACCTACATTGATGATCTAATCTGTATGGGAGCCTCTTGGCTGTCTCCTGATAGATGACTGACTACAATCATTTTGTTCTCTAAGAGTGCTTATGTTTGGGGGACTCATCCAGGCATACTTGCGTGTCACCCTGCAAAATGGGGTTCGGGCGTATGCGCTGATCGGGCCATAGACTGTAATGAATGAAGACAGAACGAACGTGCTCTCTAACATGCATTTTTTCTGGAGTGTACGCCTACTGGAGGTGGACACTCTGATGTAGTAGGCTGTGTCTGAATGTCTGCCTCCAGCAGATGTATACTCCCAAAAATGGTGCATGTCAGAGTTTACGTTCACTCTGCCGTCAACTTAACAGTCTATCGTCCCATTGGCACATATATGTCCAAACCCCGTTTTGCTCGGGGGGGTTCGGACGTTTAACCCAACGGGACCCACGAACATAAAGTGCAAACACCTTAAGTCTGCGGTTCCGCACTGAGTATTTGGTGAGTTTTTGATGTTACAGAAATTCTGGAGCATTTCTGCACCTATTAGGTAAATTATTTACTTGCTTTTTTTCCAGTACTTTTTTTGGCTGCATTTTTATAACATCGCGTTTTGATTCCCCTACCTGTTAGTGAGCGCTATCTCACAATACCTAACTATTACGTTCTGTATTTTCAACAAGCTGCACACTATGAACACTATGAAAGATAAAAGCTGTCATTGCAGGAGAATGGAAGCCCCCCCCCCCTACTTTACGTAGGGAATATAGGGGGGGTCACATGGCCACACAGCCTCTACAGCTGATTGGCCATTTCTGGTTGCTGACCAAAGTTGTTGTTTTTGGTATTAATATCTGGTATTTTATTGGGTAAATCCGGCCCCAATCAGCCGTTTTGGCGGTCTTTTAACGGCTGACAATTGGTTGTCAGCGCGTTGCCTTGCTGTCGCCGGGATATTTATGGCCAGGTACTGGCAGGTTTCAACCATTGTGAGGTACCGTGTCAAGAAAGAAGACCCCCGTCTAGATGGAGAACCTCCTGCAACAGGTTCTTGCGAGAGCAGCTGAGGATGACGGCGCTGAATGGCTTAAGTCCTGCCTCAACGCAAGGCCCGTTACCTCAGCTCCTGAAGTCGTCCCTCATCTGTCGGATCCCAGCTCTGCACCGCAGCCCCTGCCTTTGCCTCCGTTGTCACCGCCGAGCCACCGCGGCAGCGCCAGAAAGAGGAAGCCCAGGACAACTTACTCCCCGTCACCGGCATCTCCCACAGGCAGCCATCCTCCGCTGGAGAGCAACAGGAAGTCCCGCCTCCCTCCATCCAGAAGGTCCCGGAGTCCATCGCGCGATGCCCGGCGACGTCGTGAGGAGATGCCGCCCACGTCATCAGGCGCCGCCGACAAGGCCGGAAATAGTCGCGGCCGGAAGAGGCTGTCGGCGAGAGCGCCAATTTCAAATGCGGGCTCTCCTCACTCGGCGGCTGCAGGCTTTGCTTTTCCACCTCCTCCCAGAAGTCTGCCAGCACGCACCCGGGATCCGGAGTTCCTGCCTGCCTCATCCACGCAGGTGCGCTCGCCTAACATGGAGGGCTCGAGCGCAGGCTGCGCAACGGAGTCGCCATTTGAAGACAGAAGCGCTGGAAGGGGTGAGATTATTGATCCTCATTTATCTATGCTTAACTGTGATATAAAGCGCATTGTTCAGAATGTGCTTGCTGAGGCCTTAAGCGGCGCTCTTCCTTCTGGCCCCCGGCTTCCACTCCTCCCAAAAAAAAAAAAAAAAAAAAGGCGGATGCGGAAGAAACTCCTTGCCCACATTTAATCTGGGATGTGATCTCGGTTGGATCCCGCATTTTATTAAAGAATCGTTGTCTTTTAGATCATGGGCCAGCTACTCGGCCGCATGGTTCGCTTGGCTGAATTTTTGTAGTTTACATTCTTTCAACCCTAGAGTGGCTGACACCATGTCTGGCTTAAAATTTTCTGAGTCTTTAGTTGTTCAAGGTTTGTCTTACTCTGCCGTGACCAAATATTTAGCAGGTGTTTCATTTTTTCTTAAGCTTTTCGGGGAATTGCCCTTAACCTCATTTTTTCCCGTTAAACAGTTCTTAAAGGGCCTTAGGAAAAGCACTTTTCAACCAGACACCAGACGGCCTATTTCTTTACCTCTCCTTAAAGATCTTTGCTCGGCTCTAAGCCAGGTTTGTATAAATTCTGAGGAAGCCTTGTTGTTCCACACAGCCTTTTGTTTGGCGTTTTTTGGGGCGCTTAGAATAGGCGAATTAGTTTCTGCCAATAAATCCCATCCGTCTGGTCTCCTGTTGTCCGACCTAAGGTTGTTTGATGGTTTTTTCACACTATTTATTAGGAAATCTAAGACAGATCAGCTAGCTAGGGGGACAACTGTCAAAATTGTCTCTTTTCCTGATCCATTCATCTGCCCTGTTTTTCAAATTGGGCGTTGGTTACATGCCAGAGCACTCACTGATGGACCGTTGTTTATCCATAAAGACGGTTCACCAGCTACAGTCTTCCAGTTTAATTTTATTTAAAAAAAATGTTTAAAAGCACTTGGTAAAGAACATCTCAGAATCTCCTCTCACTCTTTTCGGATTGGTGCTGCGACTGAAGCTTCTAGGGCTGGCCTCTGTGATTCACAAATTAAGCAAATTGGGAGATGGAAATCGGGGAGGTTTAAGCTTTATGTGCGTCACAACTTATATGAGTACTAATTGTTGATTTATTTTCAGGTCCTACCATAGTTTGGATAATTGGTCACTCTTATTTTCTGGGCACAGAGGCGAGCTTCCCAAAGGTGTTATACGGAGAATTTGTCCTTCGACCCATCTTTGGTCCAAATTTTTTGGCATGGTGTTCGTGGACTGAGTTGGTATAAATTAATTTTTGAATTTCAGCGCTGTATTAATTTGTTTCCTTTTCCTGATTTAGTAATTTTTCACATAGGCGGTAATGATCTCGGAAAATCCAGAACGCTGGATTTGCTCGCTAAAATGCGAGCTGATATGGTTAATCTTAGGCAATCCTTTCCTCTTCCGGGTTTTGTATTTTCCGAGATCATACCTAGGCTGTTATGGCATTCTCCCGAATCCGGCTTTATGGATAAAATTCGCAAGAGGGTGAATAAAAATATGGAAATTTTTTTTCCTATAATTAATGGTTTTTCTTACAGGCACGTTGACCTCGAAGGCTTTTTACCTGGACTTTTTCGGCAAGATTTAGTTCACTTATCTAACATTGGTTTTGACATCTTTAATCTTGATATGCAAAGTATAGTGGAAAAATGGCTGTGCGGTGTGGGGGGGGCCTCGCCTCTATGAGTCGAGGCTCGTGGGAAAATCGCCCAGTCTCTGGGTGGATGGTTTGTTGGTTTATGGAATATTTGGTCAATTACTTGATTATTTATTTGGGATTGTTTGTTAAGTTATCAATGAGTTACCCAAAATAAACATCACGGCCTTATTTTTCCACTAAGAAATCTTTGTCTTGTGTTTATTTATGTATGAATGAGGCTTGTGTTGCCATGGAAGCCCCCCCCCTACTTTACGTAGGGAATATAGGGGGGGTCACATGGCCACACAGCCTCTACAGCTGATTGGCCATTTCTGGTTGCTGACCAAAGTTGTTGTTTTTGGTATTAATATCTGGTATTTTATTGGGTAAATCCGGCCCCAATCAGCCGTTTTGGCGGTCTTTTAACGGCTGACAATTGGTTGTCAGCGCGTTGCCTTGCTGTCGCCGGGATATTTATGGCCAGGTACTGGCAGGTTTCAACCATTGTGAGGTACCGTGTCAAGAAAGAAGACCCCACCCTCCCTCCCTTAAAGCTGTTCTTTGTCGTGATGTTTATGTTGTGGGAAAATCGCCCAGTCTCTGGGTGGATGGTTTGTTGGTTTATGGAATATTTGGTCAATTACTTGATTATTTATTTGGGATTGTTTGTTAAGTTATCAATGAGTTACCCAAAATAAACATCACGGCCTTATTTTTCCACTAAGAAATCTTTGTCTTGTGTTTATTTATGTATGAATGAGGCTTGTGTTGCCATGACAGCAGTTCGAAAAATTAAATTAAATTAAAAATTAAATTACAAACTAGCTGATTTTCATCCTGTCTAACTAATTAAAGACATTATAATAACTTGAGAAAAACCCTGTATATTTCACTGCAATATATACATCAGTCCTCAAATGGAGAATTTGTGTTTTTCCAACTCTACACAAAAGGAATCTCAAGGGAAAAAAATGGTGAAAACCACAATTATCCAAAAAGACATGTGAATAATCCTTGAATGAAGAGGAACAAAATGAATGCTTTGGCCCAGCCTAGGAATAAAAAAATGGTATTCTGCTCTACAAATAAAGTAGGTGTCCCCTGCTCACTGTTTTTAAACAGTTTTTCTTCCAATGTCAAAAACCCATGGGATTTAGAATAGTGAAAGTATTCATTTATTGTCTCTGGTGGTCAGTGAATGCAATGAAGGGTTGATCAATTCACTTTACTCCCTGGGGTCTTGTCCCTAGGATCCATCCAAAGGTAAAGAAAGGGTCTGTAGTAACTGCCAAATTTGCAATGATCTAAAAACAACAGTACTTGAAACTAGCAGGTAGTGGAAGAAATATGTATTGAAAAGAGTATTTAAAATCAAACGTCATGCACTTTTTGCTATGATTATGGTTAAAGGACTTCAATGTGGTTTTGGCACATGTGGGATGCAGCAGAACGCTAAGAATATAAAGTAAAACCAGTAGCAATACCAATTAACTCAGTACCACTGAGAGAAAAGAGAGAATGTGTTGCCTACACTGTTCATATTTTCAGTGTGCATGAAAGCATCTACTATTTATCTGTAGCTAAACCTCTAACATATGGCACACACATTTACCCGTGGTTAAGTTGAGGTTTCATTTTCATGGCCACTTCCTACTCTTCTGCTTTGACTTATGAAAGTGGAATTTTAAACCCATGGTGCCATGCTGCTGGCTAAAAGTGAATCAGAAGAGATTGACAAACTGTATTGTGATAGAGTCACTGGTGATGTGATGGAGGGGAGACACGTGTTACTGCGCATAAAGGCGTCAGTTATGTAAAACCAGAATCGTTACAAATACTGAGGTAAAATACTGACCAATACTGAATATGTGGCAGGCTCGTATGTTGAGCATCTGACCAAGGCTATGGTCACACTATCAGTATTTTACCTGTGTTTTTAAGTCAAAACCAGGAGTGGAAAAATCAGAGGAAAAGTATATTAGAAACACATCACCACTTCTGTATTTATCACCCACTCCTGGTTTTGGCTTACAATTACTGATATGAAATACTGACCAAATACTAACAATGTAAATGTAGCCTTAGGCTATGTGCACATGTTCAGGATTTCTTGCAGAAATTTCCTGAGCAAAACTGGACATTTTCTGCAAGAAATCCGCATGCGTTTTTTGCGCGTTTTTAACCGCATTTTTTTACCGTGTTTTTGGTGCATTTTTTTGCGGATTTTTCCGGAGGTTCCCAATGAAATAATATAGTGGGAAATCCGCAAAAAATCTGCAAAATTAATGAACATGCTGCGTTTTTTTACCGCAATGTGTTTTTTTTGCGGAAAAAAACGCATCATGTGCACAAAAATTGCGGAATGCATTCTAAATGATGGGATGCATAATGTATGCGTTTTTATAACAAAAAAACGCGAAAAAAAAGCAAAAAATCTGCAACGTGTGCACACAGCCTTAGACTCTTTATCTCCCAGAAAAACAAAGAATTAGGTATGCTGAACTCCAAACAGAGAGCAGATGTCTGACAGCCCTGTATATAAGGTATAAGGCTATGTGCACACGATGCGGATTTGCTGCGGATCCACAGCAGATTTTTCCACGCAGAAATGCTGCAGATCCGCACTGTGATGTACAGTGTAATGTTATTCTATGGGAAAAAAAAAAGTTGTGCACATGGTGCAGAAAAATCAGTGCAGAATTGCGGCGGATTTCAAAGAAGTGCATGTCACTTCTTTTGTGCGGATCTGCAGCGTTTCTGCACCCCTCCATGTTAAAATTCCGCAGTGGCAGAAAATCCGCTCAAAATCCGCAGCAATTCCGCATCAATTCCGCACAAAATCTGCATAAAAACCGCGGTAAATCCACGACTGCGGATTCTGCCAGGAGATGCGGATTTTGTGCAGAAAATTCTGCACCTCTTTTCTAACGTGTGCACATACCCTTACTCATGGTTGTCAGCAAATTTCAGTCACTCTGAAGGGAGATGTTCATTACGTTCTTTGTTGTATTTTATTTGTTTTATAGAAAAGGGGTCCACTTAAAAGGGGGATGAACTGTCTGTAATTAGCACCAATAGATAACATAGGAAGTTGATTGGTGCTAAGGATGATTTTCATCTAACACTACCAATGGTCGCAATTTGGGTTCATTTGAATGGTTCTTCCATCCCCTCCTGTCATTACAATTGGCAGCAGAATGTCTCTGAGGCTCTGCAATAAATGTTGGTGCTACATAAACAACTGAAACGAATAACTGAATTGCTGTTTACAGAAGGGTATGTTGGTAATCAAATATTACCTTTAGGCCTGCATAAAAGGTGCAATCAGTTGTGCATGTTTACTTTGGGCAATAAACAGCCTCAGGCCCCCTTTGTATGTCCATTTTTTTAAGGACTGCAAATACGGACATACGCACATCCATTGTGCGCACGTCAGGTTTTCACACGGACTGTGTGTCCGTTTGAAAAACCTGCAGGCATGCCCCCTTTTTACCATACTAGAGACGAAATGCGTGGTACACACTTGCACACTGATGACAAACAGATGACATCAGTGTGTCATCCGTGTAATATGTACCGGCGCCTGGTAAAAAGCGGTACAGTTCACGCTGTTCCCAGGTGCCAGGAGCTGAATCTATCTCATCATCCTCACCTGGTCTCCCTGCAATCAGGAAGACCAGGAGAGTCTCATGATAGTTGTAGTCAGCGGCCGTCGTTTGTGTGACATGCATATTAAATTAATCATTTAAAAAAAGTAGTGTTGGGTCCCCTGTAATTTTCCTAAACAACTGAATGACCGGCGGTAACCTTAATAAAGTTACCGCTAGTCACACATAGCCGCGTTCTCGCGCTCAGGTTTAGTGTGTTCTGGCTGGCGTGGAGAGGAATCGCATCACTCATGTGATTTCTTACCAAACCATCAGGATCGTTGTGGGACATGGCCATTAATGGATTATTGGCGGAAAGGAGCGGCCTCCATTCCCAAGGATGCATTGTGCGAAGGCCAGAAATGAAGTCGTGGTCGCGTGACCGCGACGTCATCTCAGGTCCTTTGCTCAATGCATCCTTAGGAACGGAGGCCGCCGCTTGCACCGCTGCGAGCCGGGGGGCCGTCGGAGGGTAAGTATATCCATATTTTTTATTTTTATTCTTTGTTTTTTACATGAAAATGGATCCCAGGGCCTGAAGGAGAGTCTCCTCTCCTCCAGACCCTGGGAACCATCCGGAACGTACACGCCATATAAGACGACTGGGCGTATAAGATGACCCCCATCTCATACGGCGAGTATATCCCAAACTCCATACTTTATATGGAAAAGTTGGGGGTCGTCTTATACGTCCAGTTGCCTTATACACCAGAAAATACGGTAACTTTGCTTTTTCATTTTTGTTGAATAAATGGGTAAAAGAGGGTCGGGGAGTTTTTATTTCAAATAAAGGACTTTGTGTGTTTATTTCAATTAAAGTACTTTTTCCTGTGAGTGTATGTATTACTTTTGACTATGGGGTTAGTAATGGGGGTGTCTCATAGATACCTCTCCATTATTAACCCTTCGGATTGATGTCAGCGGCCATAAAACAGCTGACATCAACCCCATAACTAATATCCCACTTGACTTCGCACCAGGGCAAGTGGAAAATGCAAGCATAAGCACCAGAATTGGCACCTTTTAAGGATGCGCCATTTCTGGGGCGGCTGAGGGCTGATGTTCTTGGAGGGGGCCAATATCCATGGTCCCTTCCTAGGATATTAATATCAATCTGCAGCTGTCTTGTTTAGCCTTTGCTGGTTAGTAATTATAGGGGGACACCACGTCATTTTTTTGGGGTCTTCACTATAACAGCCAGTAAAGGTTAAGCAAATGACTGTGAACTGATATTAATAGCCTGGGAACCTTTATGGCTATTGGAACCCTCCCAAAATATTAACATCAGCCCCAGCAGCATCTCCCTGCCCTGCTTTCTTAGACTGACAGTCTTTCCCTATATGTGCATAGATAGAGTCCTTGCTAATCCAAGGAAGTGCAGACAAAGAAGCCGCTAGGGACCAAACTCTTAGACTAGTCATCTGAAATGTATTTTACAGTGTCAGATGTTCAAAGTGTGGGCGTTTTTTTCAACACCAAAGTATTTCACAGTAAAACATTCACAGCTGCAATAACCAATCTAGTGCCAAATCCATGCTGCCCGTGGATTCCCCTGTTAGGTTCCTTTAACACAGGACTACCCTTAACAATCAATGACTGCAGGAAGTGGTTCTGAGCACATTATGGGGGTTGTCCGGGAGTAAGCTATTGATGCCCTACAGTATATGTATGATCAGCGTCAGACTGGAGTACCTTGGGCCCACCAGAGAAAAATCATTCTTGGGGCCCACCTTGCAGTTATATAGAAATAATACCAATTCTGTTGCAAAATGAGGTAATATCAAACAAAGTGTTTATTAGCATACCACGGTAACCTTCAAAATGAACCTGAAGACCCACCTCTTCCGACAAGCCTACAACCTGCAGTGATCCTCAGTCTACTGAACCGCCACACGACCAACTCTATCCTCTCCTAGTGTGTCCTCACCCATCTCCTGTAGACTGTGAGCCCTCGTGGGCAGGGTCCTCTTTCCTTCTGTACTTGTGTGTGCCTTGTATTATTCACGCATATTGTACTTGTCTATGTATGCCCCTTTTCAAATGTAAAGCGCCATGAAATAAATGGCACTATAATAGTGAATAATAATAATTAGCCAATAAATAACCAATTTGACTTAATGTATAAATAACAAACTAAAGAAACACTCCAGGCAAAAAAGAAACACTTATGTCTCATTCAGGGCCTGTTGAAAAGTTGCATAACACAACAAGGCTGGAGTCACATTAGAGAGGAATACGGACGAGTGCTACGCGACAAAAAATTGCATAGCACTCGGACCAATGTTAATGGGGCAGCTCTCATCATCCATTTTTTTTCTCATCCGTATTATATGTGGGAGTGAAACCGCAGCATGCCGCGATTTGCACCGTATATCGTCCGAGATTTGCCAATTCAAGTCTATGGGTGCGAGAAAAAAAATGGACAACACACGGACCATCAGTGTGACTTGCGAGAAATACGCACCAGTGTCCTTTAAAAAGCGTCTATTCATGTGCATTGTACAGTAAAAATCACACTGACAGCTTACAATAGAATAGATAGAATAGAAATGTACACATTGTATAGGTGTATATATACACTGCTCAAACAAATAAAGGGAACACTTAAACAACAGAATATAACTCCAAGTAAATCAAACTTCTGTGAAATCAAACTGTCCACGTAGGAAGCAACACTGTTTGATAATCAACTTCACATGCTGTTGTGCAAATGGAATAGACAACAGATGGAAATAATTGGCAATTATCAAGACACTCAATAAAGGAGTGGTTCTGCAAGTGGGACCACAGACCACATCTCAGTACCAATGCTTTCTGGCTGATGTTTTGGTCACTTTTGAATGTTGGTTGTGCTTTCACACTCGTGGTAGCATGAGACGGACTCTACAACCCACACAAGTGGCTCAGGTAGTGCAGCTCATCCAGGACGGCACATCAATGTGAGCTGTGGCAAAAGGTTTGCTGTGTCTGTCAGCGTAGTGTCCAGAGGCTGGAGGCACTTGCAGGAGACAGGCCAGTACACTAGGAGATGTGGAGGGGGCCGTAGGAGGGCAACAACCCAGCAGCAGGACCGCTACCTCAGCCTTTGTGCAAGGAGGAACAGGAGGAGCACTGCCAGAGCCCTGCAAAATGACCTCCAGCAGGCCACAAATGTGCATGTGTCTGCACAAACGATTAGAAACCGCCTCCATGAGGATGGTCTGAGTGCCCGACGTCCACAGATGGGGGTTGAGCTCACAGCCCAACGCCGTGCAGGATGCTTGGCATTTGCCACAGAACACCAGGATTGGTAAATTCGCCACTGGCGCCCTGTGCTCTTCAAAGATGAAAGCAGGTTCACACTGAGCACATGTAACAGACGTGACAGAGTGTGGAGACGCTATGGAGAGCGATCTGCTGCCTGCAACATCCTTCAGCATGACCGGTTTGGCAGTGGGTCAGTAATGGTGTGGGGTGGCATTTCTTTGAGGGGCCGCACAGCCCTCCATGTGCTTGCCAGAGGTAGATTGACTGCCATTAGGTACTGAGATGAGATCCTCAGACCCCTTGTGAGACCATATGCTGGTGTGGTTTGCCCTGGCTTCCTCCTAATGCAAGACAATGCCAGACCTCATGTGGCTGGAGTGTGTCAGCAGTTCCTGCAAGATGAAGGCATTGAAGCTATGGACTGGCCCGCCCGTTCCCCAGACCTGAATCCAATTGAACACATCTGGGACATCATGTCTCGCACCATCCACCAATGTCACGTTGCACCACAGACTGTCCAGGAGTTGGCGGATGATTTAGTCCGGGTCTGGGAGGAGATCCCTCAGGAGACCATCCGCCGCCTTATCAGGAGTATGCAAAGGCATTGTAGGGAGGTCATACAAGCACGTGGAGGCCACACACTACTGAGGATCATTTCTTTGTCTTGAGGCATTTCCACTGAAGTTGGATCAGCCTGTAACTTCATTTTCCACTTTGATTTTGAGCATCATTCCAACTCCAGACCTCCGTGGGATATTAGTTGTGATTTACGTTGATAATTTTTAGGTTTTAATATTTTCAATACATTCCACTATGTAATGAATAAAGATTTACAATATTTCATTCAGTGATATCTAGTGTTATGGTTCTCAATGGCAAGAGAACATAGCCCAGCAAACATACGAACTAGCTCTTGGAAGGATGGAAACTAAACTGACCATGAACTAAACCTGCCGCACAACTAACAGTAGCCGGGTAGCGTAGCCTGCGTTTGATCCCTAGACGCCCAGCGCCGGCCGGAGGACTAACTAATCCTGACAGAGGAAAATATAGTCCTGGCTCACCTCTAGAGAAATTTCCCCGAAAGGCAGACAGAGGCCCCCACAAATATTGGCGGTGATTTTAGATGAAATTACAAACGTAGTATGAAAATAGGTTTAGCAAAATTGAGGTCCGCTTACTAGATAGCAGGAAGACAGAAAGGGCACTTTCATGGTCAGCTGAAAACCCTATCAAAATACCATCCTGAAATTACTTTAAGACTCTAGTATTAACTCATAACATCAGAGTGGCAATTTCAGATCACAAGAGCTTTCCAGACACAGAAACGAAACTACAGCTGTGAACTGGAACAAAATGCAAAAACAAACAAGGACTAAGTCCAAATTAGCTGGGAGTTGTCTAGCAGCAGGAACATGCACAGAAAGGCTTCTGATTACAATGTTGACCGGCATGGAAGTGACAGAGGAGCAAGGCTAAATAGCGACTCCCACATCCTGATGGAAACAGGTGAACAGAGAGGATGATGCACACCAGTTCAATTCCACCAGTGGCCACCGGGGGAGCCCAAAATCCAATTTCACAACAGTACCCCCCCCTCAAGGAGGGGGCACCGAACCCTCACCAGAACCACCAGGGCGATCAGGATGAGCCCTATGAAAGGCACGGACCAAATCGGAGGCATGAACATCAGAGGCAGTCACCCAAGAATTATCCTCCTGACCGTATCCCTTCCATTTGACCAGATACTGGAGTTTCCGTCTGGAAACACGGGAGTCCAAGATTTTTTCCACAACGTACTCCAACTCGCCCTCAACCAACACCGGAGCAGGAGGCTCAACGGAAGGCACAACCGGTACCTCATACCTGCGCAATAATGACCGATGAAAAACATTATGAATAGAAAAAGATGCAGGGAGGTCCAAACGGAAGGACACAGGGTTAAGAATCTCCAATATCTTGTACGGGCCGATGAACCGAGGTTTAAACTTGGGAGAAGAAACCCTCATAGGGACAAAACGAGAAGACAACCACACCAAGTCCCCAACACAAAGCCGAGGACCAACCCGACGCCGGCGGTTGGCAAAAAGCTGAGTCTTCTCCTGGGACAACTTCAAATTGTCCACTACCTGCCCCCAAATCTGATGCAACCTCTCCACCACAGCATCCACTCCAGGACAATCCGAAGATTCCACCTGACCAGAAGAAAATCGAGGATGAAACCCCGAATTGCAGAAAAAGGGAGACACCAAGGTGGCAGAACTGGCCCGATTATTGAGGGCAAACTCCGCTAAAGGCAAAAAAGCAACCCAATCATCCTGATCTGCAGACACAAAACACCTCAAATATGTCTCCAAGGTCTGATTCGTCCGCTCGGTCTGGCCATTAGTCTGAGGATGGAAAGCAGACGAGAAAGACAAATCTATGCCCATCCTAGCACAGAATGCTCGCCAAAATCTAGACACGAATTGGGTACCTCTGTCAGAAACGATATTCTCCGGAATACCATGCAAACGGACCACATTTTGAAAAAACAGAGGAACCAACTCGGAAGAAGAAGGCAACTTAGGCAGGGGAACCAAATGGACCATCTTAGAGAAACGATCACACACCACCCAGATGACAGACATCTTCTGAGAAACAGGAAGATCCGAAATAAAATCCATTGAGATGTGCGTCCAGGGCCTCTTCGGGATAGGCAAGGGCAACAACAATCCACTAGCCCGAGAACAACAAGGCTTGGCCCGAGCACAAACGTCACAAGACTGCACGAAGCCTCGCACATCTCGAGACAGGGAAGGCCACCAGAAGGACCTTGCCACCAAATCCCTGGTACCAAAGATTCCAGGATGACCTGCCAACGCAGAAGAATGAACCTCAGAGATGACTTTACTGGTCCAATCATCAGGAACAAACAGTCTACCAGGTGGGCAACGATCAGGTCTATCCGCCTGAAACTCCTGCAAGGCCCGCCGCAGGTCTGGAGAAACGGCAGACAATATCACTCCATCCTTAAGGATACCTGTAGGTTCAGAATTACCAGGGGAGTCAGGCTCAAAATTCCTAGAAAGGGCATCCGCCTTAACATTCTTAGAACCCGGCAGGTAGGACACCACAAAATTAAACCGAGAGAAAAACAACGACCAGCGCGCCTGTCTAGGATTCAGGCGTCTGGCGGACTCAAGATAAATTAGATTTTTGTGGTCAGTCAATACCACCACCTGATGTCTAGCCCCCTCAAGCCAATGACGCCACTCCTCAAAAGCCCACTTCATGGCCAAAAGCTCCCGATTCCCAACATCATAATTCCGCTCGGCGGGCGAAAATTTACGCGAGAAAAAAGCACAAGGTCTCATCACGGAGCAATCGGAACTTCTCTGCGACAAAACCGCCCCAGCTCCGATTTCAGAAGCGTCGACCTCAACCTGAAAAGGAAGAGCAACATCAGGCTGACGCAACACAGGGGCGGAAGAAAAGCGGCGCTTAAGCTCCCGAAAGGCCTCCACAGCAGCAGGGGACCAATCAGCAACATCAGCACCCTTCTTAGTCAAATCAGTCAATGGTTTAACAACATCAGAAAAACCAGCAATAAATCGACGATAAAAGTTAGCAAAGCCCAAAAATTTCTGAAGACTCTTAAGAGAAGAGGGTTGCGTCCAATCACAAATAGCCTGAACCTTGACAGGATCCATCTCGATGGAAGAGGGGGAAAAAAGATATCCCAAAAAGGAAATCTTTTGAACCCCAAAAACACACTTAGAACCCTTCACACACAAGGAATTAGACCGCAAAACCTGAAAAACCCTCCTGACCTGCTGGACATGAGAGTCCCAGTCATCCGAAAAAATCAAAATATCATCCAGATACACAATCATAAATTTATCCAAATAATCACAGAAAATGTCATGCATAAAGGACTGAAAGACTGAAGGGGCATTTGAAAGACCAAAAGGCATCACCAAATACTCAAAGTGGCCCTCGGGCGTATTAAATGCGGTTTTCCACTCATCCCCCTGCTTAATTCGTACCAAATTATACGCCCCACGAAGATCTATCTTAGAGAACCACTTGGCCCCCTTTATGCGAGCAAACAAATCAGTCAGCAGTGGCAACGGATATTGATATTTAACCGTGATTTTATTCAAAAGCCGATAATCAATGCACGGCCTCAAAGAGCCATCTTTCTTAGCCACAAAGAAAAAACCGGCTCCTAAGGGAGATGACGAAGGACGAATATGTCCCTTTTCCAAGGACTCCTTTATATATTCTCGCATAGCAGCATGTTCAGGCACAGACAGATTAAATAAACGACCCTTAGGGTATTTACTACCCGGAATCAAATCTATGGCACAATCGCACTCCCGGTGCGGAGGTAATGAACCAAGCTTAGGTTCTTCAAAAACGTCACGATATTCAGTCAAGAATTCAGGAATCTCAGAGGGAATAGATGATGAAATGGAAACCACAGGTACGTCCCCATGCGTCCCCTTACATCCCCAGCTTAACACAGACATAGCTTTCCAGTCAAGGACTGGGTTATGAGATTGCAGCCATGGCAATCCAAGCACCAACACATCATGTAGGTTATACAGCACAAGAAAGCGAATAATCTCCTGGTGATCCGGATTAATCCGCATAGTTACTTGTGTCCAGTATTGTGGTTTATTGCTAGCCAATGGGGTGGAGTCAATCCCCTTCAGGGGTATAGGAGTTTCAAGAGGCTCCAAATCATACCCACAGCGTTTGGCAAAGGACCAATCCATAAGACTCAAAGCGGCGCCAGAGTCGACATAGGCATCCGCGGTAATAGATGATAAAGAACAAATCAGGGTCACAGATAGAATAAACTTAGACTGTAAAGTGCCAATTGAAACAGACTTATCAAGCTTCTTAGTACGCTTAGAGCATGCTGATATAACATGAGTTGAATCACCGCAATAGAAGCACAACCCATTTTTTCGTCTAAAATTCTGCCGTTCACTTCTGGACAGAATTCTATCACATTGCATATTCTCTGGCGTCTTCTCAGTAGACACCGCCAAATGGTGCACAGGTTTGCGCTCCCGCAGACGCCTATCGATCTGGATAGCCATTGTCATGGACTCATTCAGACCCGCAGGCACAGGGAACCCCACCATAACATCCTTAATGGCATCAGAGAGACCCTCTCTGAAATTCGCCGCCAGGGCGCACTCATTCCACTGAGTAAGCACAGCCCATTTACGGAATTTCTGGCAGTATATTTCAGCTTCGTCTTGCCCCTGAGATAGGGACATCAAGGCCTTTTCCGCCTGAAGTTCTAACTGAGGTTCCTCATAAAGCAACCCCAAGGCCAGAAAAAACGCATCCACATTGAGCAACGCAGGATCCCCTGGAGCCAATGCAAAAGCCCAATCCTGAGGGTCGCCCCGGAGCAAAGAAATCACAATCCTGACCTGCTGAGCAGGATCTCCAGCAGAGCGAGATTTCAGGGACAAAAACAACTTGCAATTATTTTTGAAATTTTGAAAGCAAGATCTATTCCCCGAGAAAAATTCAGGCAAAGGAATTCTAGGTTCAGATATAGGAACATGAACAACAAAATCTTGTAAGTTTTGAACTTTCGTGGTGAGATTATTCAAACCTGCAGCTAAACTCTGAATATCCATTTTAAACAGGTGAACACAGAGCCATTCCAGGATTAGAAGGAGAGAGAGAGAGAAAGGCTGCAATATAGGCAGACTTGCAAGAGATTCAATTACAAGCACACTCAGAACTGAGAAAAAAAAAAAAAAAAAAAACTTCAGCAGACTTCTCTTTTCTCTCCTTTCTCTGTCAATTAATTTAACCCTTTAAGGCCGGTCAAACTGTTATGGTTCTCAATGGCAAGAGAACATAGCCCAGCAAACATACGAACTAGCTCTTGGAAGGATGGAAACTAAACTGACCATGAACTAAACCTGCCGCACAACTAACAGTAGCCGGGTAGCGTAGCCTGCGTTTGATCCCTAGACGCCCAGCGCTGGCCGGAGGACTAACTAATCCTGACAGAGGAAAATATAGTCCTGGCTCACCTCTAGAGAAATTTCCCCGAAAGGCAGACAGAGGCCCCCACAAATATTGGCGGTGATTTTAGATGAAATTACAAACGTAGTATGAAAATAGGTTTAGCAAAATTGAGGTCCGCTTACTAGATAGCAGGAAGACAGAAAGGGCACTTTCATGGTCAGCTGAAAACCCTATCAAAATACCATCCTGAAATTACTTTAAGACTCTAGTATTAACTCATAACATCAGAGTGGCAATTTCAGATCACAAGAGCTTTCCAGACACAGAAACGAAACTACAGCTGTGAACTGGAACAAAATGCAAAAACAAACAAGGACTAAGTCCAACTTAGCTGGGAGTTGTCTAGCAGCAGGAACATGCACAGAAAGGCTTCTGATTACAATGTTGACCGGCATGGAAGTGACAGAGGAGCAAGGCTAAATAGCGACTCCCACATCCTGATGGAAACAGGTGAACAGAGAGGATGATGCACACCAGTTCAATTCCACCAGTGGCCACCGGGGGAGCCCAAAATCCAATTTCACAACAATCTAGGATGTGGGATTTTAGTGTTCCCTTTATTTTTTTGAGCAGTATATATATATATATATATATATATATATATATATATATATATATACTAGATGGTGGCCCGATTCTAACGCATCGGGTATTCTAGAATATGTATGCGTAGTATATTGCACAGCCCACGCAGTATATTGCACAGCCACGCAGTACATTGCGCAGCCCACGTAGTACATTGCGCAGCCCACGTAGTACATTGCGCAGCCACGCAGTACATTGCGCAGCCCACGCAGTACATTGCGCAGCCCACGCAGTACATTGCATGTCCACGTAGTATATTGCCCAGTCACGTAGTATTTTGCCCAGTCACGTAGTATAATGCTTCAAGCAGTTACGGCCCCATAGATGCCCCATATAATGCTCCATGCAGTTCTTTATGGCCCCATAGATGCCCCATATAATGCCCCAAATATTGCTCCATGCAGTTATGGCCCCATAGATGCTCTATATAATGCTCCATGCAATTATGGCCCCATAGATGGCCCATATAATGCTCCATGCAGTTATGGCCCCATAGATGCCCCATGTAATGCTCCATGCAGTTCTTTATGGCCCCATAGACGCTCCATACAGCATTGTGCCACATGTAATCTGCTGCTGAGGCAATAAAAACAAAATATCACATACTCACATCTCGTCGCTGCTCCTCAGCACTGACTGTTCAGGCAGAGGGCGGTGCAGTTATATACTGCGTGGGCTGTGCTATATACTATGTGCCCTGTGTTATATACTGCGTGGCCTGTGTTATATACTGTGTGGCTGCTATATACTGCGTGGGCTGTGTTATATAGTAAGTGGGCTGTGTTATATATAGTGCGTGGCCTGTATTGTGTAGTGTGTGTTCCTGTCGTACAACAGTTTGTTGTGGTGTCTCCGGTTGGCGACGGTGTCTGTGAGATTCCGCATCCTGGGCTTGTCTAGCAGCAGTTTGTTTGGTGTCTCCTGTTGGCGACATTGTCTGTGAGATTCCACATCCTGGGCTTGTCTGGCGGCAGTTTGTTGTGGTGTCTCCTGTTTCCGATGTTGTCGTTTTCTTGCTGCTGCTGCTTTTCTGTCATCCTCATTGGCGTATTTTCGTTTACGACCCATTCTAAGATAGAAACACAGGGAGATGCCGCCCATACAGGGAGACGCAGGCACAAACCCTACACAATGGCGGCACTTGACAGCAGTGGAGGACAATGATGATTCCAGAATTCGCGGCAGACTGTGCCCGTCGCTGATTGGTCGAGGCCGGCTGGCCTCAACCAATCAGCAAGGCGGGATTTCCGAGACAGACAGACAATTAGACCCTTAGACAACACAATGGCGGCACTTGACAGCAGTGGAGGACAATGCCCGTCGCTGATTGGTCGAGGCCGGCGGGCCTCGACCAATCAGAGACTGTGCCCGTCGCTCAATCAGAGACGCGGGATTTCCAGGACAGACAGACAATTAAACCCTTAGACAATTATATATATAGATACAGTATATATATGTCAGTGACACACACATATATATTGTAGCATTTCACCCGCTACGGGTCTAGGGGACACTCGCTTAGGTGCGGTGGATGACACTCAGGAGACACGTTTCCTTAAAAGTTCACAGGTTTATTGCTCCATAAACCACATTGCAACAGGAACAACAGGTAAACAGTCTTACGTCAGACAGATTAATCCTCAATGTCCATAGTAGAGCTCCACTCTCTCTGAGACCTGTAGGCACACAGGTTGTGCTATGTCCAGCACGTAGGCTCTCCAGCCTAAATGGTCTCTGTGTGTTGTTCAGGACGTCTGTCCCCACGTGGAACCGTCCAACACACAGGCCACTCTGCAGTGTCCAGCCAGGACACACGGAAGCGTTTCCACCCTGACAGGCTTCCACACACTCCCTCCATGTGCTACACACACCTCTTTACATAGGTGTAACCACACCCAGGTACCTGTCACATGGCTAGTCAGGTGAGCGTGACATCACCACAGGTCCTTAGGGTACCGTCACACATTGAAATTTCCATCGCTACGACGTTACGATTCGTGACGTTCTAGCGATATCGTTACGATATCGCTGTGTCTGACACGCTACTGCGATCAGACACCCTGCTGAGAATCGTACGTCGTAGCAGATCGTTTGGAACTTTCTTTCGTCGCTTGATCACCCGCTGACATCGCTGGATCGTTGTGTGTGACAGCGATCCAGCGATGTCTTCGCTTGTAACCAGGGTAAACATCGGGTAACTAAGCGCAGGGCCGCGCTTAGTAACCCGATGTTTACCCTGGTTACAAGCGTAAACGTAAAAAAACAAACCGTACATACTCACCCGTCGGTGTCCTTCAGGTCCCTTGCCGTCTGCTTCCTGCTCTGAGTGCCGGCCGGAAAGTGAGAGCAGATCACAGCGGTGCTGCGCTCTGCTCTCACTGTACGGCTGCACTCAGAGCAGGAAGCAGACGGCAAGGGACCTGAAGGACACCGACGGGTGAGTATGTACTGTTTGTTTTTTTACGTTTACGCTGGTAACCAGGGTAAACATCGGGTTACTAAGCGCGGCCCTGCGCTTAGTTACCCGATGTTTACCCTGGTTACCCGGGGACTTCGGCATCGCTCCAGCGCCGTGATTGCAACGTGTGACAGCAGTCTACGACGCTGGAGCGATGATTATACGACGCTGCGACGTCACGAATCGTGCCGTCGCAGCGATGAAAATTTCAATGTGTGACGGTACCCTTACACACAAAACCATCTTACGTGTTCAGACACGCCTCTTTGGGTGGGTTTGTAGGTGACTGAACCCACCCATCTCTCCAATCACCTGGAAGCCTCCCAACATAAACAAATCCCTCAGCAGTAGATCTGCTTGAGCAAAACATACCCAGGCTTCCATCACAGGGCCACCCACCTCTGCGATACATACCGTCCATCAATCACATGACCAGTCACTATGCCACAATATATATATATATATACACTCACCGGCCACTTTATTAGGTACACCTGTCCAACTTCTTGTTAACACTTAATTTCTAATCAGCCAATCACATGGCGGCAACTCAGTGCATTTAGGCATGTAGACATGGTCAAGACAATCTCCTGCAGTTCAAACCGAGCATCAGTATGGGGAAGAAAGGTGATTTGAGTGCCTTTGAACGTGGCATGGTTGTTGGTGCCAGAAGGGCTGGTCTGAGTATTTCAGAAACTGCTGATCTACTGGGATTTTCACGCACAACCATCTCTAGGGTTTACAGAGAATGGTCCGAAAAAGAAAAAAAATCCAGTGAGCGGCAGTTCTGTGGGCGGAAATGCCTTGTTGATGCCAGAGGTCAGAGGATGGGCAGACTGGTTCGAGCTGATAGAAAGGCAACAGTGACTCAAATCGCCACCCGTTACAACCAAGGTAGGCCTAAGAGCATCTCTGAACGCACAGTGCGTCGAACTTTGAGGCAGATGGGCTACAGCAGCAGAAGACCACACCGGGTACCACTCCTTTTAGCTAAGAACAGGAAACTGAGGCTACAATTTGTACAAGCTCATCGAAATTGGACAGTAGAAGATTGGAAAAACGTTGCTTGGTCTGATGAGTCTCGATTTCTGCTGCGACATTCGGATGGTAGGGTCAGAATTTGGCGTAAACAACATGAAAGCATGGATCCATCCTGCCTTGTATGGAGCATCTTTGGGATGTGCAGCCGACAAATCTGCGGCAACTGCGTGATGCCATCATGTCAATATGGACCAAAATCTCTGAGGAATGCTTCCAGCACCTTGTTGAATCTATGCCACGAAGAATTGAGGCAGTTCTGAAGGCAAAAGGGGGTCCAACCCGTTACTAGCATGGTGTACCTAATAAAGTGGCCGGTGAGTGTATATACTGTATCTTTATATTTCATAGAGAGATAGATAGCAGAATAGCCAATAATTCATTTGTCGGCTTCTGCAAAATCATTTGAGATCCCGACAGGATAGGAGACATGGTTTACGTACAGTAATTCCATGCAGAACAGTGAGATTTATAAATGTCAGTGTCTAACACTATTAGTGTGTAAAATTTGGGACCTGTATGTATTTCTTAAAAGAATGTATTCACGGGAAAAACTGGCGTGGGCTCCCGCGCAATTATCTGTGCCAGAGAGGGAAAGCCAGTGACTGAGGGCAGATATTAATAGCCTAGAGAGGGACCATGGTTATTGCTCCCCCCCCCCGGCTAAAAAAAATCTGCCCCAGCCACCCCAGAAAAGGCGCATCTGTAAGGCTACTTTCACATTTCCATCGGTACGGGGCCGTCGCAAACCGTTATAAGACGCACCCGCTGCCCATTATGAGTTCCGGGGAGGAAGGGGCGGAGTTCTAGCCGCGCATGCGCGGTTGGAACTGGCGGATTCGACGGTCGAAATAACGTTACATTGAACGTTTTTTCGTCACGACAGACTGCAAAAACACGACGCATACCTGTGTCTCTTGTTTCTGTCACCCAGTGGGGCTTTGTACCCTGGTTTGAGTCCTTGTTTCTCTAACCTTGTCCCGTTCTTGACCCTGTCTTAACCTAGTCTTATACCTGTGTCTGTTAGTATCCCTGTCTGTAGCCTTTGCTATTCCGCTGTTTCTTTGTTGACTCGTTCTGCTCTTAGCTCCGCTTCCTGCAGTTCTGCTCTTATCTCCACCTCCTATGTTTCTGCTCTTTGCTCTGCCTCCTGTGGTTCTGCTCTTTGCTCCACCTCCTGTGGTTCTGCTCTTAGCTCTGCCTCCTGTGGTTCTGCTCTTTGCTCCACCTCCTGTAGTTCTGCTCTTTGCTCTACCTCCTGTGGCTCTGCTCTTAGCTCTGCCTCCTGCGCTCTGCTCTTGGCTCCGCCTCCAGCAGTTCTGCTCTTGGCTCCACATCCAGCGGTTCTGCTCTTGGCTCCACCTCCAGCGGTTCTGCTCTTTGTTCTGCCTCCTTCGGCTCTGCTCTTTGCTCCCCCTTCAGCTCTGCCCTTTGCTCCGCTTCCTTCGGCTCTGCTCTTTGCTCCGCCTTTTGCGGTTCAGGTCTTTGCTCCGCCTCTTGCGGTTCTGGTCTTTGCTCCGCCTCTGCGCTTTGCTCCATCTCCTGCGGTTTCTGGTCTTTGCTCCGACTCCTGTGGTTCTGGTCTTTGTTCCACCTCTTGCGGTTCTGCCTTGCATCCGCTTCTTGTGGTTCAGCTCGCTGTACTGCAACCAGCATCTCTGCTCTGCTCTCGGCTCCGCAACCTTGTGGTCCTGCTCTACTTCCGTTCTGCAACCTGCGGGTCAGGTCCCTACCTGTTCCCATATACCCTCCAGTCCCAACAGGTCCGTACCTGTTTCCATATACCTGCCCGTATTCCTGTCCCTACCAAATCAGTACCTGTCCTGCTAGAGTACCAGCTATGTCTGCCTGTCCTGCCAGAGTGCTAGCCTTGCCCGCCTGCCAGTGTCTCAGCCGTGCCCACCTGCCAGTGTCTCAGCCGTGCCCACTTGCCAGTGTCTCAGCCATGCTGCCTGCCTGTGTCTCAGCTGTGCCTGTTGCCTGCTCCTGTCCTAGCGTTCCATCCCCCAGTGGGATCAGCAGCCACAGCCAGACTCCACCCTGGAGTGGTACCTGACAGCTACCTGCCGCACAAGCCTGATCTCACCATCAGAGGCTCCAGTGAACACCAAGGAAGCTGTTTAGTCACGCTCCTTCCAGAACAGTCTGGTTTGTGGCACAGTGGGGCCACAATCCCCTCGCCCACGCCACCCAGTCAGGGCGTGAGCATGTCAGAGTGCAATGTTTTGGAAGATGCTGAGGGAGTACCTTGCTGACCGTACCAACGTCCTCTGTGATTCCTCTGTGCCTATTAATTATTGGGTATCCAAGCTGGACATGTGGCATGAACTGGCTCTCTACGCCTTGGAGGTCCTGGCCTGCCCTGCCGCTAGCGTTTTGTCAGAGCGGGTTTTTAGTGCCGCTGGTGGAATTATAACTGATAAGCACAACCGCCTGTCAACTGAAAATGCTGACAGGCTGACTCTTATAAAAATGAACAAGGGCTGGATTGGGCCAGACTCTCTACACCACTGAATAATAACAGCGAACCACAACCTCCAATACAGTGTCTTTTTTTGGGAGGTGTATTCCCATGCACCACTTCACACCCACACATGGGTATACACTTCCTGATTTAGCTATTTGGTGTTATCCTCCTCCTCATCATCATCCACCACCACTAGAACACCAGGGTCAACGTGTTCTGTGATGCTACCGCTCCTTTAAATTGGGAATAGATTCTTAGGAGGACATGCTCCATGTCTCTTCAGACACCACCACTAGAACACGAGGGTGAACGTATTCCATGATGCAACAGTCACTCTATTTTTTGGCAAGGGTGTTTATGATGCCAGTAAATAATAATAAAAAAAATTTCACCCCCAAGCGGGAAATGTTTGTCAGCCCATACACTTAGTGACCCGCTCCTTTATAATAGGAACATTTTTTTATTAGGCACTCCTCCACATCTCTTTCATGTGGCATTGGAGTGCCTCCTAATATTTTGCAGGCCTTGCATTCACTGTATAGGCAAACACTATGGGAGACCCACTTCCTAATAATGGGAACATTGTTTTCAGGAGGCCCACCTTTATGTCTCTTCCAAGACTTATTGGGGTGCATGTTACTTTAGTGCAGGGCAGGCCTTGCATGCAATGCATAGGCTAACAGTATGGCAGTACCAAATGAAAAAATATGGGAACTTTTGTTTCATGTGGCCATCCAGTATGGGGGCTCAAAGACTTATTGGGGTGTGTGTTACTTTGGGGCAGGACAGGCCTTGCATTCAATGCATACACTAACAGTATGGCAGTACCAAATTCCTAAAAATGGGAACTTTGATTTCATGTGGCCATCCAGGACATCTGTTCAATGGGTTGTTTGGGTGCGTGTAACTTTGGTGCAGGGGAGGCTTGCATTCAATGCATAAGTAAACAGTATGGAAATACCAATTTCATTATAATGGGAAGTTTGGTTTCATGTGGCTATCCAGGTGTCACGCTCACGCCCTGACTGATAGGTGTGAGCCAAGGGGGTTTGTGGCCCCACTGTGCCATGAACCAGACTACCCTGAAAGGGGCGTGACTATGACAGCTGCCTTGGTTTTCACTGGAGCTACTGATGGTGAGGTCAGGTGTTATGATCCGGTGACCTTGGAGCCGCATGAGACTTTCTCAGGAGTAAGTGGAACCTATACTGACCGCAATCCCTAAACTGACACCGCAACTAGAAGTAGCCGTGGGATGTACCTAACAATCCTAGACACCTCGACACAGCCGGAGGACTAAATACCCCTATAGATGGAAATGGGAATTCTATCTTGCCTCAGAGCAGAACCCCAAAGGATAGACAGCCCCCCACAAATAATGACTGTGAGTATAAGAGGAAAGACACACGCAGGCAGAAAACAGGGTTTAGCAAAAGAGGCCACTCTAGCTAAACAGGAAAGGATAGGACAGAATGCTAAGCGGTCAGTAATAAAACCCTGAAAATATCCACAGCAGATAATACAAAAATTCCACCTTCTAACTAAAGATATGGAACGTATATCTGCATCTCCTGAGAATCCAACTTGACTGGAAAAATCCTGGCACAGTCTAAGCTGGACAAGAAAAAACAATGAATAGCACTGATCTGTAAAGCACACATCATGTGTGCTGCAGAAACAAAAACCAGACACTTATCTTTGCTGAATTGGCTGCAGGGCAGGAGGAACCAGACTGAGATCCAAACCTTCCAAGAACAATGGACAACTGGCAAGGACTAATGAATCCTGCAACCTTAAATACCCCAGTCAGCACTGCAATCAGCAGGGACACCTGCCCAGGATTGCAACCCAGGGACCACTGTATTACCACCAACAACCACCGGAGGGAACCCAAGAGCAGAATTCACAACAGTCAGGCTTGTGCGGCAGGCAGCTGCCAGGTGCTACTCCAGGGTGGTGTCTGGCTGTGGCTGCTGATCCCACTTGGAGAACAGGAACACTAGGACAGGTGCAGGCATCAGGCAGATGAGCACAGCTGAAACTCAAGCGAGTAGGTTGGCACGGCTGAGATACAGGGCTGGCAGAGACACAGGGCTGGCAGGCACGGCAGAGACACAGGGCTGGCAGGCACGGTAGAGACACAGGGCTGGCAGGCACGGCAGAGTCACAGGGCTGGCAGGCACGGCAGAGACACAAGGCTGGCTGGTGTGGTGTATGAAGGAACAGGTAGGGACCTGTTCACACAAGAGGTGCAGGTATGGAAACAAGCCAGAAGGAAAGGAGAATGAAGGAACAGGTTGGGACCTGTTCACACAGGAGATGCAGGTACGGAAACAAGCCAGAAGGAAAGGAGAATGAAGGAACAGGTTAGGACCTGTTCACACAGGAAGAGAACCGCAAGGCAGCGGATAGGAGCGGTAGAGCAGCAACAGATAACGCAGCAGCAAAAGCTAAGCAGAGCGGAACCGCAAAGAATGTGGAGAGGAGCTGCAGCAAGAGATTGCTGCAGCAACAGAAGCTAAGCAGAGCGGAACCGCAAGGAATGCGGAGAGGAGCTGCAGCAAGAGATTGCTGCAGCAACAGAAGCTAAGCAGAGCGGAACCACAAGGAATGTGGAGAGGAGCTGCAGCAGGAGATTTCTGAGCAGCTAGAGCAGAGTAGAACCGCAGGAGTGCAGAGCAGAGGTAAAGCTGCAAGAGAGCGGAGCACAGGCAAAGCTACAAGAGCCGCAAGAGTGTGGAGCATAAGCAAACAGAGGACACAAGGAAAGACACAGCAGGGAAAGAAGCCACAGACAAGGAGACAGAGGTAGGACAAGTTCAGACAAGGTAATGGGACAAGACAAGGTACCAGAACAAAGACACAGGGACCAGGATATTCTGCCTCCTGGAGGGCGGAAAACACTAACAAGGCAAAGCTAGAACAGAAACACTGAGACCAGGATATACAGCCTCCTGGAGGGCAGACAGACAAGATCAAGACAAGACTAGGAGTAGAACCTCCAGAGAAAGAGGAACACAGAGCAAGGCCTGGCAGCTCAGAAGCTAAACACTAACTGAGTTAACACATTGCACAGGCCCAGTTCACAGGGTGGAGCTGTCCTAAATACTGGAGGCCTGTTGGTAATTGGTCAGGAACAGATTGGACAGGTGCACCTGATTCCTATAAGAACCAGAGTTCTGGCGCCGCCCCCCTATGCACACAGCCAGGAAGCATGCAGAGAGCAGAGGCACAGAATATGGAGCTGGCAACAGACAGAACACAGCATGACATGGAGCAGTGAGTAAGATGGTGTGTGAGGGAAGGAAGGCCATGTAGTGATGCCAGCAGAGTTGTTACACCAGGACGTCTGTTCCAAGGGTGATTGAGGTGCGTGTAACTTTGGGGCAGGGCAGACCTTGCATTTACCGCATTCCCAAACAGTATGGGAGACCCAGTTCCTAATAATGGGAACTGTAGGGATTAGTCAGCTGCTTCGACAATGCAATTCTCCACTTTTTTTTTCTTCACCATCAATACTGCAGTTCTCCACTTCAATTTCTTCAGCCTCAACATTGCAATTCTCCACTCCAGGTTCTTGGGCATCAACACTGCAATTCTCCACTGCCAGGTATTCTTTAGCCTCAGCACTACAATTCTCCACTCCAGGTTCTTCAGGCTCACCACTGCAATTCACCAATGCAGGTTCTTTAGCTTCAACACTGCAATTCTCCACTTCAGTTTCTTCAGGCTCAACACTGCAATTCTCCACTGCCAGGTATTCTTTAGATGCAACACTACAATTCTCCACTCAAGGTTCTTCAGGCTCACCACTGCAATTCACCAATGCAGGTTCTTCAGCTTCAACACTGCAATTCTCCACTTCAATTTCTTCAGGCTCAACACTGCAATTCTCCACTGCCGGTATTCTTTAGCCTCAGCACTACAATTCTCCACTCCAGGTTCTTCAGGCTCACCACTGCAATTCACCAATGCAGGTTCTTCAGCCTCAACAATGCAATTCTCCACTTCAATTTCTTCAGCCTCAACACTGCAATTCTCCACTGCCAGGTATTCTTTAGCCTCAAAACTGCAATTCTCCACTCCAGGTTTTTCAGGCTCACCACTGCAATTCACCAATGCAGGTTCTTCAGCTTCAACACTGCAATTCTCCACTTCAATTTCTTCAGGCTCAACACTGCAATTCTCCACTGCCAGATATTCTTTAGCCTCAACAATACAATTCTCCACTCCAGGTTCTTCAGCCTCAACACTGCAATTCTCCGCTGCCAGGTATTCTTTAGCCTCAACACTGCAATTCTCCACTCCAGGTTTTTCAGGCTTACCATTGCAATTCACCAAAGCAGGTTCATCAGCTTCAACACTGCAATTCTCCACTTCAATATCTTCAGGCTCAACACTGCAATTCTCCACTGCCAGGTGTTCCTTAGCCTCAACACTACAATTCTCCACTCCAGGTTCTTCAAGCTCACTACTGCAATTCACCAATGCAGGTTCTTCAGCCTCAACACTGCAATTCTCCACTTCAATTTCTTCAGCCTCAACACTGCAATTCTCCACTCCAGGTTCTTCAACCTCAACACTGCAATTCTCCACTGCCAGGTATTCTTTAGCCTCAACACTGCAATTCTTCAATCCAGGTTCTTCAGGCTCACCACTGCAATTCACCAATGCAGGTTCTTCAGCTTCAACACTGCAATTCTCCACTTCAATTTCTTCAGGCTCAACACTGCAATTCTCCACTGCCAGGTATTCTTTAGCCTCAACATTACAATTCTCCATTCCAGGTACTTCAGGCTCACCACTGCAATTCACCAATGCAGGTTCTTCAGCCTCAACACTGCAATTCTCCACTTTAATTTCTTCAGCCTCAACACTGCAATTCTCCACTCCAGGTTCTTCAGGCTCACCACTGCAATTCACCAAAGCAGGTTCATCAGCTTCAACACGGCAATTCTCCAATTTCTCCAGTCTCAACACTGCAATTCTCCACTCCAGGTTCTTCAGCCTCAACACTGCAATTCTCCACTGCCAAGTATTCTTTAGCCTTAACACTGCAATTCTCCACTCCAGGTTCTTCAGGCTCACCACTGCAATTCACCAAAGCAGGTTCATCAGCTTCAACACTGCAATTCTCCAATTTCTCCAGTCTCAACACTGCAATTCTCCACTCCAGGTTCTTCAGCCTCAACACTGCAATTCTCCACTGCCAAGTATTCTTTAGCCTCAACACTGCAATTCTCCACTCCAGGTTCTTCAGGCTCACCACTGCAATTTACCAATGCAAGTTCTTCAGCTTCAACACTGCAATTCTCCACTCCAGGTTCTTCAACCTCAACACTGCAATTCTCCACTGCCAGGTATTCTTTAGCCTCAACACTGCAATTCTTCACTCCAGGTTCTTCAGGCTCACCGCTGCAATTCACCAATGCAGGTTCTTCAACCTCAACACTGCAATTATCCACTCCCGGTTCTTCAGCCTCAACACTGCAATTCTCCACTGCCAGGTATTCTTTAGCCTCAACACTGCAATTCTCCACTCCAGGTTATTCAGGCTCACCACTGCAATTCACCAATGCAGGTTCTTTAGCCTCAACACTGCAATTCTCCACTTCAATTTCTTCAGCCTCAACACTGCAATTCTCCACTGCCAGGTATTCTTTAGCCTCAAAACTGCAATTCTCCACTCCAGGTTTTTCAGGCTCACCACTGCAATTCACCAATGCAGGTTCTTCAGCTTCAACACTGCAATTCTCCACTTCAATTTCTTCAGGCTCAACACTGCAATTCTCCACTGCCAGATATTCTTTAGCCTCAACAATACAATTCTCCACTCCAGGTTCTTCAGCCTCAACACTGCAATTCTCCGCTGCCAGGTATTCTTTAGCCTCAACACTGCAATTCTCCACTCCAGGTTTTTCAGGCTTACCATTGCAATTCACCAAAGCAGGTTCATCAGCTTCAACACTGCAATTCTCCACTTCAATATCTTCAGGCTCAACACTGCAATTCTCCACTGCCAGGTGTTCCTTAGCCTCAACACTACAATTCTCCACTCCAGGTTCTTCAAGCTCACTACTGCAATTCACCAATGCAGGTTCTTCAGCCTCAACACTGCAATTCTCCACTTCAATTTCTTCAGCCTCAACACTGCAATTCTCCACTCCAGGTTCTTCAACCTCAACACTGCAATTCTCCACTGCCAGGTATTCTTTAGCCTCAACACTGCAATTCTTCAATCCAGGTTCTTCAGGCTCACCACTGCAATTCACCAATGCAGGTTCTTCAGCTTCAACACTGCAATTCTCCACTTCAATTTCTTCAGGCTCAACACTGCAATTCTCCACTGCCAGGTATTCTTTAGCCTCAACATTACAATTCTCCATTCCAGGTACTTCAGGCTCACCACTGCAATTCACCAATGCAGGTTCTTCAGCCTCAACACTGCAATTCTCCACTTTAATTTCTTCAGCCTCAACACTGCAATTCTCCACTCCAGGTTCTTCAGGCTCACCACTGCAATTCACCAAAGCAGGTTCATCAGCTTCAACACTGCAATTCTCCAATTTCTCCAGTCTCAACACTGCAATTCTCCACTCCAGGTTCTTCAGCCTCAACACTGCAATTCTCCACTGCCAAGTATTCTTTAGCCTCAACACTGCAATTCTCCACTCCAGGTTCTTCAGGCTCACCACTGCAATTCACCAAAGCAGGTTCATCAGCTTCAACACTGCAATTCTCCAATTTCTCCAGTCTCAACACTGCAATTCTCCACTCCAGGTTCTTCAGCCTCAACACTGCAATTCTCCACTGCCAAGTATTCTTTAGCCTCAACACTGCAATTCTCCACTCCAGGTTCTTCAGGCTCACCACTGCAATTTACCAATGCAAGTTCTTCAGCTTCAACACTGCAATTCTCCACTCCAGGTTCTTCAGCCTCAACCCTGCAACTCTCCACTGCCAGGTATTCTTTAGCCTCAACACTGCAATTCTTCACTCCAGGTTCTTCAGGCTCACCGCTGCAATTCACCAATGCAGGTTCTTCAACCTCAACACTGCAATTATCCACTCCCGGTTCTTCAGCCTCAACACTGCAATTCTCCACTGCCAGGTATTCTTTAGCCTCAACACTACAATTCTCCACTCCAGGTTATTCAGGCTCACCACTGCAATTCACCAATGCAGGTTCTTTAGCCTCAACACTGCAATTCTCCACTTCAATTTCTTCAGCCTCAACACTGCAATTCTCCACTCCAGGTTCTTCAGCCTCAACACTGCAATTCTCCACTGCCAGGTATTCTTTAGCCTCAACACTGCAATTCCCCACTCCACGTTCATCAGGCTCTCCACTGCAATTCAAAAATGCAGGTTCTTAAGGCTTAACACTGCAATTCACTGCATAGGCAAACAGTATGGAAGTACCAACTTCCTAATAATGGGAACTTTGGTTTCATGTGGCCATCCAGGATGTCTGTTCAATGGATGGTTGGGGTACGTGTAACTTTGCTGCAAGGCAGGCCTTGCATGCAATGCATAGGCTAACAGTATGACAGTACCAAATGAAAAAAATGAGAACTTTGGTTTCATGTGGCTATCCAGTACGTGGGCTCAAAGGCTTATTGGGGTGCATGTAACTTTGGTGCAGGGCAGGCCTTGCATTCAATGCATAAGCAAATAGTACCAAATGAGTAATGTGGCAGTACCAAATGAGTAATGTGAACTTGCTGTTCTTGTGGCAATCCAGTACGTGGCCTCAAAGGCTTATTGAGGTGCAAGTAACTCTGGGGCAGGGCAGGCCTTGCATTCAATGCATAGGCAAACACTATGGGAGACCCACTTTCTTATAATGGGAACATTTTTTCAGGAGGTCCTCCTGTACGTCTCGTGAAAGAGGTATTGGGGTACGTCCTAATTTTTGGAAGCCCAGCCACTCACTGCATAGGCAATAGCAGTATAGGAGACCCACTGTATAAAAATAAGAATATTAATGCCGCCTGATGCCACTATAAAAATAGGCTTTGTGACTTTAAGAGTCTCTCCTTCATAAATGAAACAAGATGTGTTTTACGATGTGTCACACACCAGATGGCCAGCTAAGGTTGCTAAATGTTACAATGACATTTCCCAGTCAATGCATTTGTATTGGTTGAAAGCAATGCTAAAGTTGAAAAACGCATCAAAAATGCTACGTGTGAACATAGCCCAAGTGGTGGAGGAGCATTTTTGTTTTGGGTTACTTAATTTGCCTTATATATAATTCATTACCCTGGAAAGGATGTTTATGAACATATTTCCCAGGAAAATCCATTTTGGTTTCGTTTTTGTATGTTTTTGGGTGCGCCTGTAAAAATGGCGTAAGACTCTGACAACATTGCTCAAAACTGTTACCTGGGAGTCAGAAATGCTTCCAGGGACATTCTCTATGAAGTTCCCATGTCATTTGAGCACTGTTTCCATCATTGTCATACGTTTTTAGACCTTTAAAAGACCCCCGGGGGGATCGCGGTAAAAATGCTCGGGTTTCCCAGAGACTTACATTAGGCTCGTTGTTCTGGCCGAGTAGACAAGTATTACAAACTGCTCGACCTGAGCAACGAGCACCAGAGCTTTTTAGTGCTCATTCATCACTACTCTGCACCAGATCTGCACACAGCTGAATTTCAGCAGCACTAAAATACAAGGTGAAATATGGAGTGTTGAATCACGTTAGTAACAGAAGAAAGAATTGTTTCAGTGTGGATAAGGCCTGTATATCAAAGAAGATATGCGCCAAACAATTTCAAACTAAGATCTCCCCTACCATATCACGTTATTATCAGAAGAAAGAATTGTTTCGGTGTGGATGAGGCCTGTATAACAAAGAAGATATGCTCCAAACAATTTCAAACTCCCCTACTGTATCATGTTAGTAACAGAAGAAAGGTTTGTGTGGATGAGTCCTTTATAACAAAGAACATATGCTCTCAAACTGAGAACTCCTCTATTGTATCACGTTAGTCACAGAAGAAAGAATTGTTTTAGTGTGGATGATGTCTGTATAACAAAGAAGATATGCTCCAAACAATTAAAAAATTGAGACCTCCCCTACTGTATCACATTAGTAACAGAAGATTTATTTGTGTGGATGAGGCCTGTATAACATAGCCTACATGCTCCAAACAATTTCAAACTGAGATCTCCCCTACTGTATCACGTTAGTAACAGAATAAAGTATTTTTTTTTAGTGTGGATGAGGCCTGTATGACATAAAAGATATTGTTCTAAACAATTTCAAACTATGATCTAGCCTGCTATATCAAGTTTGTCACAGAAACATTTTTTTTACTCTGCAACAACTGTGCACAAAGATGAATTTCGCCGCCACTAAATAACAAGGTGGGATATGGCGCACTGTATCATGTTTAGCAACAGAATTTTTTTTACTCTAAAACAGCTGTGCACAAAGATGAATTTCACCATCACTAAATTACAAGGTGAGATATGGCATGCTGAATCACGTTAGCAACTGAATTTTTTTTTTACTGTGCAACAACTCTGTACACAGAACAATTTCACTGCCACTAAATTACAAGGTGGGATATGGCGTACAGTATCACGTTTAGCAACAGAAAAATAAATATATTTTTATACTCTGCAACAGCTGTGCACAAAGATGAATTTCACTACCACTAAATGACAAGGTGGTATATGGCGGGCTGTGTCACATATGGCAACCAAATTTTTTTTTTACTCTGCAACAGCTGTGCAGAAAGATGAACTTCACTATTTAGCAATTGAAAAAATAAGATTTTGAAAGGTCTACTCGTGCATGGAGGACAATAAGAAGCACAGCACAACACACTTCTGTGACATGTGCCCTGCTGTCTTTGTCTGTGGACCTCACAGCAACACCTGACACTAGCCATCTAAACTGTTATGATCCGGTGGTAGGATCTCAAAACTGACCTGACACATATAACCAGAATGATAGGACAAGTTCTGGGGATGTGGAAGCTATACGGACCGCAATCCTGATCCTATCCAACACACTAAAGGCAGCCGTGGAGCGTACCTAAAAACCTAGACGCCTCTTCACAGCCTGAGAAACTGACTGCCCCTAGAGAGAAAGCAAAGACCTCACTTGCCTCAGAGAAATAACCCCAAAGTTATAGACAGCCCCCCACAAATAATAACGGTGAGTTAAGGGGAAATTACAAACGTAGAAATGAAACAGGTTTAGCAAATGAGGCCCGCTAACACTAGATAGACAGAAAATAGATAGGAATCTGTGCGGTCAGTACAAAAACTATCAAAAATAAACCACGCAGAGAATACAAGAACCCCCACACCGACTCACGATGTGAGGGGCACACTCTGCACCCCAGAACTAACCAGCAAGCAAAAAATCACATAAAAGCGAGCTGGACTGAACTCATCATATACAGAGAAACGTTTTCAAGGAAATAATGAGCAAAATGAACAAGCAAACTTAGCTTCACCAGCAGGAGACAGGTCACAAGGAATATTCAGGAGAGCTCAGAATCAGGACTGAACACACCGACAGCAGGCAACAAATGAAGGTCCAGGTGAGTTAAATAGGCCCAGCATAGAAGGAAATGAAGCAGCTGAGCCCAGCCATATCGCTAAAGGCCACCAGAGGGAGCCCAAGAACAAACTCACACAGTACCACTCATGACCACAGGAGGGAGCCCGAGAACGGAATTCACAACAGTACCCCCCCCTTGAGGAGGGGTCACCGAACCCTCACCAGAGCTCCCAGGCCGATCAGGACAAGCCGAATGAAAGGCACGAACCAAATCGGCTGCATGGACATCGGAGGCGACAACCCAGGAATTATCCTCCTGACCATAGCCCTTCCATTTAACTAAGTACTGAAGCTTCCGTCTCGAAATACGAGAATCCAAGATCTTCTCCACCACATACTCCAACTCCCCCTCGACCAAGACAGGAGCAGGAGGATCAACAGAAGGGACCACAGGCACCACATATCTCCGCAACAATGACCTATGGAACACATTATGAATGGCAAACGATGTTGGAAGGTCCAAACGAAATGACACAGGGTTGAGGATTTCCAAAATCTTATAAGGACCGATGAAACGAGGCTTGAACTTAGGAGAGGAAACCTTCATCGGGACATAACGAGAAGACAACCACACCAAATCCCCCACAAGAAGTCGGGGACCCACACAGCGACGGCGGTTAGCAAAGCGCTGAGCCTTCTCTTGGGACAACGTCAAATTGTCCACCACATGGTTCCAAATCTGCTGCAACCTATCCACCACAGAATCCACCCCAGGACAGTCAGAAGGCTCAACCTGACCCGAGGAAAAACGAGGATGAAAACCAGAATTGCAAAAGAAAGGTGAAACCAAAGTAGCAGAACTAGCCCGATTATTGAGGGCGAACTCAGCCAATGGCAAAAAAGTCACCCAATCATCCTGATCAGCAGAAACAAAACATCTCAAATAAGTTTCCAAGGTCTGATTAGTTCGTTCGGTTTGGCCATTCGTCTGAGGATGGAAGGCCGACGAAAAAGACAATTCAATGCCCATCTTAGCACAAAAGGACCGCCAAAATCTGGACACAAACTGGGATCCTCTGTCAGACACAATGTTCTCTGGAATACCATGTAAACGAACCACATTCTGAAAAAACAGTGGCACCAAATCGGAGGAGGAAGGCAGCTTAGGCAAAGGTACCAAATGGACCATTTTAGAAAAACGATCACAAACCACCCAGATGACAGACATCCTCTGAGAGACAGGAAGATCCGAAATAAAATCCATGGAAATATGCGTCAAAGGCCTCTTCGGGACAGGCAAAGGCAAAAGCAATCCACTGGCACGAGAACAGCAAGGCTTGGCCCGAGCACAAATCCCACAGGACTGCACAAAGGAACGCACATCCCGCGACAAGGAAGGCCACCAAAAGGACCTCGCCACCAAATCCCTGGTACCAAAAATCCCAGGATGACCCGCCAACACCGAAGAATGAACCTCGGAAATAACTCTACTGGTCCATCTGTCCGGGACAAACAGTCTCTCCGGTGGACAACGGTCAGGTTTATTGGCCTGAAACTCCTGCAACACCCGTCGCAGATCAGGAGAGATGGCAGACAAAATCACCCCCTCTTTGAGGACACCAGTCGGTTCAGAAACTTCCGGGGAGTCAGGTACAAAACTCCTAGAAAGGGCATCAGCCTTTACGTTTTTCGAACCCGGAAGATATGAAACCACGAAATTGAAACGAGAGAAAAACAGCGACCATCGAGCCTGTCTCGGATTCAACCGTTTGGCAGACTCGAGATAAGTCAAATTCTTGTGATCCGTCAAGACCACCACACGATGCTTGGCTCCCTCAAGCCAATGTCGCCACTCCTCAAATGCCCACTTCATTGCCAACAACTCACGATTACCAACATCATAATTCCGCTCGGCAGGCGAAAACTTTCTTGAAAAGAAAGCACATGGTCTCATCACAGAGCCATCAGAGCTTCTCTGCGACAAGACAGCCCCTGCTCCAATCTCAGAAGCATCAACCTCGACCTGAAAGGGAAGAGAGACATCGGGCTGGAGCAAGACAGGAGCCGAAGAAAATCGACGTTTCAGCTCCTGAAAGGCCTCCACGGCCGCAGGAGACCAATTCGTCACATCAGAACCCTTCTTGGTCAAATCCGTCAAAGGCTTAACCACACTAGAAAAATTAGTGATGAAGCGACGGTAAAAATTAGCAAAACCCAAGAACTTCTGAAGACTCTTCACAGATGTAGGTTGAGTCCAGTCATAAATAGCCTGGACCTTGACTGGATCCATCTCAATAGTAGAAGGAGAAAAAATAAAGCCCAAAAAGGAAACCTTCTGGACTCCGAAGAGACATTTAGAGCCCTTCACAAACAAGGCATTGGCACGCAGGACCTGAAATACCATCCTGACCTGCTTCACATGAGACTCCCAATCATCAGAAAAGACCAAAATATCATCCAGGTACACAATCATAAATCTATCCAGATACTCTCGGAAGATGTCATGCATGAAGGACTGAAATACAGAGGGGGCATTAGAAAGCCCAAAAGGCATCACCAAGTACTCAAAATGGCCTTCGGGCGTATTAAATGCTGTTTTCCATTCATCGCCCTGCTTTATGCGCACAAGATTATACGCTCCTCGAAGATCTATCTTGGTGAACCAACTGGCCCCCCTAATTCGGGCAAACAGATCGGACAACAGTGGCAAGGGGTACTGAAATTTGACCGTGATGTTATTTAGAAGGCGATAATCTATACAGGGTCTCAGAGAACCATCCTTCTTGGCCACAAAAAAGAACCCCGCACCTAAAGGGGATGAGGACGGGCGAATATGCCCCTTCTCCAAGGACTCCTTTATATAACTCCGCATAGCGGCATGTTCTGGTACAGATAAATTAAAAAGTTGTCCCTTAGGGAACTTACTACCAGGAATCAGATTTATAGCACAATCACAATCCCTATGAGGAGGTAGAGCACTAGATTTGGGCTCATCAAATACATCCTGGTAGTCCGACAAAAATTCAGGGACTTCAGAAGGAGTAGAAGAAGCAATTGACACCAAAGGAGCATCGCCATGAATTCCCTGGCAACCCCAACTTGACACAGACATTGCTTTCCAATCCAGGACTGGATTATGAGCCTGCAGCCATGGCAGACCCAACACGACAACATCATGCAAATTATGTAGCACAAGAAAGCGAATCACCTCCTGATGTGCAGGAGCCATGCACATGGTCACTTGGGTCCAGTACTGAGGTTTATTCTTGGCCAATGGCATAGCATCAATTCCCTTTAGTGGGATAGGGAATTGTAAAGGCTCCAAGATAAAACCACAGCGCCTGGCAAATGACAAATCCATCAAATTCGGGGCAGCACCTGAATCCACAAAAGCCATAACTGAGTAGGATGACAGAGAGCAAATCAAAGTAACAGACAAAATGAATTTAGGTTGTACAGTACCAATGGTGACAGACTTGGCGAACCTTTTTGTGCGCTTAGAACACTCTGAGATAACATGAGTAGAATCACCACAGTAAAAGCACAACCCATTCTGACGTCTGTGGTTTTGCCGTTCAACTCTGGTCAGAATCCTGTCGCATTGCATAGGCTCAGGTTTCTGCTCAGAAAATACCGCCAGATGGTGCACAGGTTTGCGCTCCCGCAGACGCCGATCTATCTGAATGGCCAAAGACATAGACTCATTCAGACCCACAGGCGTGGGGAACCCCACCATAACATCTTTAAGGGCTTCAGAAAGACCCTTTCTGAAAATCGCCGCCAGGGCGCACTCATTCCATTGAGTGAGCACAGACCACTTCCTAAACTTCTGACAGTAAACCTCTGCTTCATCTTGACCCTGAGAGAGAGCCAGCAAAACCTTCTCTGCTTGGTCTACTAGATTAGGTTCCTCATAAAGCAATCCAAGCGCCAGAAAAAACACATCCACATTTAGCAATGCAGGATCTCCTGGCGCCAGAGAGAATGCCCAATCTTGAGGGTCACCACGTAACAAAGAAATAACAATTTTAACTTGCTGAACAGAATCACCAGAGGAGCGAGGTCTCAGAGAAAGGAATAACTTACAATTATTCTTAAAGTTCAAAAACCTAGATCTATCTCCGGAGAACAGCTCAGGAATTGGTATTTTAGGCTCTGACATAGGACTGCGGACTACATAATCCTGAATGCCCTGTACCCTTACAGTGAGATGATCCACACTAGAAGACAGACTCTGAATGTCCATATCTGCAGCTGAGTTCAGAACCACCCAGAGATTAAGGGGAGGAGAGAGGCAAAACACTGAGCAGAGGAAAAAAAAAATAAATGGCTTCAGGATTTCTCTTCTCCCTCTTCTGCTGCATTAACACTTTGTGGCCTCCTGTACTGTTATGATCCGGTGGTAGGATCTCAAAACTGACCTGACACATATAACCAGAATGATAGGACAAGTTCTGGGGATGTGGAAGCTATACGGACCGCAATCCTGATCCTATCCAACACACTAAAGGCAGCCGTGGAGCGTTACCTAAAAACCTAGACGCCTCTTCACAGCCTGAGAAACTGACTGCCCCTAGAGAGAAAGCAAAGACCTCACTTGCCTCAGAGAAATAACCCCAAAGTTATAGACAGCCCCCCACAAATAATAACGGTGAGTTAAGGGGAAATTACAAACGTAGAAATGAAACAGGTTTAGCAAATGAGGCCCGCTAACACTAGATAGACAGAAAATAGATAGGAATCTGTGCGGTCAGTACAAAAACTATCAAAAATAAACCACGCAGAGAATACAAGAACCCCCACACCGACTCACGATGTGAGGGGTGCACTCTGCACCCCAGAACTAACCAGCAAGCAAAAAATCACATACAAGCGAGCTGGACTGAACTCATCATATACAGAGAAACGTTTTCAAGGAAATAATGAGCAAAATGAACAAGCAAACTTAGCTTCACCAGCAGGAGACAGGTCACAAGGAATATTCAGGAGAGCTCAGAATCAGGACTGAATACACCGACAGCAGGCAACAAATGAAGGTCCAGGTGAGTTAAATAGGCCCAGCATAGAAGGAAATGAAGCAGCTGAGCCCAGCCATATCGCTAAAGGCCACCAGAGGGAGCCCAAGAACAAACTCACACAGTACCACTCATGACCACAGGAGGGAGCCCGAGAACGGAATTCACAACACTAAACTATCTGACAGATTTTAGCTAGTTAGCTAGGTGGTTGTTTCTATCAGCACTCAGGCCCAGTGTCAGAAGCAGCTCCTGTTATCCTGACAAAATGGCTATAAAACAAGATGTCTGTTATTTATATAGAGAGGAACATGTAATTTCAATAGCCAATAATACAAGCCGTTGTGTCTGGACATTGTGGATGTTTCCTGCGCTCTGATTGGCTAGCTGCAATGTGCACACATAAAGTTAGAAAGAAAAAATTTGCAATCATGACGCTCCTCTGAGCTCTCCCCACCCCTACCCTTATCAAACATGTGCCCCATGCTCATTATACACCACCATTATCCTATCCAAAGTGCTCAAAATACTTTTGTGACAAAGCAAATATTTTCCCGCACTTTTACCAAATGTTAACAATTTTTACAGATTTTATGAAAATTTGCTTGTGTTTCTGATCATGAATCTGAATGTGCCATATTCGTGCCAAATTTGTTTGGCGATTGTTTTTTGAACATATTCGCTCATCTCTAGCCTCTACCAATGCTGTTGCAATCCTGATGTTGGAGATCATCATAATAATAATCTTTATTTACGGGCAGCACGGTGGCTCAGTGGACAGCACTGCAGCCTTGCAGCGCTGGAGTCCTGGGTTCAAATCCCACCAAGGACAACATCTGCAAGGAGTTTGTATGTTCTCCCTGTGTTTGCATGGGTTTCCGCCGGGTGCTCCGGTTTCCTCCCACATTCCAAAGACATAATAAAAGGGAATTTAGACTGTGAGCCCCATTGGGGACAGCAATGATAATGTGTTCAAACTGTAAAGCGCTGCGGAATATGTTAGCGAAGGAATATAAACCAGCTCACCCGTGGTGAATAAGCTGAGTTTCGGGAGCACGGACCTGCTGTGTCCAGGCGTGTAGAATCCAAAAGAAAAAAATGTCCATCTTCACCGAATCTGTGAACAAAAGTTTTCTTTATTCACAACATAAACATGGAGGTGGGCTTAGCTCCTCTTCGATTTTGGGGATGACAGGTTCCCTTTAAGACATACTCCCCTGTAGTGAGGTGCCTGTACAACACCCTCCTTAGTCTTAGTTTGAATTTGTCGCTGTTAGTTTGTTGCCAGGTTCCTGAACCTGTTCCTGAACTGTTCCCTGAAACTATTGTTAGTTTCTGAACCTGGGGTGAGGGGTGGTGAAGGGGGTGGGATTGGCATTATGCATGACGGATAACAAGTCAGGAGCTGGGAGGGATTGGGAAGTAGGTGAGCATCTAAGTGTTGTATAAAACTTAGTGGGCTGGAATAAACTGAATGGAATATTAGGAATTAACTCCTCAGCTTAGAATGTAACCATAGTGCAGAGTTAGGCTCTAGTGGTCAATCTACACGTAAACAAGCTGTACACTATGTAAGATAAAAGCACTCACAGCAGTAATGACAGCAGATAATAATAGCAAGTCAACTGAAAACTTTAATATTTTCATACTGCCTTAGACCTCTTTCACACGTCCAGATAATTCCGGTACCGGAGAAATCTGTACCGGAGTTATCCGTGTCCGTGTGTCCGTGTGCTCACGTGGCACATCAGTGTGGCACACGTGCAGCATCCGTGTGCCGCTCGTGTGCCGCCTGAGGACCACACGGACCGTGCAGGAGAGACAGCGCTACACTAAGCGCTGTCCCCCCTGCGTGTGGTGCTGAAGGCGGCATTCATCTCTTCTCCCCCGCAGGAGAGAAGAGATGAAAGATCAAGTTTTTTTTCTTTTTTGTTAAAAATAAAGTTTGCTGGTGACCTCCCGCCTCCCATCCCCAGTGCGCCGCCTGGCCCCTTGCATAGAAATACTCACCCAGCTCCCGCGATGTCTCCACTCTCCTCTCAGCGCTGGCCCCTTGTCCTGTGTGAGCGGTCACATGGGACCGCTCATTACAGTGATGAATATGCGCATATTCTTCCTCTTCCTCTCCATACACAGACTCCTGTCTGTAGTGTCCACCTGGACACATGGAAATCTGTCCACCCTGACAGACTCCCAAACACTCACTCCCATGTGCCAAACACACCTCCATAATGTAGCCTAAAACCACACCCAGGAACCCATCACATGATTAGACATGTGGTTCTGACATCACCACAGGTCCTGAAACAAACATAGATAGGCATGGTTATGTCCCTTACCCAGGGGTGAGGTATATGGGTAGCCAGACCCTCCCATCTCTCATAGCTACCCGTAACCCGGACCCAAATATACTAAACAATTCCTTATTGCTTTATGTGCATTACAGAAAACACTCCGGGTTACATCACAGCGACAAGCCTTCTCTGTGATACATACCTCCCGTCGACTATGCAACCTTTAGCCATGCTACAGCGTGTAGGGCGCTGTAGCTTGTAAAATAAAGGGTTAAATGGCGGAAAAAATTGGCGTGGGCTCCCGCACAATTTTCTCCGCCAGAGTGGTAAAGCCAGTGACTGAGGGCAGATATTAATAGCCTAGAGAGGGTCCACTACAGGTCATTCCCCTGCAATCCATTCATTCCCGGGGGTTTTACAGGCACGAGCACTGCTTTAGCAGAGCTCCTGGCTGTAAAATGATTTAACCCCTTCAGATGGATTTACTTCGTGGGACTTGACCTGAGCGACGGAAGGTATGAGATATTGTTGTTTTTTCATTTTTCCTTTGTTACAGAACGAAGGTCTTCAGGTGGATTACCAGTATAATAAAATATTACAACACCCCGTGTCTTTATTTCATTAAAATACTTTTAAATAATGTGTGTGTGTGTTTTATTAACCATTTCGTACTATTGGATTAATAATGGATAGGTGTCACAATTGACGCCTCTCCATTATTAATCTGGCTTAATGTCACCTTACAATAGCAAGGTGACATTAACCCTTCATTACCCCATATCCCACCGCTATACGGGAGTGGGAAGAGAGTGGCCAAGTGCCAGAATAGGCGCATCTTCCAGATGTGCCTTTTCTGGGGTGGCTGGGGGCAGATGTTTATAGCCAGGGGGGGCCAATAACCATGGACCCTCTTTAGGCTATTAATATCTGTCCTCAGTCACTGGCTTTACCACTCTGGCGGAGAAAATTGCGCGGGAGCCCATGCCAATTTTTTCCGCCATTTAACCCTTTATTTTACAAGCTAGAACGCCCAAATTTTGCACATACACACTACTAACATTAGTAGTGTGGAATATGCAAAAAAAAAGGGATATGAGATGGTTTACTGTATGTAAACCATGTCTCATATCCTGTAGGGTTTGGGAAGGAGAAATGAAAAGCTGGCAATTGAATTACCGGCTTTTCTCTAACACTGGTGCGTATTTCTCGCAAGTCACACGCATGGTCCGTGTGTAATCCGTATTTTCCTCACCCCCATAGACTTTCATTGGCGATTTTTTGGCGCAATACGGTGACAAACGCAGCATGCTGCGATTTTCTACGGCCATACAAGACCGTATATTACTGAAGCGTAATATACGGCAGATAGGAGCTGGGCCATAGAGATTCATTGGGCCGTGTGCAATGCGTATTTTACGGACGTAGTTTATGAGCTCATACGTCCGTAAAACTCGCTAGTGTGACGCCGGCCTTAGACGAGCACGTACTCCGTGGGTCTATGTGCTGTCCTATAAAAAACCAGGGGACACGTCGACATTCACAGGGATGCATGACTGTACCATTAACAGGGAAAATAAGCCTGCGTGGTATTTATGCTTCTTCAGGGTATGTGCACATGTTTTTTGTTAGGTGGGCAAACCAGCCCAATTGTTTCAAAATGCTTCAGGAATATGCAGCTTTTTTTTTCTTTTGTTCCTGAGGGGCCTTTTTCAGTGTTTTTAGCTGCAAGGCTTGTAACTGCTGGTGTTTTTTTCTTGCGTGGGCTTAGGGCGTTTTTTGCACTTTCTTTTTTTAACTGCATTTAGGCTATGTGCACACGTTGCAGATTTCCTGCAGATCTGCAGCTTTTTTTTCCGAGCAGAAACGCTGCAGTCCCGCAAGTGATTAACAGTACAATGTAAATCAATGGCAAAAAAAATGCTGTCCTAATGGTGCGGAAAAATCTGCACAGAAAGCGCAGCAATTCATAAAAGGACCATGTCAATTCTTTTTGCAGATCTGCTGTGTTTCTGCACCTATTCCATAATAGAAATCTGCAGGGGTAAAAAAAGGAATAAATCCGCACAAAAATCTGCAACGTGTGCACATACCATTAACCCCTTACTGACCTCGGACGGGATAGTACATCCGAGGTCAGAAGCCCCGCTTTGATGCAGGGCTCCAGCGGTGAGCCCGCATCAAAGCCGGGACATGTCAGCTGTTTTGAACAGCTGACATGTGCCCGTAATAGGCGCAGGCAGAATCGCGATCTGCCCGCACCTATTAACTAGTTAAATGCCGCTGTCAAACGCAGACAGCGGCATTTAACTACCGCATCCGGCTGGGCGGCCGGGAAATGATGGCATCGCCGACCCCCGTCACTTGATTGGAGGTCGGCGATGCTGCAGAATAGTAACCATAGAGGTCCTTGAGACCTCTATGGTTACTGATCCCGGATAGCTGAGAGCGCCACCCTGTGGTCGGCGCTCACAGCACACCTGCAATTCTGCTACATAGCAGCGAACAGCAGATCGCTGCTATGTAGCAGAGCCGATCGTGTTGTGCCAGCTTCTAGTCTCCTATGGAGGCTATTGAAGCATGGCAAAAGTAAAAAAAAAGTTAAAAAAACTGTGAAAAAAATACGGAACACGGAAAAACGGAAAATCCCAAGGTCATGAAGGGGTTAAAAATGTAGAAACAGCTAGCAGCTTATGAACCAAAAACACTGGCGAAATGCTTAAAAGGACGTCCAGATATTTTCCCATTGACTTGTATTGTAAAATAAAGCGCGTCTTCAGAGCAGAAAACGCCTGAGGAACAGACAGTCACTTCTTGTAACCTGAGGGGATGAAAAGCCTGAACCTATGAGCCGCCGTCGTTAGGCTACGTTCACATTAGCGTTTTGCGGCGCAGCGTCGGGCGCAGCCGCGGCGACGCATGCGTCATGCGCCCCTATATTTAACATGGGGGGCGCATGGACATGCGTTGTCTTGAGTTTTGTGACGCATGCGTCATTTTGGCGCAACTGTCAGGGCGCAGAGGACACTGCATGATGCAGTTTTTTCTGCGCCAAAAATCATGCAAAAAATGAACGCATGCGTCACAAAACGCTGCGTTGTGCATGCGTTTTGCATGCGTTGTGCGTGAACGTAGCCTTCAGGACGGTCATTCGTTTGAGCGTTTTCTACGTTTGGATTTCTTTTGCTGCTTGGAACTGACAAAATACAGCAGCTTTTTCGTCAGTGAACTCAACTGGAGGCTCATTGCAAGTGATTGGGACACGTAAATTTGTGCGGAATCCACGTTACTAAGAAAGGCTCAGTGTGAACATTGCCGAACGTGTGAGCTCTGAGTGACACAGCCGCAGTCACACACCGCCGGCTTGTGATAAAGTTCCACAACGTCAACGCTTGATGAAAGGGGGCGGGGCTCTTCACTCAACCCCGACACGCGTCTCCTCTAGTGAGTTTTCATTGGCTAGGGCTGTTGTCAATCTCGCGACCGGGAGTTTCCACCCAGTCACCCCGGCTCTAGCCAATCCCCGACGAGTGTTCAAGCCGAATCCTTATCCCATTGGTAATGGCTGGAGCACGGCCGTGACGTCACGGGGAAGTTAAAGTGCTGCTGATAAAGTGAAGTGTTGCAGTGCTGGAGCTGCGGATTGCGGGGAGGGAGGTGAGAGATGGTGCGGAGGGACTGCTGCTGTCAGGTGAGCGCTCGTGTCCAGCTTCCCGGTGTGGGCTCCGGGCCTGTCTTTCTGGGGTCTCTCCCCTGTAATGAGCGGTGTTCTGGGGGGGCAGACCTCGGTACAATGGGCACACTGCCCGCACTGGCATCGCCACCCTTTCCTAGAAGTATTGCAGCCTGGCATTGTACAGACTGGTGCCTGCTGCATTACTGAGAGCACAGGTGCCGGGCCGAGCCCCCAAATCTCACTCCGGTGGGCTCCTTGTAGTGTATCGGCTCCATGCATGTGTAAGTAACGTCTGCCTTACTGTTATTGCCCAGGGGCAGTCATTAGCGCTTACTACAGTGCCCAAAGGGCTTGTCTGGAAACGATGACCCTCGGGCCCCGCACTGGTCCGCAGAATGGGAAATCTGTATGCCTGGTACAAGGTATCTGAGCTCCGCTAAATCCAATCTCTGGGGCTGTTGGAAGAAGAGCGCAGCGCTTGGCGTAGGGAACGAGGTGAGCTGTGGTCGCACGTGGCAACGCCTCCATTCTATCGGGGGATAAAAGTGCCCGCTCTACCGATCTCTGTGGGTCTCAATGGTCAGAACCCCACCGGTCATATCGATGGTTTTGGTTTTTTTGTTTGTCTTTTTTTATACCAGAAATTACCCTTTAATCATCAAATTGACAATTACAGACAGACCTCCGACCGCCCCCAAATGTGGTGCCCGCAGCTCCACTTCTGTGTTTATCCTGACACTGGCAGAAACCTGCCCCTCTGTATCGGTGATGTGATGAATGGGGCTGACGGCTCAGTGCAGCATTTAGCAATATAAAGTATTTTATGTGGCCGTAATGGCGCTGTTATACTGATTACGCCAATACCTGCGATGAAGGAATCCGACATCTGGTTCTTGTTAAATCGGCCTATAAAGTTCTTGGCTAATGATATTTCTGTGCATCGGGCAGGACTGGAGTAGTGTCTCCTGTTCCTCCGCCTGCCTCCTGTGTTTCTGTATTTCACTATTCTAGAGACAAGTATACCGTATGTTCTACTGCAAGTCCACCTTAAATGACCGTTATACTTTAAGGGTATGTGCACACGCTGCGGATCCGCAGCGTTTCCCCAGCTGCGGATACACAGCGGTTTCCCATGCATTTATAGTACCATGTAAAGCTATGGGAAATGAAATCCGCAGTGCACATGCTGTGGAAAAAAACGCATGGAAACGCAGCGGTTTATTTTCCGCAGCATGTCAATTCTTTGTGCGGAATCCGCAGCGGTTTTTCACCTGCTCCAATAGGAAACTGCAAGTGAAAACCCGCAGCGGAAACCGCAATAAAAACCGCGATAAATCCGCAGTAAAAACCGCAGCAGTTTTGCCCTGCGGACTTATCAAAACCGCTGCGGAAAATTCCGCAATGGAATCCGCAGTGTGCACATGGCCTAAGGGCTTGTGCAGACTCTTATCAGTGCAGTCGACAAAACATCAGCTCGCACTGAGACCAGTGTTGTTCTATGGGGTCGGTCACATGTATGATTAGTTTTTTTTTTTTTCCGATAGAGCTGGTCCAGGAGAAAAAAAAAACAGTACACCCAAGATTGATCCAAAATTCAGATCACATGGGTGGAAAACATCAGACTGCACTGTGATGACATCTGAGTGCAGTCTGATTTCCATGGACTGACAGAATGGAGAAGACGGGGAGTTTTTTTTTTTTTTTTTTTTTAATTCTCCTCATCCAAGAGAATCAGATCACACTATGCTCACTCTTCTCATAGGGAGAAACTTTCAGCAAAAATGTACTGACTTCAATGTTTACCAGAGAAAAGTAAACAGGCAGATCAATAAGGACACGTCTCTGTATGTCACAAGTAACAAGAGGCCAACTTCATAATCTCCTGAAAAACTCATGTCCACAGTCCACCAGCACAGTGATAACTCTGATGTCATGAACTTCTACTACTCCCCTGCTGATCCTGGTGCCACGGCACATTACCGCTGAGGCCAGTGATCGGGGGCAGCTGGCACATGACCATAGCGTGTGATGAGCTAGAATGGTGGAGCTGGAACAGAGGGTCATTTGAGATGTACTATAATTAATAATAAAAATAAATCTATATAGCACCAACATATTCCGCAGCGCTTTACAGACATTATCATCACTGTCCCCATTGGGGCTCACAATCTAGATTCCCTATCACTGTCTTTGGAGTGTGGGAGGAAACCAGAGAACCCAGGGGAACCCCACGCAAGCACGTGGAGAACATACAAACTCCTTGCAGATGTTGTCCAATTGTAGATATGGTTGTCACCCTCCCCCCTGTGACCAAACCATATCTACAAAAAACCTACATGAACCCCTACATAAACAGTGGTTTTATGAAGAATGGCTTCAGGCAGCTGGATGTTGCTTTAATATCTGCATTTTATATTTTACTGCTTACACTTTTGGGGGTCGGCATTTGTCGTTTCTTCCCTTCGTCTTCTCAATAGTTAAAGTGCTGAAATGGTTGAGGGGAAAAGCACTATAAAAGTTTGTTACATATAATGGGGGGAGGGAGACAAAATTGATTTTCTTAACTGTAAATTCTTTTGTACTTAAAATGCCAGAAAACCTTATTCTATGAAGGTGCTCTATTGATGACTCTTCTCTTTGCTTCCTTAGCTTGAAGATGCCATGGAATAACTATGAGATGAGTTCTGGGAGACATCAGCATTCTTGTCCTTGACTAACCAGTTGCCCGTCCCTGCTCACCTTGAATAAACCAGTCCTTTTTTTTTTTTTTTTTTTTGCCTGGGACTTCATGTTGGGGCAGTTATTCTATATTTTTGCCTCTCGCCTGATCATATCTAAGTGATTAATGGGGAGCGACTGTGTCTCTTTAGCACTAAAGGCCATAGAGGGCAAAGACTGCTTTGGACGGCTCTCCCCGAAGTGTGGGCGAGTGTCACACTCGCCATATAAGCATTGTTTGGACTATATACAGGCTTAGAGGCTATCACAATGCCCCCTGTTCCTGAACATCGAGATGATGGTGCTTCCACTAACATTGTCCATCCTGTCATGGAGGACCACCAACATGTGGATGTAGATAACAATCCCCTCATGGTGAACCCAAGTTTTCTGGAGCAAGATGAAACCGAGGTGGTGGTGATAGGTTCCCGTGCAAATACCAAAGGGGTGCAAGAAGAAGATGCCTTACTAGAAAATGGTAGCCAGAGCACAGAAAGTGAAGATCCCAATATCGAGTCTTCTTGTGAGGCTGTGGTGCCGCTGAAGGAAACTTCTTTTACGATTGGCCTCCAAGTTCTGTTTCCTTTCTTATTGGCCGGATTTGGAACTGTGGCTGCAGGGATGGTTCTCGACATAGTGCAGGTAATTTTTCCATAGATGGCAGAACTTGACTCCAAGCTGACAAGCATTGTGTTATCTGTCACATTGTCAAGGGATATTGCAGTCTTACTTCAAGCTTCATTACGACTCCTCTGTTCTAATTAAGTTTAGGTATGTGTGCTGGAATGTTCTTATAGGTTTGTATGAGTACAGGTAATCAGTCACATGGTATTTGTTCGGCATATGTTCACCTTGTCTGAATTAGGCCGCACCTAACAATCATTATAGTGTAAAAAGCTTCTAGTGTACACGCCTAATTGAGTCGTAGGTTCCCATTGACCCAGTGGATACCAAAAGTTTCATTTTGGCCTTCATAGGTATAGCATGTATCACTAAACCTTTTTTTCCAGGTCATCCACCTGACAGCACCATGGGAGGTTGTCTTCTTATCCACAGTGGGACAGGAAACCACGAGCATAAAAGGACCCTCCCCTTACCAATCATCAGTGTTTTTCCTGTCCCACTTTGGATAGGAACTACGAGGATTCCGGCAGCTCCGTTTGGGGGAGTGTGGATCGGGGGGTCTCGGCCCTTATTACCCTTCCCACTACAAGTCCCCGTAAGCCGAAACCCGACACAGGGTCCCTCAGCTCACCCGGTGCAGCGCTGCTCCTGGGATTGCCGGTCGTTTCCTCCTGGAGAGGCTCTCGACCGAGCACGCCGCCGAGCGTTTCCGGGTCTGCCTTTGGAACAGAGCAGACAGCCTGGACGCTCACCGCAGCTCTGTCTCCCTGGAACGCCGCACGCTGAGCCCGGCATAGCACTTCCGGGTCGCGGTCGACAGGGGGCGGGGGCGGCGTCCCCATCTCTCTATGGGGAAGATGCAGCACTTCCGGGGCATGCCGGCGAGCGCGAACGCTCCAACGCCAGGAGGACAAGCATATAAGGTAAAAGCCGTAGTTAGACCTCTATCCTGCAATATCCGAGATGGAGGATTCCGCCAGGATAGAGGGTGATAGCCAGGCTCACGTAAGTCCCCTTGCAGAGGGCAACTGTTAAATGCCTACCTCCCGGGTGTTTCTACCTCCTTCTAAAACAGGGCCACTTCTATTATTATAGGTAGCCTCCACCGCCGCAGCTAAGAAAGGGAGATGTAAGAAGTGCCCGTTATGCTCCGCTAAACTAAAGGACACATGGCAGAAACCCCTGTGTGAGCCCTGCACTAACCGCATACTGGGCGAAGAGCAGGCCTCTCTCATGTCTAACATGCGGACTATGATCAGGGAGGAGGTACAGGCATCAGTCTCGGGCTTAATGACCCCTCAACCCTCACAGCCAGATAAGAAGAGAATGAGGGATTCGGACTCTTCATCTGAAGGGGCCTTGTCCGATTCAGAGCTGGAGAACGAGGAGTTTAAAGACCCTCCCGGCAGGGGGAAAAAATACTTATTTTCCTCTGCGGACACCGACGAGCTCCTGGGCGCAGTAAGGCACACCATGCAAATTGAAGAGCCGCCAGCCTCTTGTTCAATCCAAGATGAAATGTTTGGCGGATTACGAGCCCAGACCTCAAAAGTCTTCCCCGTCAACGCTCATATTCGTGGAATGATTCTGGAGGAATGGGAGGAGGCGGAAAAACGCCTAATCATTCCTAAAGACTTTAAGCTACGCCTCCCTTTTGATCCAGCGGAGGTCAAAGACTGGGAGGATGTCCCTAAAATAGACGTTCCCTTAGCCAGAGTCTCCAAAAGAACTGCAATACCCTTTGAGGACTCATCTAATTTAAAGGAGGCTATGGATAGGAAGGCAGACAGTCTCCTAAAACGAGCCTGGGAGAGCTCAGCAGCTGTAATGCGTGCGAACATAGCAGCAACTTCAGTAGCACGGTCTATGCACCTATGGGTGGACGACCTAGCGGACCAGCTTTCCTCTAAAACCCCTAGAGAAACAATATTAAAATCCCTTCCCCTCCTTAAAATGGGTACAGATTTCTTAGCAGATGCGTCGGCGGAAACAGTAAGGTTTACGGCTAGGAATCAATCCCTATCAAACGCGGCCAGAAGAGCCATCTGGCTCAAGAACTGGTCCGGGGACGTTCATTCCAAAAATAAGCTCTGCGCCATACCATTTTCAGGGGGAAGAGTATTCGGTCCGGTACTAGATGACATCTTAGAGAAAGCGTCAGATGATAAAAAGGGGTTCCCAGAGGACAAACGTAAAAAATTTCAGCCCTTTCGGAGACCACGTTATAATCAAAAAAGTGATTATAGGGGGAAAGGGAAACAAGGCAGGTGGAGTTACCCAAAGGGCGGAGAATCCAGAACCAAGAATAAGGAATCCACCTTTTCAGGTTCAACACCGAGCTACCATAGAAAATGACGCCACCAGAGTGGGGGGGCGTTTAACCAGATTTTCAGGAGGCTGGCAAAAGATCACTACAAGCCCATGGGTGTTACAACTAGTTGCTCAGGGCTACAGAATCGAGTTCTCTTCTCCTCCCCCACAAAAATTCCTGATCTCCAGCCCCCATCTCACCACAACATCGCCCATGTGGGTAGATATTCAGGATCTGCTAAAAACAGCTGCGATTGTCCCGGTACCTCCCCAAGAGATAGGACAGGGATTTTACTCAAGCCTATTCTCTATAATAAAACCTTCGGGAGAGTCAAGAACTATCATAAATCTCAAACACCTAAATTCTTGGGTAGTATACAAACGATTCAAAATGGAATCGATAAAATCTACGATTCCCCTCCTGGACAGGGAAGTGGTTATGTGCACTCTAGACTTAAAGAGTGCGTATTACCACGTTCCTATCTGCCTAAACCACCAAAAATATCTGAGGTTTGCAGTAGAAAAAGGAGGAAAAGTCCTTCATTACCAGTTTCGTTGTCTGCCGTTCGGTCTAGCTTCAGCGCCAAGAGTTTTTACAAAGATTATGATAGAGGTAGTAGCCTACCTAAGAAATCGAGATATCTTAGTCATCCCGTATCTGGACGACTTCCTAGTGGTAGCAGACACGGTAAATCAACTCAGGACCGACTGTCAGTTCGTAATCTCCACACTGCAGAATTTGGGGTGGATCATAAACTGGAAAAAATCCGATCTAGTACCCAAACGGAGGATAAAAATTCCTCGGGGTCATGTTAGACTCAGATGTCAGGATGTCCTTTTTGCCGGAGGAAAAACTCCGAGGCATAATAAGCAAGATTCATCTCTTCGCGAAAAACAGAGTTTCCATCAGGGATGCTATGAAAATCCTAGGAATGATGACGGCATGCATACCTTGCGTAAATTGGTGTCAGTTTCACTCCCGACAGCTTCAACAGGCGATTCTCTCATCCTGGGACAGAAGACAGGGGTCCTTGGACAAGGTGATACAGTTGCCAAACCAGGTGAAAACCTCGTTGCGTTGGTGGACAGATCCCAAAAACCTCAAGCAGGGAGTACCCTGGAGTCATACTCCCGAAGTAATAATTACCACGGACGCAAGTCAGCAAGGCTGGGGAGGCCACATCCAGGGAAGGTATTACCAAGGTCTGTGGACCCGAGAAAACAGCATGCGGTCCTCAAACTTCAGAGAGCTGCTCGCAGTCTGGAAGGTCCTATCTTCAGCGCAAGCCTTGGTGAAGAACAGGCACGTGAAGGTGCTCTCGGACAACACGACAGCAGTGGCGTTCCTTCGACATCAGGGTGGCCCGAGACACAGAGCTCTACAGCAGTTGGCGGAACGAATCTTCAGGTGGGCAGAAGTGACGGTACTCTCGATCTCCGCAGTTCACCTGGAAGGTTCCAGCAACCAAGTAGCAGACTTCCTGAGCAGGAGGACGGTGCTATCTACGGAATGGGAGCTAAACAACGTGGTTTTCAGAGACCTGTGTCGTCATTGGGGGTATCCGGAGATAGACCTCTTTGCAACCAGACAGAACGCAAAGACCAGCATCTTCTATTCACTAAACCCTCAGGAAAACCCAGCTGGAGTCGATGCCTTCTCCCAATCATGGGACAGAGGCCTGTTGTACGCGTTCCCACCGCTTGCCCTAATCCCAAGAACTCTCAGGAAGATCGCAGAAGATGGAGCCAAAGTCCTTCTTGTAGTACCGTACTGGCCGAAGAGGAGTTGGTTTACCTTACTGAACAAGATGTCAAAGGGGAAACCAGTTATTCTTCCACAAAGAAGGGATCTCCTCTTTCAAGGTCCCGTTCTACACCAGAATCCGGAATCCCTCCGTCTATCAGCCTGGATCCTGAGCGGCAAGTCCTAAGAGCAAAGGGTTTATCGGACGAGGTGATCTCTACGTTAAAAGCAAGCAGGAAGCCAGTAACCTCTTCTATCTACTTAAAAATCTGGAAAAAATTCTGCAGCCACTGTGGAGAAACTGCAGTCGATACTGACCGGCCTAATGTTCCCAAAATCCTTGATTTTCTCCAGGCAGGGTTTAATGCAGGTCTCAGACCCAGTACCTTACGGGTACAAATCGCGGCCCTTAGTGTTTTCTACGACTGTACTTTATCAGCTCACCCATGGATAAGTCGATTTTCCAGAGCAGTTGCAAGACTAAAACCTCTATTAAGGAAGACTATCCCACCATGGGATTTAAATCTGGTTCTTAACGAATTATGTAAAATTCAGTTTAATTTGGACGATAACCCAGACATAGGTAAATTGTCCCTAAAAACGGCCTTCCTTGTAGCCATTACTTCCGCTAAGAGACTGGGAGAGCTTCAGGCCCTCTCTATTCAAGATCCGTACTTACAGATTTTTCATGACAGGCTGGTTCTGAGACTGGACCCAGCTTTCCTTCCGAAGGTGGTCTCCGATTCAAATATTAATCAGGAAGTCATACTCCCTTCTTTCTTTCAGTCTCCCAGAAATCAAAAAGAGTCTCTTTATCATAGTCTGGACGTTAAAGAATCGGTTCTTAAATACCTAGAAATTACAGCACCCTGGAGGGTAGATAATAACCTTTTTGTTCAATTTAGAGGCCCGAATAAGGGTAAGAAGGCATCTAAATCCACAATTGCGAGATGGATTAGATCCGCAATAATCTCGGCCTATAAAGCCCGGGGGAGGGATCCACCGGGTTATATCAGAGCACATTCGTCTAGGTCAATGGCAGCCTCATGGGCAGAAAAAGGGGGGGCTTCAGCAGATCAAATTTGTAACGCCGCTTCCTGGTCTAACCTTAGTACTTTTTCCAAACATTACAAACTAGACGTGATGTCAACACAATTAAGTTTTGGCAGGAGGGTACTCCAGGCAGTATTCCCACCCTAGAAAGTAGTCTGCTTTGGTACTTCTCCATGGTGCTGTCAGGTGGATGACCTGGAAAACGGTAATTAGTCTTACCGGTAATAGTATTTCCAGGAATCCATCCTGACAGCACTGCTAGTTTCCCTTCCCATGCTAATTTACTAAGATCTGATGTGACGTAAACATTTGTATCTTGTTTGTGTTTAAATAAAATATTCTTTTTTGGCATCCATCCAGATGTGGTACTTTGAAAATCACTGATGATTGGTAAGGGGAGGGTCCTTTTATGCTCGTGGTTTCCTGTCCCACTGTGGATAAGAAGACAACCTCCCATGGTGCTGTCAGGATGGATTCCTGGAAATACTATTACCGGTAAGACTAATTACCGTTTTTTATTTTATAGGAAAGCCCAGCAGACTAATATGCCCAACACTTACTGCTATATGACTGCGGTATATAGCCTGTTGTGAAACCCAACCTTCTTTGAAAGGAACAGAATATGTGGGATTATTTTCTTGTCAGGCACATTAGGTTGAACACTTGGATCTCCCATACTTCATTAGAACTGAAGTTGGACCACCAACAGTTTTTACTTATTGTATTTTGGAGTTTTTTTTTTTTTTTTTTTTCATATATAAACCATTGATTAGGCAGCTTCTGCTTGAAAGCCAAAGAGCGGAAAAGTACCGTAATTTGTTTTAGCTGCTTCATGGCTCTCGAATTTGTTAAAATAAGCTTAAAAAAGACTGAACATATGCATTGCAAGTCGTTTTGAAATTTTTTTTGTTTACAGACAGATTCAATCCCCCTCTCCCCACCAAAAAAAACAAACCTCTGGGGGGTTGTCAGAAGTAGGGGAGCAGACAAACAATAGTATTGTGCTCTTTATAAACATACACAATCTGTTTAATTTAAATGTTAAAGTTGTGCCAGGTTTGAATAATTAAAAGATATTCAGGTTTGTTGTCACTAATTTAGAAGCTTAAAAATCCTGGCTTGTGAATAATCCTATTAAAAGCAGGAGCAGATGTTTCTTCTTGGACTTTTGTTTGAGAACCTAAGCAAAGGCTTGGAACTAATAGAAAAAATTGTAGTTTTTCTCAACAATGAAGCACAAATACAGTGGGGGAATATAAGTATTTGATACACTGCAGAAAACTTGCAAAATCTGCAGTGTATCAAATACTTATATTCCCCCACTGTACCTAGTTTAGCCCACTCGACCCCAGCCTGTCTTCACATTCATGACCAGGCCAATTTTCTGAATTCTGACCCATGTAACTTTGAGCTCCACTCCTGGATTGCTTCAATGTATCCCAGTAATTGAGATTTTTTTTTTTTTTTGTGTGACATTAATCTGCTTTTTATATTAGGCCAGAGACGCACCATTGTATCACTTCCAATGCGAGGTTCTCATGACACTCTGCTCCTGCGAGCGTGAGCCCAGTGTCAGTGCTCCGATCCGCCCTAGCATGAGAGAATTGCCAGCACATCTGCGGAGAAAACTGAGTAATTTCTCCATCTACTCCATTGCCATCACCGCACTGCACTCTGGTGATATCCAAGTGCGGTGCGATGTTTCACCCGCACCCACAGACTTATATGTGCGCGATCTGATTTTTGCATGCAATTGTAGCCCCAAAGTGACACTATTTTAAAAACTGCACCCCTCAAGGTGTTCAAAACCACATTCAAGAAGTTTATTAACTTTTAAGGGGCTTCACCAGAATGTAAGCAATGTGAAAGGAAAAAAATGAAACTTTAACTTTTTCCCACCAAAATATTGATTTGGCCCCATATTTTGCTTTTTAAAAAGGATAACAAGAGAAACTGAACAACAAGTTATATGGTCCATTTTCTCCTGAGTACGTAGATGCCCCATATGTGGTGGAAAACTACTGTTTGGACTTATTGCCTCAAAAATATTGGTTTAACCCCAAATTGTTCATTTTCACAAGGGTAACAGGAAACCGACTGTACAATTTGTTGTGCAATTTCTCCTGAGTACACAGATGCCCTATATGGTGGAAAACTAGTTTTTGGCAGGGCTCACAAGGGAAGAAGCACCATTTAAAGGGCCACTGTCACCCCCCCCCCCCCCACCCCAGCCGTTATAAACTAAAAGAGCCACCTTGTGCAGCAGTAATGCTGCAGTCTAACACGGTGGCTCTTTTAGTTTTTGATTCATTTATTACCTCAAAAAAGCGTTTTAAAAATTGGCCACACATACCAGATATTGTACCAGGAGGCGGTCCGAATCGTCCTGTATGAAGCTCCCAACTGCCGTCACTCTTCTCTTCAGGGGCGATGGTACCCGCCCCCTGAGCGCTGTTATCTTCTGAAATCCGGCGCCTGCGCTGTGCGTGCCTGCCTGGGGCCTGCGCAGTGTTCATTGTCAGTGCGGCCACACTGTTGCTGAATCCCCCGCCCCGCACTGTTATTCATTATGCACACTGCGGGGCTGGGGTTCCTGGGCATGCGCACTGCGCTGTTTAGACGCTCCCCAGCTCCGACGCTCCCCAGCCTTCCCAGGAACCCCAGCCCCGCACTGTGCATAATGGCAGGCGCCGGATTTCAGAAGATAACAGCGCTCAGGGGGCGGGTACCATCGCCCCTGAAGAGAAGAGTGACGGCAGTTGGGAGCTTCATACAGGACGCTTCGGACCGCCTCCTGGTACAATATCTGGTATGTGTTGGCCAATTTTTAAAACGCTTTTTTGAGGTAATAAATGGATCAAAAACTAAAAGAGCCACCTTGTTAGACTGCAGCATTACTGCTGCACAAGGTGGCTCTTTTAGTTTATAACGGCTGGGGGGGGTGACAGTGGCCCTTTAGATTCTGGTGCAATTTTGGTTGGAATAGATTGCGGACGTCATGTCACAGCCCTTGACGTGCCAAAGCAGCAGAAAGGCCATGCTATGGTGCACATTTTGTTGGAATGATTTGAGGTGCAATGCCACACTGGCACACACCCTGTGGTAAAGAATAGCAGAACCACCCCCTTTGCCCATAAGTGACCCCATTTTAGAAACTACACCTCTCAATGAATTTATCTAGGGATGCAGTGAGCATGTTAACACCAATGTGCTTCCCAGAGCTTTGAAGAGAGAATTACATTTTTACCACAAATTTTGCTTTAACCCCAGATTTTAAATTTTCACGTGCGGAAACGAGCAAAGCTGGCAACAAAATTTGTCAGACAATTTCTGCTGAAATGTGGCTGTACAGTAATGCTTGGCCGTACTGTGAGACTCGGGAGAGAAGGCGCTCTGCTTGACTCTCGGTGAACACGTTATTGTAGAATAGTTTGCAGACTCCAAATACAGAGCTCTTAAGTGTTTAGAAGAACATAATCCCCCTCAAGTGATCCTCCATTTTGTTAATTACACCTCTCTGGGAATTTATCTACATTTGTAGTGACTATTTTGACTCCACCTGTGTTTTCTAGAAACTAGCAGCAATGGATGTTGCTGAGTTAAAATTGCAAGTCTGCCATTGTGGTAACCATTTCATACTTCTGGAGACATGGACCCCGTAAGCTAGGCGGGCTCTCTTGGCTAGAGAAATGCCAACCATGTGGATGCTATATGTGGTTTAGTCACACTGGGGCTCAGAAGGTTGAGGGGGATTTGGGAGCACTGGATTTCTTTTGGGAGTGAGGAGCCATTTTGCTTTTCCAGAGCCCTTTGTATTACCAGTAATGTGGAGGCCCCCTATATTTCCATTGACAGATGACTGACCTGAATGAGGCTTTTCCTTTATTGGCAACATTTTACATAACATTTGGATCACATTTATCCTGTGCTCCATATCCTGTATCATCATCCTCCATCCTGGTCCCTATACAGCAGCCATCATCCCCTTTCTGCCAGTCTTCACATTACCCATTTAACAAAAACCTTCTCTCCCGTCTTCCACAGCCGGGACAGCGCCTCGCAGTGTCGTCAGATGCTGCCAACATCAGCTGCTGGGCTCTGACTAGTGGCTGACACTGGTATTGGCTTTTTCTCGTCACCTTGACTTTAGTATTCTTTGGTTTACACTTGCCTTGTTTTGGAGCTTCCATGGACTTTATCCTCTTATTACCACTTTTTACGTTTTTTCACATATTGTGTTAGTCTTTTGTTACAACTATTTAGACTCCACTATATCAGTGGATAGGTTATATTTGCATGTATGGTCTCTTGTATACTAGCATATATGACCAGTTGTGATGAGCAAACATTCTCTGATGCTAATCGAGTGACATGCGTGCTCAAATAATATTGCCTCAAACATATTTTTCGAGAACACTGAAGATGCTCGGTAAGCACATGACCATGCTCACATAATGCCTTGATGATGAGCGAACATGCTCAGATAATGACCAGTGATCAGATTGCTATTAATTTCCTTTCTTATATATTATTGCATAGGGATAAATTGGTGATTGGCTCTACACTACATATACATATATACCGGTATATGAACAGACAAACAACAAACACTCCACAAGCACACCATACAAAGATCATGGGGTCAATCATTTTAGTCTAACAGTTGAGTCAACAGTAACCACACAATGAGGGTTAACATCTGGGTTCAAGGGTACCTGAGCCGGGCTAGGCCGTGATCTTACCTGGTCCCGGTCGACTAGAAGCAGGGAAAAACCCATCCACAAGTGGAATGACCTAGGCAGAATATAATCAGTATTCTTACCCCAGCGCTGTGTGATGCCACTAGTCCCGGGAAGTCCCCTGGTCCATTACTGGAGTCGGCTGGGTCTCAGATGAAGCACTCAGGTCCCTGTTCGGGCAGCCAGAATTGTTGTCGCAGGTCTCGACCTACTCTGAGCCCACTGTAGAGATTAATTCACGGCACCGGAGAGATAAGACACAATACACCAGGGCTGTATCTGAAGTATTTCTAGTTTTATTAAGCTTACACACACTTCTTATGCATTCTTATGTCGGAGGCGGATTCTCCATATATGGGCTAAGCGTCGGAGTGTTTTACTCCCTAGTCTCCCTATGGTTTCGAAAACAAATTTTTACACAGAACATTATTCGTTATCTTACCAAGGACATTTCATCCTCCATGCTTCTGCTACAATTAGTTCTTAGCAATCAGCAATAACAGCACAATGAAGAATAGTGAACAATGTCTTGTTTTCCTGACCTTTAATAACACTTATATAAAATGGAGGCAAGCAAGATAAAATGGATCCTGCTCTAACATCATCACTGGAGCTTGTGGGCCACATGAAATAACCTGAGGGGCTGCATGTGGCCTGCGTGTTTCAGACCCCTAGTCTTTAGCATTGGTCCTCAGTTAGTGGCATTCTTTGCTGATACTCCCATGGTATGCAGGTGCATCATATTAACGGTGTCTGCAGTTACAGATGCGACTCCTGCAATAACATTAGGTGCTTGTTTATAGATTCTAGTGGACTTATGTACATGGATGTTTTAGAAAATAGGTTCCAAATACAGGCAATGTAAAGGCCTCAATGATGGACTGCTGAATGATTAACTCCATTCACTGCTCATTGCCCGCACTATTCTCTACTTTTTGCTGAACTTCAATCTGAAAAGCGTTAAACATTAAATTTGATTTATCAACTAGAAAATTTACCATGCAAAATATTAATGTTGTTGCATAATATAGAAATAACTGTTATGAATGCCCCACTGTGCATCTTGTTAATCCTGGCTGAGCTTTATTGGCAACAGCTTTGCATGTAAATCCAGGGATGAGATGATGGAGATCTGTTCCTTCCTTGCGCTCCCCTCCACCCTTGGGTGAAATAAGACTCTTGCTGCTTCGCTACATGACGGGGACAGTTGGCTCCATGTCCTTTTTACAAGTATGTGCTGCCTGTACACGGAGGACAGTAATTGCATCTTTGGACTGTCTTTTTTTTTTTTTTTTTTTTTTTTTTTAAGGCAGCTTCTTGGATGAGACTTAGATTTTATGGTCCCATGGTTATGTATCCCCCATCTACGTATAAAAGTTGCACTTGAGCAATGTACCGGTAAATAAGTTGTCAGTCAGTGTGAAGTTGTCCGAGATTAAAAGTGGAACTGTAATTTCATACCTTTCGGAATAAGCTGTTCTGTGTGAGCACATGACGAATAACCCTGTATAAGAACCATTATGTGACTCGTAGCTTGCATTTTCACCAGTTTTCCCCTTTTGCTGGCTCTATCTCTAAATGTACAATGGACAAGCTATGTCATTTCCAATAATCCATGCCTCCTTGTCATCCACTTTTATTTTTTAGCACACTGAGTATATTGCCAGCATGGAATACATTATACAGCAGTACTGAGCAGTGTAGATCTGAATCAAGCTCTGGGCTAGGTAAAAGACCTGTTAGATCATGCTGAGTGTTGTAGGTCTCTCTCTGCTCCTCGTGTTTTATAGTTACTTGACGTGTCATGGGGCTGGCATTCTGTGATAGTTGAGCAGTTTTTTTCAGAGTGGATGGTGACCTTAGAAGGCATTGAAGATACAAAAGTTGCTCATAAGTTAGGAAGGACGCATTGGACCCATGTAGTTAAGATGGCGGCAGCACAGGTGCAAAACTACCGATGAGGCAACCACTCACGGCCTACCAATCCATGGAGGGGTTCGTTGCTTGGTATATTATTGCACAGTAGAGGCTTGTATGTGAGGTATTAGTCAATATTTTGGCCAAGATATGCAAGCTTGCAACACACATCAAGGGTCCTCATGCTTGCAAGTCCTAACACTAAAAAGTTAGGACTCGCAAGCATGAGGACCCTTGACGCGGGTTTCGAGCTTGCATATCTTGGCCAAAATATTGATTAATGCCTCACATATTTTGTGTATTTTCTGCACTTTATTTTTCAGGGCACAGCAGGGCCCATTTGGTCTTGTAAACTGTGGTATCTGTTCACATGGGATGCATTTGGATAGCACTGGGCAGTCCGCCTGATCGAATAGTATGGGCGTCACTAATGGGCTGTTAACCTGGATGCTGTGCATCACCTATATGTGAACAGCTCCCCATACAAGCCTTTATTGTGCAATAATATACCAAGCAACCACCCCCTCCATGGATTGGTAGGTCGTGAGTGATTATCTTATTGGTATTTTGCACGTGTTGCCGCCCTCTTAACTACATGGGTCCACTGCATCCTGATAGTGCATTTGTTTGGAGACGTGGACAGGTAAACATTGCTGACTATTTGTGTGTGTGGGGTTTTTTTTTTTTTTTTTTAAATTATTGGAGAATTTGTAGTCCTCCTTTTTTGTGGCTCTGCTTTTTAGGTTCTCCTACATCCACTATTTGGGTGCGCCACCATAGCTGTTATCTGGGTTACTTTTGACGCTCTCAGAAGTTTCACCGACCTCAACCAAAACCCTAGCTACGGCTCTGGCTGGCTCCCTCGAATTCATATTTTAGCTGCTTCTCCTCGTTCCTGCCTGCTTTGTGAGTTTAGTGTTTATCTATACACAAATTGCTCCTCTGCACGTGCATGATTGTTCCTCATGCAGACATAATATTAACATGCTCTTTTTATAGTAGCTGATCTTGGCCATGTTTAACACTAGTGTAATGTTACCACCTTCGCTGGGCGGTTAGGACTGGATATCCACATGATGCCCCCATCTGACCTATTCCATGACAAGTGCAAGTACATTTGTGTGTTGCCTTGCTGGGTTCCATGAATTTGTTTTTAGGCTATCTTCATACATTTCATGTGCACTTTTTAAAAGGCATCTGTCTGCAGGATTCTGCATGTTAAAGTAAAGGCGCGGCCATAATGGCACTTTTTCAGATTAAATACCTTTTTTAGTGAAGAAATCCGCTTGGTGGTTCTTGGCATTTGACGTTTGGCGCATAAGAGCGAGACTGTGGGTAATGTCCTTGGCTCCTGCCCCTCCACCGGCGTCTTCTGTCTATATCTGCCTTTGGTTAACAACTGTATCATGGCCAAGGCTTTACTGTAAGGGCCTGTGCACATGTTGCAAAGGTGTCATATTTTTTTTTTTTGTTTGTTTGTTTTTTGTTTGTGCAGATAAATCAGTCAGAAGGGTTTCCTGATGCCAGCAGCATGAATGAGATTCTTGAAATCTCATGCACACGTTGCTTATTTTTGACTTGCAGATTTGGTGCATCATGTGGATTCTTTCAGGGTATGTGCACACGTTGCGGATTTGGTTGCGTCATATCTGCTGCTTCAGTTTTCCATGCGTTGTACAGTACCTTGTGAACGTATGGAAAATCAAATCCGCCGTGCACATGCTGTGGAAAAGCTGCGGTTTATTTTTCGCAGCATGTCAATTCTTTGTGTGGATTCCGCAGCGTTTTACACCTGCTCTATAATTGGACTCCACAGGTGTAAAAACACAGGTGAAATCCGCACAAAAAATGCGGTAAAACGCAGGGTGTCTTGACCTGCGGATTTTTCAGAATCTGCGCTGAAAAATCTGCACACAAATCTGCAACGTGTGCACATACCCTCAGTGTTTTGCATCTGATTTCACCCATACTAATGAGTGAGGAAAAATTGCCAACAAAAACGCACCTATTTTACTATGTGTTTTCCTGCCAAGAGATACAGAAGTACTTAACGTGTGCCCATACCCTAACATGGAAAATCGTGTATCGAAGTCCTATAGAAAGGCATATGAAAAAAATGCATACCCCCCTCAAAAAACAAACACACACCAAAGTAAAACCTGCCACAAATGGGTGTGTGTGTGTGTGTGTGTGTATCCGTGTTGGACTAGCAGTTGTCTGCATATCGGACCTGGCAGTGATAATGTCCTAGTGATAAAACCTTCAATATAAGTAAACGACACACAGCTTGATTAGTGACATGTCGTTGCATTCTGTGTTTTACCCCTACCCCATGTTGTCCTCGATTATAGCAAAATCCTGCTGACAGATTCCCTTTAAGAAATCTTGCAAAAGCAATATAGTGTTTATGTATGTTTAAAAAAAAAAAAAAACCTTTTACATGCACATACCTTTTTTGCTTATCTTTTTACCAGTGTAATGGTGAGGGGAATATTTTACCTCTTAACTTGCTTTAAACCTAATGTGAACTGTTGGAGAAATACCCACAGTGAAACATAGTGGTGGTAGCATCATGCTGTGAGGATGGTTCAGCAGCAGGGACAGGACAAAATGGTACAAGGCCGAGTGATTTGAGAGGGGCAGAGGTTCAGCTTACAAGAAGACTATGACCCAAAGCATGCTGCTAAAGCAACACTCGAGTTGGAAAGCTCATGGAGATGTATTCAAAGTGACTTGCCGCAAAAGGAGGCTCTACAAAGTACCGACTTCAGGGGTGAATACTTCTGCACACAACCTGATCTCTTGGCAAGAAAGAAGCTGCAGAAAAAAACACATTTTTTTGTTTCAAAAGTTCAGGTTTTGGCACAAAAATGCAGCAAAATATAATTCCCCAAAACATTTTTTCACCACCTGTTCAAGTCAATAGGTGAAACGCTGAAAGTAACATGCTCTGTCCAAATAATAACATGGAAAGCACAAAATACTGATAAGGTGTGTGTGTGTGTGTGTGTGTGTGTGAGACTTCTGAAATCTGATAGGCTTTGCTGGTACTGTGAAAAGCAGCTGAAAATAAAAACGCCTAGTGTGAACTTAGCCTAAAAAGAGCCAAAAGTTAACAGTTGTAGGAATGTTCTTTACATGAACTGATGCAAACCTTCAAAAACAATAAAACGAAAAAAAAAAAAACCACAGGGAAATTCCTGGTTGTGAGGTAGGAAAAGATGAAAGCTGCCGAGGCGGTGCATATACACTTCTAGTGTGCGCAGTGTTCTTGGATGATGTGACATTTCGACATGGCGCTCCATTTTGAAGACTTATTGTCGAGCAAGATAACAAATGTTAACACTCCCCTAAAATTTTTCTTGTTTTTATAAATCGGGTTATAACTTAAAGGGAAATAACACCGTTAATCTGCAGGTTATGGTGCTGTCTGGCACCTGCATGTAACCAAATGCAGCAGGGAGAAAATGATCTTTATTCTCCCCACTATATTCGGCTGCGTGCAGGTCCCGGGCAGCATCACAACCTGCAGATTAACCCCATATCTGCAGGTTAACAGCTTCATTCCTGGTGACAGGTTCCCTTTAATTTACAGTAAGAAGGAACAATACAAGTTTTAGTTGGCAAGAAGCCTCATGCCTTTTATCTCAATGCATATAATGGCATTTTGGTGGGATCCTCAGAGGATTAACATGTGTTTCCACCAATTACAATGGTGAAGACACCTACAGATATATGGAGACCTGCAGATTTGTTGTTGCCATACAAGAAATTGTTCAGGATGATCGAAGAACAATCAGTAGTGCTAAAAATGATAAATTGCAGTCTAATAAAAGATCTCCAACAAACGCGATAACCATGATTTTATGTCATTATAGGTATTTTTAGAAGTTCTATCTCAAACGTTTTATGGCTTAATGACATGTTTTCTAAGAGTGCTTTTCGGTAACAGAATGTATGTTCAATTAATTCTGTATTTTTCTATTGCCTCAAAGAAGTGAGACCTCCAGAATGAACGCTGCTGCATGATCGTAAGATGAAACGTTAACTTCAACTGTCTTCCATTCATTTAAGAGACCCCAACTTCTTCTTCTACTTTTGCCTGTACTTTCAGCACTGGGAAGTCTTTACAAATGTTACAGAAGTGTTCATCTTGGTGCCAGCTCTTCTAGGCCTTAAAGGGAATCTGGAGATGACTTTGGCATCGCGCCTCTCAACTGCGGTGAGTATTCTGTAGCTTCCTGAAAGCATTATGTAAAAATAGCCCAGGCCGTTTCATCTGGCATAGTACCTGAAAACTTAAACGTATGTTTCATCAGATGTTAGGCTATATAATGCTGGAGCTTGAAGTATTTATACTTCTGATATTTCGAGGGTATATCCAGGACTTCATGAAAAACAAAAAATGTGCCTAAACCCTCAAAGGCAGGTAGTTGCTACCCACCTGCCTTTTGTGCAATGCACAGTTCTTCCCTGGAACAGAGCGGTGACCGTTCTTGCCGGGAATTTAGCTGACAGAGAACGGCTTATTTTCCGCCCTGCTGGATGGACTTGGAGTGACACCAATTTTGATTGACAGCTCCTCCAGTTGGGCAGCGGGATTCCAGCTGTCAGTCAGAATGATGTCTGAAGTCACACCCTGTTGACAGAGTAAGGTGGAAAAGAAGCCTCGGCTCTGTGGATGTGACATCCGCAGAGACGCATGTCACTGGCAGGAGCTGTCACCGCTATGTTTCGGGGAAGAACGGTGCTGTGCACAACAGGCAGTAAGCTGCAATTAACAATTACCTGCCTGATAGTGCTTAGACACTTTTTGTCTTTCCAGATTTACCCTTATGTTGTTGGACTGGTGCATTGGCATTGACCTTGATATTACAAAGTTTCTTGATCAGAGAAATCTGCTTCTTTTTCCACGGCAACTTATTCATTTTCAAAATTCTCACTATCCAGTAAAATCTGTATTCAGTGAAGACCAATTATTACGTTCCTGCAATAGGATAGTGGCAGTTGCTGCTCATAAAATTCTATGTAGACTGAAGGAGATGAAGGGGTGGAGCTAAAGGCAGAGCTCCTCCCCCTCCCTTCTACATAAAATCTCCTCATTAATCAGATTAGTAACCACTTGTATGCAAATACTATGTCATGCACCAATAGATACAAAAATCCTCCCAAATAAAAAAGTGCAAAAACGACTGTATAAAACATATATATTTATTGAAAGTAATACAGAATATAAAATAATATATAAAACAAAATATAATATAACTGATAAATAGGAACACAATATAATGGTATAAATAAAACACTCAAATATTATATTATGGAAATAAAATAATAACCTACACTCCAATATGATATATCCTAGCACTATTTCAGAAAAATATTCGATAAATATTTAAGTATATCAACCCTGCACTACAAAAAGTGCCTAATGCAACAAAAAACTGTGCAAGAATTAATATTGTGCAATAGTGCAACTAAAATCAAAACAATATAAAGATATCATATGCAATAATAAAGTGCAACAACCACAATAAAATAAATATATATATAAAAAATATAATACAAATTTATGTGGTATAACAATGCACCAAAAGTGCAGTAGTGCAAATGATTTATATTTTTATATATATAGTATTGTGGTTGCACTTTATTATTGCATATGATGTCTTTATATTGTTTTGATTTTGGTTGCACTATTGCACAATATAAATTTTTTTGCAATTTCTTGCACAGGTTTTTGTTGCATTAGGCACTTTGTAGTGCAGGGTTGATATATTTACATTTATCGAATATTTTTCTGGAATAGTGCTAGGATATAACCTACACTCCAATATGATATTTTATTTCCTTAATATAATATTTGAGTGTTTTATTTATACCATTATATTGTGTTCCTATTTATCAGTTATATTATATTTTGTTTTATATTCTGTATTACTTTCAATAAATATATATGTTTTATACACTGTCGTTTTTGCACTTTTTTATTTGGGAGGATTTTTATAAAAGCTCCCCAGTAGCAGCCATCTTCTCTTTCAGTAGTGTTACACACTCCTCTTCACAGAATACAAATTTTACCTCTAAATTGTGAGTTTCAAAAATGAAAGATCGGTCCAGGAGGAGGAAGAAGCAGGTTTCTCTTATAAGGTACAGTACAACATTTCTTATTTTCACATGTTCATTTTTTTTAAAGACTGCTAAACTTTTATGGTACGTTTCCCACGATGAGTTTTTGACGCCAAGTATTTACATGCACAAAAAGTTTACAGTTCCAGCAAAGTGGATTGAACTATAAAAAAATATATATATATATATATATATATATATATATATATATAGGTATGAGATTTTTTATGTTTTATTTCACAACTTGTCAGTTTCTTTTGAGTATGCTGTGTTTTTTTAGGCCTCTTTCACACGTCCGTGTGTGTTACGTGTGGTGACAGTTTCCGTGTGTACAGACACTTGCACACGTAAACCCATTCAAGCCTGTGGGTCTGTGCACATGTCAGTGTGTTTCCACGGACTGTGTCCATGTGCAAAACATGTTGACCTATGAGTTTTCTGCCAGCAGCACGGTCTACAATACGGAATCCTTTATGACTATTGGCCCCTTCTCAGAATATTAACACCAGCCCCCCAGCTGTCTGCTTTCCCTCAGCTGATTAGGATATTCACCCCTTCCTGACCTATGACGCATATGCTGCGTCATGAAAGTCGGTGCCAGTCCGACGTGTGACGCAGTGTATTCGTCACGGCGGGATCGTGTTCCTGCAGGTCGGGTGAAAGGGTTAACTGAAAATTCACCTGACAGCCCCCGCCCCAGTGATCCCCCTGATCTTCCCCCTGATCCTCCCCACTGATCTTCCCCCTGCCCTGTGGATGTCCCCCCTGCCCCGCTGCTCTCCTCCTCGTCCTCGTCGTCCTCCTCCCTGCCCCAGTTTTCCCATTAGGGTTAGAGTTGGGGCTAAAATTAGGGTTAGGGGTGTGTTGGGGTTAGGGTTGGAGTTAGAATTGGGAAGTTTCCACTGTTTAGGCACATCAGGGGCTCTCCAGACGCGACATGACACCTGCAGACTATTCCATCAAAGTCTGCATTCCAAAACGTCACTACTCCTTTTCCGAGCACCGATGACCAAACAGTGGTTCCCCCCCCACATATGGGGTATCGGCATACTCAGGACAAACTGAACAACTTTTGTGAACCAATTTCTCCTGTTACCCTTGTGAAAATGAAAATAAAAAATTGCGGGCTAAAAATAATTTTTGAGGAAAAAAAATGATTTTTTATTTTCATGGCTCTGCGTTAAACTTCTGTGAAGCACTTGGGGGTTCAAAGTGCTCACTATGCATCTAGATAAGTTCCTTGGGGGGGTCTAGTTTCCAAAATGGGGTCACTTGTGGGGGAGCTCCAATGTTTGGGCACACAAATGCGACATGGTGCCTGCTAACGAGTGGAGCTACTTTTCCATTCAAAAAGTCAAATGGCGCTCCTTCCCTTCTGAGCTTTGCTGTGCGCCTAAACAGTGGTTTACCCCCACATATGTGGTATCGGTGCACTCAGAAGAAAGTGGCAAACAAATTTTAGGACCCATTTTATCCTGTTGCCCATGTGAAAATGAAAAAATTGAGGCTAAACGAAAATTTTTCTGGGAAAAAAAAGTACTTTTTCATTTTTACAAATCAATTTGTGAAGCACCTGGGGGTTTAAAGTGCTCACTATGCATCTAGATAAGTTCCTTGGGGGGTCTAGTTTCCAAAATGGGGTCACTTGTGGGGGAGCTCCAATGTTTAGGCACACAGGGGCTGTCCAAATGCAACATGGTGTCTGCTGATGATTGGAGCTAATTTTCTATTCAAAACGTCAAATGGCGCTCCTTCCCTTCCAAACCCTGCCGTGTGCCCAAACAGTGGTTTACCCCCACATATGAGGTTTCAGCGTACTCAGAACAAATTGGACAACAACTCTTGGGGTCCACTTTCTCCTTTGAGAAAATAACAAAATTATTGCTAAAAGATCATTTTTGTGACCAAAAATTTAAATGTTCATTTTTTCCTTCTACATTGCTTTAGTTCTCGTGAAGCACCTGAAGGGTTAATAAACTTCTTGAATGTGGTTTTGAACACCTTAAGGGGTGCAGTTTTTAGAATGGTGTTACTTTTGGGTATTTTCAGCCATATAGACCCCTCAAACTGGCTTCAAATGTGAAGTTGTAAAAATGAGAAATCGCTTGTCAACTTTTAACCCTTATAACTTCCTAACAAAAAAAAAAAATTGTTTCCAAAATTGTGCTGATGTAAAGTAGCTATGTGGGAAATGTTATTTATTAACTATTTTGTGTCATAGCTCTCTGGTTTAACAGAATAAAAATTCAAAATTTAAAAATTGCGAAATTTTCGCCAACCTTCCAATTTTTTTCACAAACGCAAAAATTATCGACCTAAATTTACCACTAACATGAAGCCCAATATGTCACAAAAAAAGCAGTCTCAGGAACGCTTCAACGGATCCTAGCGATTCTGAGTTATAACCTCATAAATGGACACTGGTCAAAATAGGCTGGGTCATGAAGGGTTAAGGGGGACACCACGTTGTTGTTTTTTTTTTTTTTTTTACATTTAATACACGCGATACAGATGGCCGAAAGTCTCATCGGCAGCGTCTGGTCTCGTTGATCATAGGAAGACCAGGCGACCGTGGTGAGGGCTGCATTCGGCACCTGGCGCGTGGGAACAGAGCTAACTGTACTGCTTTTCCCAGGTGCCGGTTTGGGTTTGTGTTGCACTGGCGCGGCACACTGATGTCACATGTATGCATGTGGCGCCCCTGAGGTTCCAGTCGCCACAGAGGTACTGCACCTCAGCCAGAGGTGTGGTACTCTGCTCTCGGGTAAGGAGGAGCACTACCCGAGACTCATACTAGCATCCAACACCACTCCAGGCCAGGGGATCTGGGCGGACCCTATTTAGGGAGGGCCCCATCTCAGGCTGGAGGGGAAACTAGGTAGAGGGTGTGGGTGGAGGAAGTAGAGTGATAGTTGCCATGGAAACGGGAGGAGGAGTCAGTTGGTGGGCAGGAGTTGATCGGAAGAGAGAGACCGACTAGTAGAGGAACTGCAAGTCTCAGCTAGCAAACTGGAGGCTGTAGTATCTGCATGTGCTACAGCCAAATTCACACACATTCACTGAAAAGGCAGCCACATAGGGTCAAGGGGACCAGGAGAGCATCACCTGACAGGACCCAAGGCTGCTGGCTTAGGACACTGTGTGTGAGGTGCAGGGCAGGAGGGCGACAGCCTGGGAAGGTACACAAGAAACGGGAGTCTCGGGAAAAGTGCACCCAAATTACCTGAGAGCTGGCTGGACCACAGACTCGGAGGACACAGCACCCGGTTGGAGACTGTAACCATCGACAGTGAGTAAAGTGAGAGAACTGCACCCTGCTGTGTACTAAGAATTATTACTGCGCCACCTGCCCTGCACTACAATAGTCCATCATTGCCTTTAACTGCCCTGGGGCCTAGCTCTACTCGTGGAGAGCTGTAATATCTCAGCTGCGACACCAACAGCCCCAGTGGACCTGAACCGCAGCGTCGGCCATTTTCTTATTGCCGCACACCATGGACAGCGTCACAAACTAATCCCCTATAAACTTTATTCCCCTTCGATTCAATTTTATTGAACGCCCAGGACCACGGAACGGGTCACAGCTGCCGTGAAAACCCCCGAAGAACCGTCTGACCCGGCCCAAGTACCCCACGACCCTGGCGGGCATCGCATATGGATAGTACCGGAAATATCAGTGTGTGAAGGAGGCCTTGGGTGCAGATTTTTCCCATAGACTTGAATAAGATGTGGTGAATCTGAAGCTAAAGAACACAAGCTTCCGCTGCAGAAACGCCCTAAAAAATGAAAAATGAACGTAATCCACACAAGTCTGTATCAATAAAGTTTTGTCAAAAACTAAGTGGCTTTATTTAAAACATGTCAAAAAGACAAACTGCAGCGTCAAAACTTAACGCTTGTGTAAAAAAAAAACAAAAAAAAACACTAAAATGCAATGGGGGAAAAAAGCACAGGTAACCCAGTTTGCTCAATAGGTGCAGAAAATCTGCAATATTAATAACTGACGTCATTGTGGGAACGTAGCCTAGTTTTGCTTTTCTAGATGCACGTGAAAAAACAAACCTGTTGCCTGCGCCAGTGCCGCCAGGGGTTTCTTCTTGCATCTGCAACTTTCTGCTCATGTGCGAGATTGTGCTTCCAGTACAGCCTTTTGTTTTCCTTGCTCAGTTACCACTGTCCACCTTCTAGAAATCGGACTCTTCCTGCAGTATACTTCTTTCAGCCCTGCTATTTATGGGACTGTCCCTCTATATACTGAACCATCCGGCATTACATCGGTGCCCTCAGGTCATCTATATACATTGCAGGTCTCTGCCGCTGTATATACAGCCTACCCCTGCAGTATATTGCTGCCCAGCCCTTGTATATCTAGCCTTCTGCATTACATGGCTTCTCTCAGCCACACTATATACAGCCTATTGCAGTATATCACTCCACTCATGCCCCTCTATGTATAGCCTCCTTGTGCAGTATAGCACTGCTATCACGCCCCTCTATATATAGCTCCATCCTGCAGCTCATTGCTCATCTTCATGCAAGGAGCACAATTCCTACACTCTCCTATTCTACACAGGATTCTTAATGGGTAGGAAAAAAAGCTGGAGTCCCAAGTACAGAAGTGGGTGCAGGATTGTGTTCATTGATCATCAACAAGCAATTTTTTATTTTTTTTCCTCCCGGCAACCCAAACTGAGACAGAGTGGAGATCTCACATGTATAATCCAATCTATTGTGCATCACTGAGCGTGCAGGCGAGAAATATGTGATCACGCATACGCAACCTTAGAACTTCGGTGGTGTTGCGCACACTGGGCAGTTCAGGTCGGCTGCAGGCCATGTTAGCTGTATATGAGACGCATGACCGGCATGTATAACATTAGACAGAACATTTAATACAAGTGTTACACTCACATGCCTATATTTCTTAGAGAAAAATATAAACATGTTGGACAACCCCTTTAAGCCATTATATCTCAGGCTGTGCTATGACTACAGTGGTGATTGTCTCATTTTGAAGCTGAAAGCAATCTTTGTTGTAGCGGTTATGCAGGCTGAAATACCTCCTATTACATGCTTTATTAGGCACCTTTACTGGTGGTGGGACCTCATATTGTAGTGTGCATGGTCAGGGGACAGTAACATGGTATGTTCTGTGCTAGTAATTGTATTCACAACACAACCTCACTTCTTAGCTTTGTCCTCCAGGAGACTGAGGGCTTTGTTTCAAAGGTTAATTGGACATCTCCAGCTGTTCAGTACTGGTGACTTCCATGACATGGTGTTCACATTGAAGAAGTGCCCAAACTACAATGTAATGTTTAGCACTTGGCAGGAGAGTTGACGTGTGAGAAGAGTACAAATAGTGGCCAGGTCACATTGTCCCTTGAGAGGACAAAGTAACCTGGAGGCTTTTTAGAAAGTCAAATAATTACAGCACAGCATGGTAGCATTTCATAATCCTGCATAGCCGGCTATTAGTTTTAATGAAGAGCTTCATTCCACAAAACTATTAACTTATGATCTGGGCTTCTGACAAGTATGTTCTCAAGCCTTTCCTGCCCATGATCCTTATTGCCCAATGGTATGCTTGCCGCCTTATTTAACCCCAGAAAGGTTTTTGTTTTATCATATTACCTTGGGAACTACAAGCTATGGATTCGATTAAAGCTTGGTTTCTCAGCAGCTGGAGGTGTGAGTCTTTTGTGAGCGAGCCCTTCAGACTGGACGATCGCTATCCGGTGCTGTGATTTCGCTTTGAAATCAGATGCCACTCACTCATTCAAGTCTATGGGTGCGTGGAAAACAGGACTATACTTGGATGACATCTGAATGCAGTCTGACTTTCCACAGCCTAAGGCTGGTTTCACACTTGCGTTTTTGTCTGCAGCGTTTTTTGCACAAAAAACGCATGCGTTTTTTTCCCTATATTTAACATTGAAAACGCATGCGTTTTTTTGCACATGCGTTTGGTCGCGTTTTCAAACGCATGCGTTTTTTGTCTGCATGCGTTCATTTTCAAAAATGCTACCTGCAGTATTTTCTTGCGCGTTTTTTTGCCGCGAAAAAACGCATGCGTTTTTTCGCGGCAAAAAAATGCATTGCTGTCTATGTAAACGCATGCGTTTTTAAGCACATGCGTTTGTTTGCGCTAACGCATGCGTTTTTATAGAAAAAAAACAGAAAACACACTGAAAAGCCACCCACCACCATCAAGGTGATAAAGGGATCCAAACCCTAACCCTAACTCTACCCCTAACCTCACCCCTAACCGTTTAATGAACATTTTCTGACAGTCATATTGCCACGTATTTCAGTGCCACGTATCACGTATTTCAGTGCCACGTATTTAAGTGCCACGTGCCACGTATTTAAGTGCCACGTGCCACGTATTTAAGTGCCACGTGCCACGTATTTAAGTGCCAAGTGCCACGTATTTAAGTGCCACGTATTTAAGTGCCACGTATTTAAGTGCCACGTATTTAAGTGCCACGTATTTAAGTACCACGTATTTCAGTTGCACGTATTTCAGTGCCACGTATTTCAGTCACGTTTAGGGTTAGGGGTAGGGTTAGGGTTTTCTTGTGTTTTTCTATAAAAACGCATGCGTCTAAAAAACGCATGCGTTTTACCGCGTTTACATGCGTTTTTCACACATGCGTTTTTTTTTTAAAAACGCATGCAGACAAAAACGCAAGTGTGAAACCAGCCTTACACAATGGAGAAGATGGAGAAATTTTGGACTGCATCTTCTCAGTGTTCTCAGATCACACTATGTTGACACTCTGATCAGTATCTTTTCCATAATTTGCCAGATTCTCTCGGATAGGTGACTCTATGGCCACCTGACTGTATCCTAATATATTTTCGTGTGAACCTACCCTAAGAAGGCACTACTGCGTAACCACATGTAAATACAGAAGTTTGGAGCACAAAGTATGCGCGCTATAAAAATGTCCTGTGCTATAAATTCTTCAAAAAGGAAGCTTGGACCGAATGATTGCAGCTTTAGTAGTAGCACTTTTAATAAACACTAATATATTCCTTTTTGTAATATTTTCAGCTGTAAAATAGGCTATGTAAAATATATACTGTATATACTCGAGTATAAGCCGAGATTTTCAGCCCAAAAACATGGGCTGAAAGTGCCCCTCTTGGCTTATACTCGAGTCATGGTCGGCGGGTGAGGGGAGCGACGACTGTCACATACTCACTTGCTCCTGACGCGGTCCCATGGTCTCCGGCGCCGGCAGCTTCTTTCCCTGTTCAGCGGTCATGTGGTACCGCTCATTAAAGTAATGAGTATGGACTCCTCGCATAGGGTTGGAGCCGCATATTCATTACTGTAATGAGCGGTACCAATGACCGCTGAACAGAGAAAGCGGCTCCCGGAGACCAACTGTCCGGGAGAAGCTGCCAGGGACCACGCTGGGAGCAGGTGAGTATTTCATATTCACCTTTCCCCATTCCACCGACGCCTCGTCTTCTGCATCCTCTGCAGTGACTGTTCAGGTCAGAGGGTGCAATGACATATTAGTGTGTGCGCCGCCCTCTGCCTGAACAGTCAGTGCGGAGAGACGGGACACTGAGGAGCAGCGGGCAGCAACGAGATGTAAGTCTTCTTTTTTTTTTTTTTTCTTTTTTTTTTTTATTGCAGCAGCATTATATGTGGCACATTGTTATATGGAGCATCTATGGGGCCATAATCAGCATTTGTGCAGCATTATATGGGGCATATTTTAATATAGCATCTTATGGGGCCCATCATAAATTTTATGGAGCATTATGAGGCGTATTTTGTATGGAGCATCTTATGGGCCTCATCATGAACTGTATGGAGCAATATATGGGGCTCCTGATTCAATATGGATATTCAAAAACACTTAACCTACTGATGTCTCAATTAATTTTACTTTTATTGGTATCTATTTTTATTTTTGGCATTTACCATTAGCTGCTGCATTTTCCACCATAGGCTTATACTCAAATTAAATTTTCTCAGTTTTTTGTTGCAAAATTAGGGGGCCGGCTTATACTCGAGTATATACGGTATATAGTTATTTATTCAATAACTTTTTTTTTTTTCTTCTTCTTAAGGCCAATATTGGACAAATGGAAACTGCTAAAGAGAAGTGGGCAATGATTGTTGGTAATATGGCACTAATACAGGTAGGCTTTGCAGTTCTATTTTGATACATATTGGGGTGTTTGACATTTTTGGCAAAATCAATAGCCCTAAGCTAGGATATGGATGATAGTAAATGGAGGCACTGATTTTGCCCATGCTGTTTTTAGAATTGTATGCATGTTTCTGAAACTGGCAGTCTTGTATTAATCTCGCAAAGATTAAATGGGTTATTTCCTCCCAGCCTTTTTCTGCATAGAGGATGGGTCTTGGTTATAATGGCTGAGATTAGTTCCCCTAATCTTTATGGGAAGATATGTCTGCCATAGCATATTAGTTGCACTGGTGCTGTTCTGCTCTAGTCCATGTCTAGAGCCTGCAGCTGCCGAAGAAAACTAATTTCTGATTAGTGTGTATCAAGATGTCCACTGATGTTGATGACCACCTACCTTAAGAGTACCCAACACCAAAAATTACACCTGCTTTTTTATTTTAATATATTACTAGTAAAAATAAATACGGTATGTAATAAATTCTAGATGTCATTCTAAAAATAAAATAAAAAATCGCGAGCAGGACTTTTATTAATATGAGAAAAATATGCAAATTATTTGCAAATATAACTGAATAAAGTCACCGCCATTTCCCGACATACTTAGCGGTTCCACATCACACCACAGCATGGGAGTGATGGATCTGTTCTCAGCAGTTACTATGTTCAGTGTTGTGGAGTGTGTTTGTGCTGCTACTTTATTAGATGACTTTCCCTTCCTGTCAGCAGCTTCACTATCTGCCATAAGGTTATGTGCAGACGATCCGGAAGTGGCAGCGCTTAGGGTGTAGCTCATGTTTGCTACATCCAAAGTACTACCATCTATTGAATGCAGGTGAATCTGTGGAATCTCCGCGTCCAATACATTCAATGGGTGAAATTGACATGCTGCAGTCTGGAAAGATGCGCCGCATGTCCGTCTCCACAGGTAGGCCGCGGGCGTCTGTGGACGCATAGTGGACATGGAATTTCTTGAAATCCCATCCACTATGCTGTAACATCTGGACTCTCAAGTACACAGTGTCCAACCCACAGCTTTTACTGATCGATACCCTAAAAGCTCCAGTGAGAACAAAGACCAGTGTGATAGGGGTCAGATAATGAAACTGCTGACAGGCAGGGGGGACAACTGTAATATACTGATCGCTGGTGGAGCTGCGGAGAGCGATGTCCCCAGAAGACACGCATGTAATAACTTGCGAAATCTCACTGCTTAGTGAGGAGACCGATCAGAAGGTATTGTGGGATTTCTTGGTGAGGAGAGGGACCAGAAAGTGTCACTATATGCGTTGCTCCCGGTGATATCGCTGCACTCGCCTACAAGACAGACTACCTCGTTCTAGCAGTGATTTAAATATTAGTTAAAATTACAACTTGGATTGCCCTCATTTTCCAAAGTTACAAATTAAAGAAATTTATACATTTAAAAATTAGATACGGTATTTAGTACTGCCAGGTTCTGTGAAGTCCTGTCTCAAATTATAAAATTACTTAAACGTAAAGAGAAAAATTGCCCTTTTTTTGCCTTACATCCCACAAAGCGATCCACTTAATATGCACCATTTAAAAACTGCAGCTTGGTGTGCAAAATACAAGCCCCAATACAGCCCCATTTTTCTTCCCTTAACCATTTCGCCGTCACATTTCCATCACTATAAGATTGTTTTTGTCAGAAGCTGTTCTTTCGAACGACGCCATTCACAACCTGTCAAACTGCTATGACTACAGAAACAAGTCATGGCTTTTTGAAAAAAAGTAGAAAAAATGACAAATTTAAAGACTGAGCCAACTTTTGTTTTAAGGGGTTAAGGTAATCAATATTAGCCCAGACGACCCCTTTTAAATAAATGATATCCTAGGTCAATGTTTTTGCTTTTTAGCCTTCTTTCACTGCAGACATAAATGCTGGCTTATGCTATTGCATTTTTTTCCTCTTCTCTTAGGTACAAGCAACGGTTGTGGGCTTCCTGGCTTCTATTGCAGCAGTTATTTTTGGCTGGATCCCAGATGGCCATTTCCTTATGGAAAATGCTGTGCTGTTATGTGCGAGCAGCGTCTCCACAGCATTCATTGCTTCTCTCATCCTGGGTGAGCACTCCTATATATATTATGGGGCTATTTTCACACTGGTATCCTTGGTGATCCATAAAAAAAAGTGTAAAAAAAATCCAAAAATAAAAAAACACTGGTATGATGCTTGCTACTTTATGTATTCTTTTTTTGTAGGTCTTGTGATGATTGGGGTAATAATCGGTTCTAAAAAGCTTGGTATTAATCCTGACAATGTGGCTACACCTATTGCTGCCAGCCTTGGCGACCTGGTGACTTTGGCATTGTTATCTGGTATTAGCTGGGGCCTCTACAAAGAAATGAGTAAGTAACCAGTAACTACTATAGGAAATGTAGGCCTTTTTAAATAACAAAAAAGGACTTTTCACCAGTTTTAGCATATGTAGGATATGTTCACACTGGGTGTTTTTGCTGCATTTGTTTTTTCTCTGCAGCAAAACCTGTCTATTTTATTTATTTTTTTGGCAGGAAAGAAGGTGCGGCAAAAACATGTTTTGGTGTGTTTTTGTTTGCGTTTTTGGTGCTTTTTTTTCATGCTTTTTGGGGGCTAACTTGTCTTTGTGCATGCTAATAAAGTTGAGTGCGCCCAGACAAAAAAAAACTACTTCCTGTAGAACCATACCTCTAGATTCTTTGAAAAGCTGGCAATTCATATGCCGTGTACTGTATTATCACAGCAGGAGTTGACAGCATAGAAGAGAGAGATTACATACAGTATATACACATAGAATAGGTAGATATACAGATGTCAGTGACATACAATTGGTGCAGTGTGTGCAGCTTACTGTACATGTATTTAATAAAATACCAAAGGCTGGGGGCTAATGTTTATAGCCTGGGAAGGGGGAAATACCCATGGAGCTTCCCAGGCTATTAATATCAGCTCACAGCTGTATACTTAGCCTTTACTTCATTGTAAGGTACGGGGAGGAAGGGGCGGAGTTTCGTAATCCATGTCTAGGGGATTTTTTCAGTTTTCCACCTGGACAGTGCCAATGCCTTTTTTTTTTTTTTTTTTCCTTTCTTTTAAATTGTATAAATTTTTAAAAAACAGCCTGGGACCCCTCCATTCTTGATAACCACTGACAGCTGAGGGTTGCAGCCTCCAGCTGTAAATTTGCCTGGCTGGTTATCAAAAATATGGGGAAACCATTAGTGTGGTGTTTTTTTTTATTTTTTTTATTTTTTTTATTTACAGCACAGGAGCAGCTGATGAATACTCATTAGCCGCTTCTGCTCTCAATTTTATTAGTGGCAGGTGTCAGATTACGGAAGCGTTGGTCCCATCAGCTGACACCAGTGACCGGAGGTATACTGTATACCTCCGGTCACAGCTGAGCACTCACGCTGTCTTTTGACAGCGTGGGAACCGCAGCTATCTCACCGGCGGGGATGGTTTCACCTCTGATCAGAAGCGGTGTTTGCTGCGCTGTCATGCGTATGATGGGTGTGTCAAACACTGTATTTTTGGGCCCCCCATTCAAGTGAATGGGGTTCGGGTCCGCTGCTCAGTGTCTCTGCTGGATGACATGCTGTATGGACGCATCAGGCAACCATGCAGCCTGCCATCTAGATGTAGCGGAGCTGACCGTGAGGTCACATCCTGCTGTCCTTGCCTTTTCTGCAGCAAATATTCTGGGGTGGAAAAAAAAGTCAACTTTATTTGCAGCTTCAAGTCAATGGGTGAAAAACGCTGCAAACACGCTGCAAAAATCCGCTAAAAGAAGTGAAAGGCTCTATGTAAAAAAAAACAAACAAAATCCTGATGACAAAAAGCAGTGTGCGCATGAGATTTCTTAAAATCTCATAGGCTTTGCTGGTGCTATAAATGGCAGCTGAAAATTGGCATAAACGCCACAAAAAAAAGCAGCAAAAAACGCCCGAACATCCGAACACCCCCTTATCCCAGCCTGCAGCAATGCTCCACTCTTGCCTCCTCCTTTCCTATTTTTATCTCCTCAAAGTTTGAGGGGCGTCTTATAATCTGCAAAATACAGTGTTTAGTTTGTAAAGTTTATATATGCAATTTTTTTTGTAAGAACCAAGGTGGTGTTAGCAAATCCTTTTCTGGGGCAGTTACATGATGCTTGCATGTTGTTGACCGATCATAGGCAGGAGGCATCATGCAGGTAGGGGGTGAAATCTGCCCCCCAGAAAATGTCATAACCAGCTTTTTCTAGCATTACATATACTTCTGCTGTGAGATGAGAGCTGCAGATGCAGAGCTGTGTAATTACAAACACTTTTTGCAACTCTCCTCACAGTGTCTGCTCTGCGGTAGTACCCCACTGCTATAAGAGAACTGCAAAATGTTTATAATGACACACAACTCTGCTCTACTACCACACCCTACTGCCTGTAATCACAATAGGTGCCATAGGGAGATCTGTGAAGAGAGCAGAGTGGTGTTTCATTGCTTTTCTCACACATAGAAATCTTGGTCTGACCTGCAGGAAGAAGGAGAAATTCTGCCTACCCAAAGGATGATCTCTCATGCTTACTATTAGTCAGAAAAGTGGCTGCCATCAGCGAAGAATCTCTAACGGACCCTTGCTGCAGGAATGCATTGGTTCAAAATAATTTGATTGTCAAAAGAAAAGAACTGGCTTTCAGGGTATATTCCCATGGTCAGGATTAGTCAGCGCTTTGGACGCAGCACATGTCCGCTCTGTCCAAAGCGCTGCCAGCTTTTGAACGCAGGTGATTCTGCATGTGTTCATTGAACCGTGTGGAATCACCGTGCCCAGTACATTAGACTGGTGATATTTATCTAGCGGAGACAGAGATAAATAGACATGCTGCGGTCTGGAAAGACTCGCCGCTTGTCTGTCTCCGCAGGGGAGCCGGAGGCGTCTGTGCACGCATAGTGGAGATGGGATTTCTTTAAATGCCATCCACTATGCTGTAACATCTGGCCGCTGCAGATGTACGCAGCATCCATCCCGCAGTGTTTACTGACCGTGGGAACATACTCTAATGCAACGCTTTCCAGCTTTAAACCAAAGCACGTGCAAGCACTGCGCTCTTTGTCCAGTAAATTGGCCAGCTCTGATAGACTGCAGCAGTTCCCGGTAAACTAGACATTGAGCAACAAGCTGATAATTTTTAAAAAGAGAGAAATTCAAAGTTGCCTGTCTCTGCAAACACTTTCTCATTTGTCTAATGGGTACAATTGCAATGAGACAACCTCTTTTAAAATCCTAGTGTTCACTATTCGCACTGGCAGAGAAAGTAAAGTATAGAACTGTTTAGCAGAGTGACTGTTGTGTAATTTTCGCCCCTTTTTCCCTTCTACAGAGGTCAATGTGTTTGTCAACCTTATTGTGTGCCTGCTGTTCATAGCTCTGCTACCGGTGTGGTTTATTGTTGCAAGGAAAAATCCAGCCACAAGGCAGGTGCTGGCAACTGGATGGGAACCTGTTATCATTGCTATGGCCATCAGCAGGTGGGATATATGTACGACTGCTTCAAAATTGCTTAACCTGTTAGTGACTAGGCCGTGAAGGAAACCTGACGGCTGATTCATGCTGCTCGATACACAGGCTGCATGATCTTGGGCATGTATGTTTGACTTGAACACTGTGGCTTTTGAGAGAAGCGGCACTGGAGACTAGCCTGACAGGCAGGTCCTCGGCTGCTTCTACCTGCCCGTGGCCAGTGACTCAGTCTGTCCCTGTGCATGCATGGGAGAGGGCAGGGAGAAGCTGCCGGGTTTTCCCCTGTATGACTAGTCTCTAGCTTTTCAAAGTGTGTTTCTCTCTGAAACCTTTCAGCATTTAAACCAAACCTATATGGCTAAGATCGTGCAGACAGTGCTACCTGATCCACTGGCAGCAGGTCTCAGGCATCGAGTTCCATTTAATGACTGTCCTGTGTTTTTTCCGTTTTTGTACCTCATCTTTTCCGCATCCATAAATTTAATTTTACATGGTTGTGTGAAGGGTCCATAAAAACTACTGTGCAAGTGTCACACTACATAACCCGTTGAATGAATTCCCCAGATTATTACTGCCATGTGGCTGCTTAATGTGTTATGCATGGAATATTTATATTAATATTAAAATTAGTAAATACATTTTGGCCATTATAGATAAATTTTATTTTTATATTTTTTTTCTGAAACTGCTTAGACTTCACACCTAGTTTTTGGGAAGATGTTTTACATGCCACTGCTTGTAACTTTAAAAGGGAAACTGCTCGGTACAATAAAAATGGATTCATATGTAACCTGTCAAACATCTGTCAAGACACTCTTCACATGCAAATTTGTGCTTAAATTGTAACTTTTTTTATTTATTTTTTTTCCTTGCAGTGTTGGGGGATTGATTTTGGACAAAACTGTATCTGATCCGAACTTTGCAGGAATAGCCGTTTTCACACCTGTCATAAATGGTAACCATGTTTCCCTGCGATCGCTCACATTTTTAACCATCCCTAAAACTGATAAGAGCATGAAGACTAATTTTAAACTCAAAATTGTCCTTTTTCGGTTTCAAATTTGAAGCTGAGGCTAGGGTCGCACAAGCGTATATTTTATCATCTGAGAGAATCTGGTCAATTAGGCGAATCAAAAAATTTGATCAAAGTATGATCTTGGTGTGTTCAGATTCTCTCGGATGAGGAGAAGATGGAGAAAGGAAAATTCTCTATCTATTCCATTCTGTCAGTGGAAATCGCAGCACGCTGAATGTCATTAGAGTGCAGATTGATTGTTTCCACAGGCTCATTGACTTCCATGGCCGAGTGTGATCCCAATATCTGCTCCAAATTGGACATGCAGCAAATCCTGCCCCCCCATACAGTTGGAGGAAAAAATCAGATGTGCGAGGCCCCAAAGAATAACATTTGTCCGAGTGCAGTCGGCTCACACTCTATGCTAATAGCCGTCATTTCGATCAAACGTTAAAAATGGTCATTTATTTCTTGTGTTGTGGAGAAAATCCAGTGCATAAATTTCAGCATTGTAGATTTGACATTGCAGTCTATGAATGCCATTGATATTTAGTGGATTTCATGTTTTGCGTTTATACTGCTGAAACTTCAATTAAATCTGCAGTTTTTTGGACTTATCCCTAATTTGCATACCACACTTCTTACACTTTGCTGGGGGATTGAAGGCTTACATTCAAGGTGCTCAGAATATATGAACTAGATTTATAGTGCATGCCTTCTTTATTGTATCTTTTTGGCAAGTATGATTCTGCTTTTGTTTGCGCGGTCACTCCATTTCAGAGATATTCGCGTTTGCTCCTTCTGTAGCGCACTGTGAAAGCTCTGCTTGCAGTCCAATTGGATGTTTCTTCAGTCTTTCTAGGAGCATGCGCTTTTACCCCTCCCTTTCCAGACACTGACCATCACAGATCAGTATCTGACATGGCAGTTCTGGCGCTTAGCAAGCTGTTGTTGGCAGCATTTAGGATGGACAGAAGCGCATAGTCTCAGAAGACTGAAGAAACACCTAGTTGTACTGCAAGCAGAGACTTCACATGATGTGCTACAGAAGAAAAATGTTTTGACTGTCTTTGCAATAGAGTATACATCACAAAACAGGAAAAAGCAGCAGAATCAAGGGAGTTCTAAGATTTTTACAAATTTTTTTTTTTTTTTGGTGTGGGGGGGGGGGTTTAAACAAGTGAGACTTAATGTGATTTTATATTTTTTGATCAATATTTTTTTATTTTTTTTTTAACTAGGTGTTGGCGGGAATTTGGTTGCTGTACAGGCCAGCCGTATATCTACATACCTTCATATGATGGGATCACCGGGTGATGACATTGGTCTTGTCCCTCGTAAATGCCCCACTCCTTGTAGAACATTCTTCAGTTCTGGTACATAATGCACATTAAAAACAAATGTTCCTGAAAGCATGTTGGCTATTTTCATTTGACCTAGCCTCTAAGCTGACCTTGTTTAAAGACTTCACGCAGCCATCATAGGGGCAGATCTTTCAAAGACCGAGGTGGCTACTATTTACAGCCTTCATTGCATAATCTGCTATGGAAAAGACAAGGTCACATATCAATTTGCCATTTACCACCTAGAAATGGTGGGGGTTATTAAAAACCTGTGTCACTTGAAGCAGATTACTTATGACCTTTGGGGTCAATTCCTGTGTCTTCAGAATTTTTTTTCTTCAGTTTTTGCCAAAAACATTTTAAGGCTGCTATGTGCACATTTTGTGGATCCGCAGCAGTTTTTCATTCGTTGTACAGTACCACGTAAACCTCTGGAAAACAAAATCGCACATGCTGCGGAAAATACCGCCCGGAAACTCTGCTGTTTATTTTCTGCCGCATGTCAATTCTTTGTGCGGATTCCAGTGTTTTACACCTACTCCTCAATAGGAATCCGCAGGTGTTAAAACGCAGGTAAAATCAGCACCAAAAATGCTGTAAATCCTGCGGATTTTTCTAAATCTGCACAGAAAAATCTGCACACAAATCCACAACGTGGGCACATAGCCTTAGGGCCTGAAGAGCCCAAAAGAGAAACCTAAGGCACAATGATGTATGCAGGAATCCGATCAGTATATTTATTAGCACAGGCTGTTTTGTATTTTCCCTTACAAATTTCTTTGTTAATGCACAGATGTGAACTCTCGTTCGGCCCGTGTGTTGTTCCTCCTAGTGGTACCAGGCCATTTGGTCTTCTTATACACTATCAACTCAATGAAGGGTGGGCATACAACAATGACGCTGATTTTCATGGTCTTCTACATGATGGCAGCATTGCTCCAGGTTAGTCTGTATTTGTAAAGATGAAAAAAGTGTTTGGTTTACCCCCCCTCTACTTTTTTTGGACTATAAGGCTATTTGCACACGTAAGAAAAGAGGTGCAGAATTTTCTGCACAAAATCTGCATCTCCTGGCAGAATCCGCAGCCTCGAATTTGCTGCGGGTTTTTATGTGGAATTGCTGTGGATTTTGTGCGGTTTTTGCCACTGCGGATTTTTAACATGGAGGGGTGCAGAAACGCTACAGATCCGCACAAAAAAAGTGACATGCACTTCTTTGAAATCCGCAGCAATTCCGCACTGATTTTTCTGCACCGTCTGCACAGCTTTTTTTTTTTTTTTTTCCATAGAATAACATTATACTGTATATCACAGTGCGGATCTGCAGCGTTTCTGCGCTGAAAAATTCCGCTGTGGATCCGCAGCAAATCCGCATCGTGTGCACATACCCTAAGACACACATGTTTTAAAAAAAAAAAAAAAGAGAGAAACTCTTGTTAAAAAGTGTTTGCAACTTCTAGTCTGGAGACAGCTTTCTGTGATGGAGAATGAGAACACTGTGTCCTTCCCGATCAGAGAGCTGCTGTCTCTTCTCCTGTCTGACACTAACCTATGTGATCGGTATGTGATAAAAAAAAATTTGCATGGACACAATTAGTAAAAATAAAGACTTGCTAAAAAGAATTAATGTAATATTGGTTCAAATGTAGAGTGGTGTAATCGGCTTCCTGGGCATCTTAGACTTGGAATATATGTAGATTATCAGGGAATGAACACACATCCCATATAAATAGATGTATTCTGTGTTCTCTGTACAGAATATGTGCAGCTTCGAAACCAGAAATGTCCTCCAACTTTAAAATTTATTTTTTAATCACCAGGAATACAATATACATTTTTGTACAGGATGTGTTCATTCCACTGTAGTCTGCTCACATTCTGTATTTATTCTTCACCTAACATGTACAAGTAATTATATGTACTCATTCCCCCGTAATCTGCAGATATTTCATGTCTAAGATGCCTGGTAAAACATCGTACATCTTTATTTTTGGACCACCAATAAGTTCTGTTCTGTCCTTTATTCATTCCTCTTGTTTATTATTATTATTATTATTATTATTAATTTATTTTTTTCTACAACCCATAAAAATAAACCGTTTAATTGATTAGTGGTGATTTCTTCTATGCTTGTTTATGCAGGTTCTAGTCCTCCTGTACATCGCAGACTGGATGGTTCATTGGATGTGGGGAAGAGGAATGGATCCTGACAACTTCTCAATTCCCTATCTCACAGCCTTGGGAGATCTCCTGGGTACTGGGCTACTTGCCCTTAGTTTCCATGTACTTTGGCTGATCGGAGACCGTGACACTGATGTGGGAGACTGAACGTCTTCTTGGTTGGCGTACACAGTATGGGGACCATTATATGGCTTGGATGACCAGGAGACTAAATAGAAATAAGTGCAATTCTTAAACCTATGTAATTCATTGACGTTTGTTACAGATGTGCTAAATTACTTTTAAACAGCTTTGTTTTGCACAGCAAGGCACAAAACCCCAATGTGTGCAGCTGGACCTGCCTCTGACCCCCTCCTAAGTCCTCCTGTCATCCCCTTCAGTGGTGGTAATATGCATGTTTAAGGCACATGTTGTCTTTACTTTTTCAAGGTTAGGCATTCTTCCCAACTTCCAGAAATTACCTTTTTTTGTGTGTGTGTGTTTGTTTGTGTTTGCTTGTAAAAGTGGAAGAGCAAGTTAAGAGACTTCTAAAATGTTTACATTTGTGAACTGGTGTGAAAAATGAACGTCACTGGGAAATCTGTCATGGGCAGCGTGCAGGGTTTCCAAGAACAATGCCTTCACTAAAGATCAGTGCTACAATATCTAATGAAGAATCATGAATGTTGTGGAGGGCAGTTTGTCACGTTTATATATCGATTAAAAAACCTATACTGGAATATAGATTGGCCAAAATTAGTTTTGGGCATCATACACTCATCTGTATTAACTTTTAAAGGAGTTGCTTAGGATTAGAAGAACATTGCTGTGTTATTCCAAAACCTACGACACCATTCTATGAACTACGTATGGCATTGTTGTACTGTGGTGGAATTGGTATTGTGGGGTTTTTTTTGTTTTTTTTTTTAAATTCTAGACAGCACCCCCTTATCCATGGGCCTGTATAGAGGTGCATGGAGTCCTACTGTACCTCCTTTAGATCTCCGTTTTCATGGCATTTTTCTTTCTCCTCTGATTATCTAGAATATATTTTGCAGAGTCCCTGCAGCCACTTAGTACAAATACATATGGGACTCCATATGCCATGAGAAACTTACACACAGCTCTGATAAGGCTGGGTTCACACAGATCAGTATTTGAACCTTTGCAGTATTTTGCCATGTTCAGTGTCACACCTGGTGAATAAACCTCTAACAGACGTCATAGATGTGCAATACTGGTGAATAGAAAAAGAGCTACTTTTCATTTGCTATCCAAACTTCAGTTTGCCATTTTTGTGTCCGTTTTAGGCAATGTTCACATGTAGCAGATACTAATCTATGGACTTGGCAATTAGTTTTCCTCCTTGATGATTTCCTGCGATATCTAGAACAAATCTGTGGTGGCATAGCGCATGCTCCACACTTGTAAATGTACCGCTTCTCCCTACCCAACAGCTGTGGATACATTATGTAAAAACTCATTTGTGCCCCACTTAACTGCACATCGCTATGGATTTTCAAAAGAAAATCTGCGTCATGTGAATATGGCCATGGAACATTCTGGTGTAATTTAAATGTTCAGGTTTTTTGTTTGTTTTTTACTATACCCATGTACAGAGGAGGTATGTATGTATTAAAAACTGAGGGGAAAAAATGAAACTATGCACAATGAACACTATGCAGTACTGCACATGTAGCGTAAATGGACTGTTTTAAGAAATGCATTTAAAGCAATATGAATTTTATTTTTTTTTCTTTCACGACTGTGGAGCATTTATAAACTTTCTGTACTATCGCACAGTGTGAACCCGGCCTGCGTGTCATTTCGGACAGACGTTTACCAGTAGGTACCAGCACTTCAGCTTGGCAAGAGGTGCAAAATATTAGGCTTTGAGACCTTTTGGCTGCAGCACGATCCTTCTACAATGGAGCATTTGTGGAATTGCCTTGTCGTGATTCGATCAGCTACGTCTGTTCTCGAAGTGCAATTGCGCCTGGAATGAAGTTGGTGACATTGCCATGATTGCTTACTAAGAATTCAGTTTGCTTCTGCTCCTAGAACAAATATGCCTGTTGCATTCAGCTTCTGCAGAGGATCTGGTCATCTCATTGTGTACACTGCCTGTCTGTTGGGGGCGCTGTAAGGTCCTTACCTGATAAATACACTGAGCATTTGAAGCGCCTGTGAAAACTGTAATTATTTGCTACCTCCCCCTAATCTTAGTAAAACCTTGCAACTCTCTATTAATTGGACTTGGTTTACAAGGTTATTGATAATGGCTGCGCATGTCAGACCCTAGGCCCCAATGGCCGCTTTTAAAATCTGTAAATTGCACTGCTGCATAGGATATAACGCACATATGTTTTTGATCACCATAATATTTGCTATTGAATCTTTGCCAGAAGATTGCTTCCAATTTCTGCTAATTTTTTAGCAGTTTCCCTCTCTGTGATGAGGAGTCTACATTACTCTAATATCAATTCACACAAAACACTTAGAGTCTTTTTCATCCCTTTTCTGGATTGTCACCTCTCATGTGCTTCACTAACTAAATTTGCAGCAGATTGTTTCATTACTTTTATATTAAATTGCCAACTGTCTTATGATTAGTTACTTCCAGCCTTGGCGAATATCTGAAAGGGCTTGTCCTCAGCTCTGACAACCCTTGACAATCATTTTATTTCCCCCACGTAAACTTTTACAACAGCCTATATTCTTGTCTGGGCGCTGTTCCAGTGATGTCAGCACCTGGTCTCCCGGCGCTTACATGACATTGGCTGCAAGGCTCGCTTGATATAACAGTGTCCGTTTCACTTTCTTCAGACAAAATTGACATCTGAAAATCAGAGGGCATCAGCGCTCATATTTTGCGGGTGTCCGTTTCATCTGAAGGAAGTGGGAGAGAAGTGGCTGCGAATTGGCTGGGCCCAGGCGCCAATATCGCTGGAATGGCTCCTGCACTAGAGGGAGAAATAAAGAGATTAAAGGGGTTGTCCACTACTCAGACAACTTTTCAAAGACCAGCTTCTATATGGAAATCTCCCCCTGTAAAGGAGCGTTTCTAGTCAGGTGTAGGTGTCGGCCTCATCCTGGAGATAAACTGCCACAGATCAGTATTTAGATTAAAGGAAATCTGTCAACCTGTTGCGGTTACGTTTTTTTGAAATCTGTTTGGCTATCTAACTGGAAGAGCCAGTACAGGGAGAAAATGAAGCTCTATTCTCCCTGCAGCTGTTTCTTTCCAGTCATTGGGGCTGAGCAGATCACTGCTCACTACACCGTGAGCACGGTCATCATTCCTCCTGCACCTTGACGGACGGCCTGCTTAGAGCTTATATTGTATGTTTGTTTTTTTTGTTTTCTTTATTTTTGCTATACAGCCGACAGACTTGCAAGACAATAGAGACCATACATTTATAAGAGAGAGGAAATCTGAGGAGGTGTGAAGACCTATTGGTACCTTTGTAAGCCTGTTGGTGAACCATTTTACTTCCGGCCGCTGGGGTCCACATAATGGATCATTGAGGTGCTGCAATGTTTGAACCAAAGCATCTTCTATTTATCTCTATGAACACTGAATGTCTGTTTTATTTGTACATTTTATAAGTGCAATCTGATTATATTGTATCTTGTTGTGATTTTATCTGTATTAGCCACAATACGGATTTATGATTTCATGATTTTTTTTTTTTTTTTTTGTTACAACCCCTATAGAAATCGGGGTCTTCTCGCTAGTGATACAGTTCCTTAGAAAACTGCTGCCTCTTGAATTATGACAGGAGCATTTTATTGCTTACAAATATTGGGTTGCTCTATTGAAATGGATTTAAATTATTTGTTTATGAAAATAAAGATATTTACTAAAAATAAAGTTATTTAAATACACATCTGTCTTTTATAATATGTTACCTTCAAAGTGCATATTTAAACTATCATACACATTTTGTCAGACCAGGCTTGCACAACGTGCTGGGTGCATACTGTGAAGTATGGCGAAGGGTATTTTGGGCAGTGGGGGTATGAGAAAGGGGCAGTGTGGGTGGGATATTTTGGGAAGGGACTGTGTGTGTGTGTGTGTGTGTGTGTTGCATTCATGTACCGATGGCGGTTCTGATTTTACACATGTAGGAATCCATAATGTTTACCTGATTATGTTAAAACCCTGTCAAAACCTAGAGATTGAGGAGGATTTGGAGCCTTTCTGCTAAAAAAAAAATAATAAAATCTGTGTGTTGGCATGTTTTTAACACTAATTTGTTTGGAGCAGAAACTCTCTCTCCAAATCCTTCTCAAATTTGTTTCCGGTGATGTATTAATGCACTGATGGTGGTTCTGGTGATATATTCATGCAACTACCATTTTCTTAAAAAATAAAATAAAATTGTGACACTAGGTTTCAGTATGGCAATGTGGCCCTTGCACCAAGAAATTTTGTGCACCCTTACATTAGATTAAAATCTATATTATAAAAGGAAATATGTAAAGGTACCGTCACACAGTGCCATTTTCATCGCTACGACGGCACGATTCGTGACGTTCTAGCGATATCGTTACGATATCGTTGTGTCAGACACGCTACTGCGATCCGGAACCCCGCTGAGAATCGTACGTTGTAGCAGATCGTTTGAAACTTTCTTTCGTCGTCTAGTGTCCCGCTGTGGCGGCATGATTGCATCGTGTGACACAGTTTGTATACGATGTGCGCACAGTAACCAACGGCTTCTACATCGCAAATACGTCATGAAATTATCGCTCCAGTGCCGTGTATTGCAACGTGTGACCGCAGACTACGACGCTGGAGCGATAATCATACGACGCTGCAACGTCACGAATCGTGCCGTCGTAGCGATGAAAATGGCACTGTGTGACGGTACCCTAAGACTAACTAATCGAGGATAAAAGTGACAGGTGATACGTGCTCCCTCAGTGATAAAAGTGGAAAGTTAAAAATCTCACCATAAGGCTTGTGCACATGGCCGTATTTTCTGTCAGAGTACGATCCAACAAAACATTGCATCACACTTGGACCAATGTTGTTCTATCTGGCCATGCACATGTCAATATTGTTTGTTTTTCTTTATCTGAAACTGTCCAAGAAACAATACTGTATGCCCTAGCCTAAAAGTGAAAATTTTGATAAATTTTTCGGCCTTCATCAGGCAGCTGGAGATTGGGCAGTAAAGTGTGTGTCTAAAGTTAAAATTACATGAATCGCCCCTATAAATGGAAAAAATGCCTATATTTACATTGCTGATGTAAGGAAAATATATGTAGAAGACAAATTTGACTGTAGTCGATGAGGTATAGAAAAGCAAGATAAGCTGGCAACTTCACAGCAGGACTGTTAAAACTAACTGTATTGCAAATGCAACTGAAGCCCATAGGACTCAAAGCAAATAGTAATACAACACAGTGAGACCAATTTACGTTATATTTTTTTCTAACTCCCTCTGGACTGGAGGATTTTTTTTTCTTTTTTTATAGATTATTCCCTTTCTTCCATGAGCCAAAATTGTATTTTTTGTTGATTTATTCCTGTACATAATTAGACAAGTGAGTGTTTTTACCATCTCATCCAGCTATAGAAATGTGAGTGCATATTGGATGAAGCAGATCAGGTGACGTGTATTTGGGTAATGATTAGATACAATGGTCTGGGGCATATCATGCAAGATGGGGATTAGATGCACTGGCCTGGGGCGGATCTAATCCCCATCCTGTGTGATACACCCAAGACGAGTGTGTCTAATCACCATCCTGTGTGATACGCCTCAGACCCATATATTTAATCCCATCATTGTCATGGGTGATATGCCCCAGACTCGTGTAGCTAACCCCATCATGGGCGTTGGTGATACACGGGTCTGGGGCGTATCTGATATCATAGACATACAATACATGGAACCCTGTATCTAGATACACGGAGTATAACATGCTGGAATTAATCGCAGCATGTGACACATTCCACGTAGCTAACCTCAGGTTGATAGAGAGCAGTACCAAATAACAATCCTTGGTAACCGCCTACTTGTCAGTATCACTTTGCAAATGCATGTAGAAAAGCCGCGGAGTCACCATCACGTGTTTCTCAACGCAAGCAATGAATAGCCAGGTCTTTCACCGGGAAGGAACAACCACGGGAAGGGCAGCATCCAACAAAGGAAAACCACCTATGCCAAAACATGGGATGGGGGCAGTGTTCTGGATCACTGCATTGAGAAACACGCAATGGTGTCACCGCAGTGTTGGATGTTTTGATCTCCCCGAGGTCATTCACCCTTATGTTTATAGTCTTTTCACCAGGTACTGCTCCTAATAGCCAGTTTCCTACTCCACACTGATGAGGGGCAAATACCCGAAACAGCTGTCTGTGGATGGATACCATGTTTTGGCATAGGTGGTTTTCCTTTGTTAGATGCTGCCCTTCCCGTGGTTGTTCCTTCCCGGTGAAAGACCTGGCTATTCATTGGTTGCGTTGAGAAACACGTGATGGTGTCTCCGCGGCTTTTCTACATGCATTTGCATATTTCCCATTAGGGATGGGGGCAGTGTTCTGGATCACTGCGTTGAGAAACACGTGATGGTGTCTCCGCTGTGTTGGATGTTTTGATCTCCCCGAGGTCATTCACCCTTATGTTTATAGTATCACTTTGCAGTCACCAACAAAATGGCTCCGCACTGTGATGCTAAACTTCGTCCTCTCATATCCTTTATCAAACACCCGGAAGGAGAGGATTGATGTCACACACATGAGCAGACGCCGTCCACATTTACTGCACTCCTAATGTGAGCCAACACAACACTACGCTTTCATGGCAAATTTCAGCAGCTGCTCTCAGCCCCTCCCCCCTGTGTTGAATAGTGGAAATACCAAACATTTTTTACATTAATTTTTCAGATTTTACTCCATTAAAAACATGTTTTTGTGTTTTTTTTTTTTAAATTAAAACCTTTAAATATTTTCAATTGTTAAAGGGAATGTGCCATAAAAAAAAATAAATAAATAATACTTGACACATTTTTAAGATTAAATATCAAAAACCTATTGACAAATTCCCTTTAAAGAAAATAATAATGGCCCCTTCCTCACCTGACTTAAACTCTATTGAGATATTTTGTGCCCTTCTTGTATGAAAGACTAAATTTACAGTGATAGATTGATGCCTATCTGAGTGTCTGGGAGGCTGTGGTTGGTGAGGCCCAAAAAGTTGATCACCAAGAGATTAACCCCTTTCTGACATTACTTACTATCCCGTCGAGGTGGTATGGGCTCGTATGACCAACGACGGGATAGTACATCTAACGCGATCAGCTGCGCTCAAGGGGGGGATCGCGGCGGGGTGTCAGCTGACATCTGGCACTATGTGCCAGGAGCGGTCATGGACAGCTCCTGGCACATTAACCCCCGGAACACTGCGATCAAAGATGATCGCAGCGTTCTGGCGGCACAGGGAAGCATCGCACAGGGAGGGGGGCTCCCCTGAGACTCTCGGAGCAACGCGATGTGATCACGTTGCTCCGAGGTTCTCCTACCTCATCCTCCCTGCAGGTCCGGAATTAAAATGACCGCAGGGGGCCTTCCGGGTCCTGCAGTGAGGTGGCTTTCAAGTGCCTGCTCAGAGAAGGCGGAGAGAAGCCTTCCTGCAGTGCCTGTCAGATCGCTGATCTGACAGTGCATTGCAAAGTGTCAGATCAGCGATCTGTCACTATACTTTGAAGGCCCCCGCCCTGGGGCAATGTAAAAAAAATATATATATTTACATGTGTGAAAAAAAATACTGTTCCAATAAATACATTTCTTTAATTAAAAAAAAAAACAAAAGTACACATTTAGTATCGCTGTGTCTGTAATGAGCCGACCTATAAAACTGTCCCACTAGTTAACCCCTTCAGTGAACACCGTAAAAAAAAAAAAACGAGGCAAAAAACGACGCTTTATCATACCGCCCAACAAAAAGTAGAATAACGCTATCAAAAAGACAGATATAAATAACCATGGTACCGCTGAAAACGTCATCTTGTCCCGCAAAAAACAAGCTGCCATACAGCGTCATCAACAAAAAATAAGTTACAGTCCTCAGAATAAAGCGATGCAAAAATAATTATTTTTTATATAAAATAGTATTTATCGTATAAAAGCGCCAAAACATAAATAAATTATAAATGAGGTATCGCTGTAATCTTACTGACCCGAAGAATAAAACTACATCAATTTTTCCCAACAGTATAAGCGCCCCCCCCTCCAAAAGAAATTCATGAATAACTGGTTTTTGTTCATTCTACCTCACAAAAATCGGAATAAAAAGCGATCAAAAAATTTCACGTGCCCAAAAATGGGACCAACAAAATCGTCAACTCGTCCCGCAAAAAACAAGATCTCACTTGACTCTGTGGACCAAAATATGGAAAAATTATAGCTCTCAAAATGTGGAGACGCAAAAACTATTTTTTGCAATAAAAAAGCATCTTTTAGTGTGTGACAGCTGCCAATCATAAAAATCCGCTAAAAAAAAGCTATAAAAGTAAATCAAACCCCCCCTTCATCACCCCCTTAGTTATGGGGAAAAATAATAACATTTAAAAAAAGGATTTATTTCCATTTTCCCGTTAGGGTTGGGGCTAAAGTTAGGGTTTGGATTACATTTACGGTTGGGATTAGGGGTGTGGTTAGGGTTATGGTTGGGATTAGGGGTGTGTTTGGATTAGGGTTTCAGTTAGAATTGGGGGGTTTCCACTGTTTAGGCACATCAGGGGCTCTCCAAACGTGACATGGCATCCGGTCTCAATTCCAGGCAATTCTGTGTTGAAAAAGTAAAACCGTGCTCCTTCCCTTCCGAGCTCTCCCGTGCGCCCAAATTTTTAGTGAAAAAAGTTAAATGTTCATTTTTTTTTTTAACATTCCAAAAATTCCTGTGAAACACCTGAAGGGTTAATAAACTTCTTGAATGTGGTTTTGAGCACCTTGAGATGTGCAGTTTTTAGAATGCTGTCACACTTGGGTATTTTCTATCATACAGACCCCTCAAAGTGACTTCAAATGTGATGTGGTCCCTAAAAAAAAAAAATATGGTGTTGTAAACATGAGGAATTGCTGGTCAACTTTTAACCCTTATAACTCCCTAACAAAAAAAATTTTGGTTTCAAAATTGTGCTGATGTAAAGTAGACATGTGGGAAATGTTACTTATTACCGTAAGTATTTTGTGTGACCTATCTCTGTGATTTAAGGGCATAAAAATTTAAAGTTGGAAAATTTAAAAATTTTTGCCAAATGTCCATTTTTTTTTTCACAAATAAATCCAGGTAATATCAAAGAAATTTTACCACTATCATGAAGTACAATATGTCACGAGAAAACAGTGTCAGAATCATCAGGATCCATAGAAGCGTTCCAGAGTTATAACCTCATAAAGGCACAGTGGTCAGAATTATAAAAATTAGCCCGGTCATTAACGTGCAAACCACCCTTGGGGGTAAAGGGGTTAAGAAACTGACAGTCCATGGATGGAAGGCTTATGACTGGCCTTAAAAAGAAGGGTGGCTATATTGGTGATAGATGGATATATGTATCTATCAGTGTGTGATTATATAGATATATTTTTTTTTTTAAATGGCAGAAATTTATCTTTGTACATTTTACTGTATTTATCAGACTATAAGACTCACTTTTTTTCCTCCAAAAATGGGGGGTGCGTCTTAGGCTATGTGCACACATCCGGAATTGCAGTGGAAAACTCCACGGAAATTCCAGAACTCCCTGCCGCGGGAAAACCGCATGCGGAATTGGCATGCGTTTTCCTGCTAAACCTTAGCGTAATTAGCTTGCAGAATGCTAGCGTTTTCCAAGCGATCATCGCTTGGAAAACTGATTGACAGGTTGGTCATACTTGTCAAACATAGTGTTTGACAAGTGTGACCAACTTTTTACTATTGATGCTGTCTATGCAGCATCAATAGTAAAAAGATCTAATGTTAAAAATAATTAAAAAAAATAAATCACGATATTCTCACCTTCCGGCGTCCCCGGCAGTCATGCTGCTCCTCGCGATGCTCCCGTTCCCAATAATGCCTAGCGGCAATGACCCCAGATGATGTAGCGGTCTCGTGAGACCGCTATGTCATCCAGGTCATTGCCGCAAAGCATTAATGGGAATGCGAGGCGCGGGAAGACTGCCGGGGACGCCGGAAGGTGAGAGTATCACAATTTTTTTTTTTTTTTTCTTTTTAACAATTATATGGTTCCCAGGGCCTGGAGGAGAGTCTCCCCTCCTCCAGCCAGGGTACCAACTGCACATGATCCGCTTACTTCCCTCATGGTGGGCATAGCCCCATGCGGAAAGTAAGTGGATCAATGCATTCCTATGTGTGCGGATTCCCCGCTATTCTGCACAAAGAATGAACATGCTGTGTTTTCTTCCGGAATGCGATTCCGCCGTGGAAAAAAAATGCAGCATGTGCCTGCTGTTGAAAAGAAATGAATATACACTGCATTCTATGCCCATGGGCATCTTGTTCCGATGCCAGCACCTGCTTTATGCTTGTAAGCAGCGCATGGCAGGGATGTCATGTGTTGCTTGCAAGCTGAAGGGCAGCTGCCGGAATACTCGCTGCTCTGCACGCTGGGACTGTGTGTGCGCAGAGAGCGTGAGATTCATTGGTCTTCAGTAGTGTGCACAGTGTCAGCTGGAGCCTTCCTGCAGCTGCCAGCGGTCACGTGTGCTGTTACTTAAGAGAAATGAATATTCACCTCTCCACGCCCAGAGATGTGAAAATTTGTATACATGAAGGATGCAGAATGCAGTCTTATCTATTCATGGCAACCTGAATCCTTTTAGGAGTGTCACTATACAGCAAGATACCCACATTCGAATATAGAAATTCTGCACCTACTCTACTGAACCAGTTCTGACGAAGGTCATTTTGTGGACCAAAAACGTTATTGTTGGATGTACAATAAATGGAACCTTTTTTCTTGCGCCAAACTGCTCAGAGTGCCAAGTTTTTTCTAGGTATGGGGTGCATTATGCTATGTGGAGGACTATGGGGAGTGTCTTATACTATGTGGAGGACTATGGGGTGTGCATTAAACAATATGGAGGACTGTGGGATGCATGATACTATGTGGAGGACTTTGGAGTGTATTCTACTAAACAAGCAAAATGCTGCCTATTCAGCAAATGATTGGATTGTTTACGCCAGTAACAGAAATAATTGTTCTCAGCAGCACAATGCCTGGTGAAAACTACATATGCTGCTGCTAAGCTATTGTATGGAGACAGATTGATCACTAGTGATCATTCTGTGCCCATCTCTCTTCCTCAGACGATGTAGTTTGGTAAACAAGTGTCAAACAACTTCGATATTGTCGATCACACTTGTTTAGCAGCCTGATCACAGCGCATGAAAACAGTCTGCGCAGGATCCAGTGTCCATAGGCTCCCATTCTGTGGAACGACGTATGCCGCAGGAGGCATCGGGGAATGTTTTCCCACTGCAGACAAAAAACGTTTCATGGAACGTTTTTTGGAAAAGACGGGCCTTCAAATTCCGCAGGATCCAGTGCACGACGGACGAAACATGCGGCCATCTGTTGTGATACGTCGCTAAGGCTACTTTCACACTAGCGTCGTGCACTGCACGTCGCTATGCATCGTTTTGTAGAAAAAACGCATCCTGCAAAAGTGCTTGCAGGATGCGTTTTTTCTACATAGACTTGCATTAGCGACGCATTGCCACCCGTCGCCACCAAAAAACGTTGCATGTAACGTTTTTTGGTGCGTCGTGCTCGTCTTTTCTGACCACGCATGCGCGGCCGGAACTCTGCCCCCGCACCTCACAATGGGGCAGCGGATGCGTTGAAAAACAGCATCCGCTGCCCCCGTTGTGCGGCACTTTCACTGCTAGCGTCGGTACGTGGCAACGACGCAATTCGTCGTGCGTCATACGACGCTAGTGTGAAAGTAGCCTAATACAAGTCTAAGAGTAAATGCAGGATCCTGTTTTTTCAAAAAACGACGTATCTCGGCGGGACTACAAAGACCGAAATGTGAAAGAGGCCTAATTAGAAGTGGCCATGGAGGGCAAATAGTTACTGCACATTTGACGCATCTTCCCAAAAATAGCTATTAATAAAGCTCAGTTCACACTTCTCTTCAGAAGGGCGGCTAGTTGTGTGAGGCACAAACGGCGGGAAAACGTTACTGAAGCGCTCTCCCTGAGAGGACAGCAAGTGATTACACAATAGAATACCCGCCTCCTTCACAAGAACAATATAGCCCGCAGCAGTGCTACTGGGGCCCGCGTACTCCTTTGCGGGCGGCGGGGACTCGGGGAGGTGACCCAGCCGCGTGTACAGACTTTATTTATAGGTTCTGCAACTGCCCCGCCCACATGCGTATTTCCGCCGCTGTGATCGCCGGGAAGTGTAGTTTTCCTTCCTCGCATACGGAGTGGAGGTCCTCACGTGATAGGCTGAGTTCGCCCCAGTCTACAGGCGGCAGCAGGGTGCCAGCTGTACACAGCGATGCGCCCATAGTGCGGGCCGGCGATATGGGGAGCTTTGACTATTTGTTTAAGGTGCTAGTTGTGGGGGACTCAACAGTCGGAAAGACCTCACTATTACATAGGTACGTCCATGACGTATTTGGCAAGGAGTACAAAATGACCATGGGAGGTGAGTGGCATTCCTGGGGCTGGTGGTGACTCCTGCCCTTTCTATGGCAGCCCCTCTTATTGCCGGCCCTACAGAGAGAAGGTTAATGCCGGCCCTACAGAGAGAAGGTTAATGCCTGCTATAGGCTCCCACTGTCCTGTCAGTGTAATGGCACTATGTGACGGTGCCTGCCGTGATAGAGGTAATTCCCCCCAGAACAATGCAGACCACTATGACAGGTGCGGCTTGTGCAGGCATTACGTATTGTTTTTTGCTGAAAGTATGAACTTAAGCCTTAGACTTGTCGTAAAATCCACAAATCAGAGTTAAACTTCCCTTTTCACGTTGGGTAACTGCAGTCTGACGTCTTGTATCTTCCTCTTCTTTTGCTAGTGGATTTTGCACTGAAGGTCGTCCAGTGGTCCGATACTGAAATGGTCCGGCTTCAGCTATGGGATATCGCAGGTAACTGCCACATGTTATGCTTTTAGAATTATTACTTAACATCAGTAAATGGGGTTGTCCACCTTGGGACTTAAATGCATGTATTTTGGGCTAAAAATCCTTTTTTGTAATTGGCATTAAGAATCTTGCAGCATTTGCCTTCTCTAGCCTTTGTGTTGCACGATCTATCACTGGCTGCTGAATGAGCTAGAAGGGTTTCCCAGGCATAACCCATCTGCAGGATAGTTAATAACAATTTGTTGGTGGTCTACCAGGTGCCCCCATTGATCAGCTGTATGTAAATACATGGAATGGAGCCTCACTCATTGAGTCTGTTCAGAGTGTAGCTGGCTTCTGTAGCACTATTCTTTTGCAGAAAAGCTGTGCTGCAGTAGCAACCAACTTTGACTGGAGCTGCAAGCTGTAGCTCCTTGTCAAGTGTTTTACATCCGACAGCAAAAAAACCAGCTGATTGCTGGGGGTCGGACGCCCACTGATCTGCTAGTGATGACCCTACCTGCAGGTGGGGCCATCAGTATTGTATGTCTGGACATCCCACTTAATTGAACCCCTTGAGCATCAGTGAGCTCATTATGACAATCCGATCATAAAGGTTATAACCTTTAATAATAATAATTATATATATATAGATATATTTACACTATGTTCCAAATTATTATGCAAATAACATTTTTATCGGATTTTCCTGAATGGTCGGTGCAAATGACAGTCAGTCTAATAAAAGTCATCACCCGTTAGAGTATACATCGAATTTTATTGAATAAACCTCCCAATGATAACAGTATAATCTCCAAAATGAATAAAAACTTAAAATGCACTGTTCCAAATTATTAGGCACAGTAGAATTTCTAAACATTTGATATGTTTTAGACAACAGAAAATGCTCATTTGTTGAATTTGCAGCATTAGGTCACATTCACTGAATAAAAAAGCTATTTAACTCCAAAACATCCTAACAGGCCAAGTTACATGTTAACATAGGACCCCTTCTTTGATATCACCTTCACAATTCTTGCATCCATTGAACTTGTAAGTTTTTGGAGAGTTTCTGCTTGTATTTCTTTGCATGAAGTCAGAATAGCCTCCCAGAGCTGCTGTTTTGATGTGAACTGCCTCCCACCCTCATAGATCTTTTGCTTGATGATACTCCAAATGTTCTCTATAGGGTGGAGGTCAGGGGAAGATGGTGGCCACACCATGAGTTTCTACTTTGATGCCCATAGCAGCCAATGACTCAGAGGTATTCTTTGCAGCATGAGATGGTGCAATGTCATGCCTGAAGGCACGTTTCTGCTTTTTATACCATGGAGGAAAGTTGTCAGTCAGAAACTCTATATACTTTGCAGAGGCCATTTTCACACCTTCAGGAACCTTAAAGGGCCCTATCAGCTGTTTCTCCATGATTCCGGCCCAAAACATGACTCCTCCACCTCCTTGCTGTCGTTGCAGCCTTGTTGGGACATGGTGGCCATCCACCAACCATCCATTACTCCATCCATTTGGACCATCCAGGGTTGCTCGACACTCATCAGTAAATAAGAGTGTTTGGAAATTAGTCTTCATGTATGTTTGGGCCCAATGCAACCATTTCTGCTTGTGAACACTGTTTAAGGGTGGCCGAATAGTAGGTTTATACACCACAGCAAGCCTTTGAAGTATCCTACACCTTGAGGTTCGAGTGACTCCAGAGGCACCAGCAGCTTTAAATATCTGTTTGCTGCTTTGTAATGGCTTTTTAGCAGCTGCTCTTAATCCGATGAACTTGCCTGGCAGAAATCTTCCTCATTATGCCTTTATCAGCACAAACACATCTGTGCTCAGATACAGCCACAAATCTCTTAACAGTACGATGATCACGCTTAAGTTTTCGGGAAACTTCTAATGTTTTCATCCCTTCACCAAGGCATTGCACTATTTGATGCTTTTCAGCAGCAGAGGGATCCTTTTTCTTTCCCATGTTACTTGAAAACTGTGACCTGCTTAATAATGTGGAACATCATTTTTAAGTAGTTTTGCTTTAATTAGAATCACCTGGAAAACTAATTATCACATGTGTTTAAGATTGATATCAGTGATCCATTGAGCCTGAGACACAATACCATCCACGAGTTTATTTGAAAAACAAAACAATTAAATCTTTATCACACTTAAATCCAATTTGCATAAAAATTTGGAACACAGTGTGTGTGTGTGTGTGTGTGTGTGTGTGTGTGTGTGTGTGTGTGTGTGTGTGTGTGTGTGTGTGTGTGTGTGTGTGTGTGTGTGTGTGTGTGTGTGTGTGTGTGTGTGTGTGTGTGTGTGTATATATATATATATATATAATATTTTCATTTTTTTTAAAATTTATTTTGTTCTCTGTACAGCCAGTCTGTCTGTTGGTTTAATGTGCAGGGAAACAAGGCGCCTGTAAAGGTCAAACGAGGCAAGCCTTTTATTGAAGCCAAATTGCAAAACTTACTTTTTTTTAACACCAAATGCATGCATTTAGAGGAAACTTGTCACCACGGACATGCAGACCAGTTTGTAGGCATCAAGTTATAGAACAGGGGAGCTGAGGAGATAGATATGAGTCTTGTGAGAAAGATTGAATATGAGGGCTCGTTCACACGTGTATACATCGGACAAGTGCTATCCGATGTTTTATTGGCTATCACTCAGATCAATGTTGAGAAAAGATTTGGAGAATGCTGCGCAAATCTAATCTCACTCATTCAACTCTATGGGTGCGTGGAAAACATCAGAGTGCAGTTCATTTCCACCGACTCCCACATTGAAGAAATCTTGTTTTCCATCTTCTCCTCACCTATGATTCTCTAATGCGAGAAAATCTGATCACACCTAGCTGAAACTCGAAACAAACTCTGATCAGAGTTTGAGCCACACATCGATTACATAATTGATCCAATTCTCTCGGATGACAGACTATATGGTCGTGCGACCTTGGCCTAGCCTGTGCTTCCATCATTTAAACCTCTGCAAATTCTGGGATTTTTGGTCATATAGCCGGTCTGATCAGTGACTCGTCAGCTATTTCTATATGCCCAAGTATAGAAAAAAAAACTTCAATCCCAGAGCAGATCAGAGGTTTAAATGATTAAAACTCGCTGAGCATTGCCTAGACTGGACACAGTTTAATGCAATTTTCAATTGCCTGATTTTAAATGTGTAAACTTTCATCCACTGGCAGCAAGCAGAGATATTGAAAAATAAAGATTTGGAGGCTGCTGAACTCATAATACAGATTTTAATTTTTTTTAGCTTTTATTTTTATTTAAACACTAATCCAGTGTATTTGTATACTGAAAATACAATCCACACGATTTGGATTAAAATTAGGAGTACGGTTTTGCTCTGTTTAGCACCCGGTGTTGGGCTTTATATTAATACACTATTCCATTTTTGCTCTGTGGCCAACAGTATCTATAAACCAGAACTGGTAGTGAAACATAATGGGAAGACTTGCACTACTTCTCTTTTTGTTTTTTGACCCACTAATGTTTTTACTTGGTACAAAATTCTCCCTTGTGAAGGTGGCCACAGCGGCAGGAGAAGTGTGATTTGGCAATGCACCTCATGAATTGCGGGCTCCTATTATGGACACATGTCACATCTGTTCTGGGTGCTTTTTATCCAGGGATCACAGCCCAGTTGTAATTCCCCTTCTCACACAATTGAGGAATCTTGCAGACTTTCTTACCTCTGCCATTTATAAACACAAGTTTTGCTTCCTCAAATACTGTACAGTCTTCATGTTGTGCAACAAAGATGCATCATATGTCAGTCTTTAAGTAAAGCTGCCTTGTTTATGTGACCTTCTGGAATTTTGACTTAACTGAACTTCATTGGTGCGGGTTACATGTGTTCTTTACGTGTTTACACCTTGGAAATACACAAAAAATGTGGGATTTTTACCTGTGGATTTCCTGTAACTAACATAAGTCTATGGGGAAAACCTGCATATAAAACTCAATGTACCCAAGAGAAATTGACATATTGCAGATTAGAAAAAAGCACCGCCGGTGCTAAGAAGCATAGTTGGCTCGAGATTTCTAGAAATCTCATTCACTTAGCTGGGACTGTAAGGCTACTTTCACACTAGCGTCATACGACGCACGACGAATTGCGTCGTTGCGACGTACCGACGCAAGCAGTGAAAGCGCCGCACAACGGGGGCAGCGGATGCTGTTTTTTAACGCATCCGCTGCCCCATTGTGATGTGCGGGGAGGCGGGGGTAGAGTTCCGGCCGCGCATGTGCGGTCGGAAAAGACGGTCTCGACGCACCAAAAAACGTTACATGCAACGTTTTTTGGTGGCGACGGACCGACGCAACCGTCGCACGACTGTTGCGATGTGTGGCAATGCGTCGCACTGCGTCACTAATGCAAGTCTATGGAGAAAAAACGCATCCTGCAAAACGACGCATAGCGACGTGCAGTGCACGACGCTGGTGTGAAAGTAGCCTAAGACGCTGTGTTTTTGACACAGGGAAAACATGCAGCGTCAAAAAACGCAGTAAAGGCTCATTGTGGGAACGTAGCCTTAGAGATTGTCTAGAGCCACATCCAGCGGTCCCCACAGTAGTGACACTCAGCCCACCACTTGTATGGTGGCAGCCAAAGTTTATCCAGAAAGCACACAGATCTTGTACTCCTTACCTATATAAGCAGTGTAATTACATGCAAGAGTTCCCACTTTACCCACATGTAGTATTCTCGTATCAAGCACACTATATCGCGTCCAGCTTCAATCCTATCCTGTCATCCTATCTCTAACTTCCTATATTTATTTCTGAACCCCGTCCCCTCCAGAAGTATATGCACATTGAGATCTTTTCTTCTGTACAGGGTTACTTGTAGATGTCTCCAACTGGAGACCTTTTCTTCAAGGCTGGTTTCTAGACCAGATGCTAATGACCCACACTGGCAGAAAGCCGTGAGCTACAGATTAGGGAACCCCGTCTTGCAGTATGTTATGTGTATTTACACTCTATTGACACTGCCCACAGAGGTTCTTAAGCTTCCTGGGCAAAATCCACAATGGACCCAACGGACCACATTATAGGTTGGTGAGATCCATATTGCACTGATGGGGAAAACAATCATGAAATGAGTGCGATAGATCATCATAATTAATGTTATAAACCAGTGTTTCTCAACTCCAATCCTCAAGACCCACCAACAGGTCATGTTTTCAGGATTTCCTTAGTATTGCCCAGGTGATGGAATTAATGCTTGAGCAGGTAATGAAATTATCACCTGTGCAATACTAAGGAAATCCTGAAAACATGACCTGTTGGTGGGTCTTGAGCACTGGAGTTGAGAAACACTGTTCTAAACCAAAGACATACTGATAGGGAATTTAGATTGTGAGCCCCATCAGGGACAGCAATTATAGTGTGTGCAAACTGTAAAGCGCTGTGGAATTTGTTAGAGCAATATAAAAATTTATTATTATTATTATTATTATTATTATTAAGCTAGAATGGGAGTCTTAAATGTACACTACTATAAAAAAGTTTTAGGCAGGTTTGGGAAAAAATGCTGCATGGTAATAATGCTAAGCATAATACCTAAGCCCATATTCCCCACAAAGGAATGGGCACTTCACATAATGGTACAACATACTAGTCCCACAGTTAATCAGACTGTGGTCAAAGTTGCACATAAAAATATTTAAATACTAAATATCTTTATTGCAAATGTTTTAAAATACATATAAATACATAAACAGTAAACCAGGTGCCTCAAACAAACCAAAAGAATACAAATGAGGTCAACCCTAACCAAGACACAAAGTCAATACACAGGGAATAATTTATGTGAATATTGCACATGCAGTGGTGTTGGAATATAATCAGAAATTAAATACTGCTATTGCCAATAGGGGAAGAAGCACACGCGAAACGCGCGTCGGGGCTAGGAGGTTCAGCGTGCCACTCGACAGAGCACTTTTTGAGAGTGACAGGTAATATGCACATGGCGGAGGGTCATTTGAACTTAAATGTTTTTATTGTTACAATGGTATCAAACACTTAGGGCGTTTAAACCATGATAGATCTATAGTTCAGGTCTTCCGTTAGCCTGGTGTGGAGAGAGCCAAAAAATCATCATGATGACTGTTATTTATGGTAAACACAGGTACAGGCACATCTTCACAATGAGGGACAGGCCTTCTTGCAGATTCCATGTTACTCCCATTTTCGTTTCTTATGCTTATTGAATCCTTGCACTTGCACTGCACAGAAATAACAGTCATCATGATGATTTTTTGGCTCTCTCCACACCATTGGAACACCAAATTTGAAGCTTTTTCTTTGTCCTTTGCTCCATTTTCGTAATAATTCGATACATGCTTTGCACACTGTGTGGTGCCCAAAACTTGTCTTGGTCCCCAAGCATAACCCCAAAATAGGCAAAATACACTTTTTTTTCGAAGTCTGTTATGTTTCTTCTATGTTTTGGCAGTGTGTATTCACCACAAATGTAACAGAATGAGTCTGGATCGTTAAGACAACTTCTTCTTGATGAGTTCATGCTTTTCACTGGAAAACAGACAACAACATAAAGTTAGTGCAAAAATCAAGCTATGAACAAACTTTTAGAACACTAATTAACACAAAACTATATTGAGAACTGCTCAGTTCAAGTACTAATCCAAAGAAATTAATGAGATGATGCGTCGCATTTACCAACAAGTGCTATAAATAAGATACCAAAAATGTCAAAAACTTGAGCCAATCTGGCAAAACTGATAGCATATTCAGAATCAGCACCCCAAAAATACCCCAAATTCATTAAAATATTTTGGACACCAGAAAAAAAAATTTTTTTTGTTGACCTGTGTTATATTCCAACACCACTGCATGTGCAATATTCACATAAATTATTCCCTTTGTATTGACTACGTGTCTTGCTCTAGTTGACCTCACTTGTATTCTTTTGGTTTCTTTGAGGCACCTTGTTTACTGTTTATTTATGTATTTATATGTATTTTAAAACATTTGCAATAAAGATATTTAGTATTTTAATGTGGCACTTCTTTGACCACAGTCTGATTAACTGTGGGATTAGTATGTTATGGTCAGAATGCTTTAAAAAAAAAAAAGTGTTTAATAGCTTGTTCACTTAACCCCTTTCTGTCATTGGACGTACTATTCCGTCCATGTGGGGTGGGCCCTACTTCCCAAGGACGGAATAGTACGTCCAGCACGATCGGCCGCGCTCACGGGGGGAGCGCGGCCGGGTGTCAGCTGACTATCGCAGCTGACAGCCGGCACTATGTGCCAGGAGCGGTCACGGACCGCCCCCGGCACATTAACCCCCGGCACACCGCGATCAAACATGATCGCGGTGTACCGGCGGTATAGGGAAGCATCGCGCAGGGAGGGGGCTCCCTGCGTGCTTCCCTGAGACCCCCGGAGCAACGCAATGTGATCGCGTTGCTCCGTGGGTCTCCTACCTCCTTCCTCGCTGCAGGTCCCGGATCCAAGATGGCCGCGGCATCCGGGTCCTGCAGGGAAGGAGGTGGCTTACCGAGTGCCTGCTCAGAGCAGACGCTGGTAAGCCTGCAGCCCTGTCAGTGAGATCGGTGATATGACAGAGTGCTGTGCACACTGTCAAATCACCGATCTGTGATGTCCCCCCCCCCCCCCCCCCTGGGACAAAGTAAAAAAGTAAAAAAAAATGTCCACATGTGTAAAAAAAAAAAAAAAAAAAAAAAAAAAAATAATAATCCCATAAATAAATTTCTTTATCTAAATAAAAAAAAAAATCAAACAATAAATGTACACATTTAGTATCGCCACGTCCGTAACGACCCCACCTATAAAACTACATAACTAGTTAACCCCTTGAGTGAACACCGTAAAAAAAAATAAAAAAAAAACCGAGGCAAAAAACAACGCTTTATTCCCATACCGCCAATCAAAAAGTGGAATAACACGCGATCAAAAAGACGGATATAAATAACCATGGTACCGCTGAAAACGTCATCTTGTCCCGCAAAAAACGAGGCGCCATACACCATCAGCGAAAAAATAAAGTTATAGTCCACAGAATAAAGCGATGCCAAAATAATTATTTTTTCTATAAAATAGCTTTTATCGTATAAAAGCGCCAAAACATAAAAAAATGATGTCAATGAGATATCGCTGTAATCGTACTGACCCGAAGAATAAAACTGCTTTATCAATTTTACCAAACGCGGAACGGTATAAACGCCTCCCCCAAAAGAAATTAATGAATAGCTGGTTTTTGGTCATTCTGCCTCACAAAAATCGGAATAAAAAGCGATCAAAAAAATCTCCCGTGCCCGAACATGTTACCAATAAAAACGTCAACTCGTCCCGCAAAAAACAAGACCTCACATGACTCTGTGGACTCAAATATGGAAAAATTATAGCTCTCAAAATGTGGTAACGCAAAAAATATTTTTTGCAATAAAAAGCGTCTTTCAGTGTGTGACGGCTGCCAATCATAAAAATCCGCTAAATAACCCGCTATAAAAGTAAATCAAACCCCCTTTCATCACCCGCTTAGGCTACGTTCACATTTGCGTTGTGCGCCGCAGCGTCGGCGACGCAACGCACAACGCAGGAACACCGCATGCACAACGCATGCACAACGCTGCGTTTTGCGACGCATGCGTCCTTTTTTTGCTTGATTTTGTACGCACAAAAAAATGCAACTTGCTGCGTCCTCTGCACCATGACGCGTGCGCCGCAGTGACGCATGCGTCGCAAAACGCAAGTGCAACGCATGTCCATGCGCCCCCATGTTAAATATAGGGGCACATGACGCATGCGGCGACGCTGCGGCGCAGAACGCTAATGTGAACGTAGCCTTAGTTAGGGAAAAATTTAAAAAATGTATTTATTTCCATTTTCCCATTAGGGCTAGGGTTAGGGCTAGGGCTAGGGTTAGGGCTACATTTAGGGTTGGGGCTAAAGTTAGGGTTGGGGCTAAAGTTAGGGTTTGGATTACATTTACGGTTGGGAATAGGGTTGGGATTAGGGTTAGGGGTGTGTCTGGGTTAGAGGTGTGGTTAGGGTTACCGTTGGGATTAGGGTTAGGGGTGTGTGTGGATTAGGGTTTCAGTTATAATTGGGGGGTTTCCACTGTTTAGGCACATCAGGGGCTCTCCAAACGTGACATGGCGTCCCATTTCAATTCCAGCCAATTCTGCGTTGAAAAAGTAAAACAGTGCTCCTTCCCTTCCAAGCTCTCCCGTGCGCCCAAACAGGGGTTTACCCCAACATATGGGGTATCGGCGTACTCGGAACACATTGGAGAACAACTTTTGGGGTCCAATTTCTCCTGTTACCCTTGGGAAAATACAAAACTGGGGCTAAAAAATAATTTTTGTGGAAAAAAAAAAAAAATTTATTTGCATGGCTCTGCGTTATAAACTGTAGTGAAACACTTGGGGGTTCAAAGTTCTCACAACACAACTAGATAAGGTCCTTGGGGGGTCTAGTTTCCAATATTGGGTCACTTGTGGGGGGTTTCTACTGTTTAGGTACATTAGGGGCTCTGCAAACGCAATGTGACGCCTGCAGACCAATCCATCTAAGTCTGCATTGCAAATGATGCTCCTTCCCTTCCGAGCTCTGCCATGCGCTCAAACGGTGGTTCCCCCCCACATATGGGGTATCAGCGTACTCAGGACAAATTGGACAACAACTTTTGGGGTCTAATTTCTCCTGTTACCCTCGGGAAAATACAAAACTGGGGGCTAAAATGTAATTTTTGTGGGAAAAAATTTTTGTTTTATTTGTACGGCTCTGCATTATAAACTTCTGTGAAGCACTTGGTGGGTCAAAGTGCTCACCACACCTCTAGATAAGTTCCTTAGGGGGTCTACTTTCCAAAATGGTGTCACTTGTGGGGGGGTTTCAATGTTTAGGCACATCAGTGGCTCTCCACTACAGTGGCAACATGGCGTCCCATCTCAATTCCAGTCAATTTTGCAGTGAAAAGTCAAACGGCGCTCCTTCCCTTCCGAGCTCTCCCATGCGCCCAAACAGTGGTTTACCCCCACATATGGGGTATCAGCGTACTCAGGACAAATTGCACAACAACTTTTGTGGTCCAATTTCTTCTCTTACCCTTGGGAAAATAAAAAATTGGGGGCGAAAAGATCATTTTTGTGAAAAAATATGATTTTTTATTTTTACGGTCCTGCATTATAAACTCCTGTGAAGCACTTGGTGGGTCAAAGTGCTCACCACACCTCTAGATAAGTTCCTTAGGGGGTCTACTTTCCAAAATGGTGTCACTTGTGGGGGGGTTTCAATGTTTAGGCACATCAGTGGCTCTCCACTACAGTGGCAACATGGCGTCCCATCTCAATTCCAGTCAATTTTGCATTGAAAAGTCAAATGGTGCTCCTTCGCTTCCGAGCTCTGTCATGCGCCCAAACAGTGGTTTACCCCCACATATGGGGTATCGGCGTACTCAGGACAAATTGTATAACATCTTTTGGGGTCCATTTTCTCCTGTTACCCTTGGTAAAATAAAACAAATTGGAGCTGAATTAAATTGTGTGTGAAAAAAAGTTAAATGTTCATTTTTATTTAAACATTCCAAAAATTCCTGTGAAACACCTGAAGGGTTAATAAACTTTTTGAATGTGGTTTTGAGCACCTTGAGGGGTGCAGTTTTTAGAATGGTATCACACTTGGTTATTTTCTATCATATAGACCCCTCAAAATGACTTCAAATGAGATGTGGTCCCTGAAAAAAAAAAATGGTGTTGTAAAAATGAGAAATTGCTGGTCAACTTTTAACCCTTATAACTCCCTAACAAAAAAAATTTTGGTTCCAAAATGATGCTGATGGAAAGTAGACATGTGGGAAATGTTACTTATTAAGTATTTTGTGTGACATATCACTGTGATTTAATTGCATAAAAATTCAAATTTGGAAAATTGCGAAATTTTCAAAATTTTCACCAAATTTCCATTTTTTTCACAAAACGCAGGTAATATCAAAGAAAGTTTACCACTATCATGAAGTACAATATGTCACGAGAAAACAATGTCAGAATCACCAGGATCCGTTGAAGCGTTCCAGAGTTATAACCTCATAAAGGGACAGTGGTCAGAATTGTAAAAATTGGCCCGGTCCATAACGTGCAAACCACCCTTGGGGGTGAAGGGGTTAATTTACATTTTGTGAACTAATAAAAGTGAAATCTACCGTATATACTCGAGTAAGCCTAGGGTGGAAAATGCAGCAGCTACCGGTAAATGTCAAAAATAAAAATAGATACCAATAAAAGTAAAATTAATTGAGACATCAGTAGGTTAAGTGTTTTTGAATATCCATATTGAATCAGGAGCCCCATATAATGCTCCATCCAGTTCATGATGGGCCCCATAAGATGCTCCATACAAAATACGCTCCATATAATGCTCCATATTAAAATATGCCCCATATAATGCTGCACAAAGGTTAATAATGGCCCCATAAGATGCTCCACATATTATGGCCCCATGAGATGCTCCACACATTATGCCCCATAAGATGCTCCACACATTTGCCCCATTTGCTGTTGCTGCGATTAAAATAAAAAAAATCACATACTCACCTCTCTTCGCTCAGGCCCCCGACACCAGCAATAGTCACCTTCCTCGTTCCACGTGCCGCTCTGTCTTCCATCCTCTGCACTGACTGTTCAGGCAGAGGGCGGCACGCTCACTAATCACGTCATCGCGCTCTGACCTGAACAGTCACAGCCAGAGGACGGAAGACAGAGCGGCGCGCAGCGGTGGAACGAGGAAGGTGACTATCGCGCACTGCTCACCTCCCCCGATATACTCACCTGCTCCCGGTGCGGTCCCTGGCAGCGTCTCACTGTCAGATGGTCTCCAGGAGCCGGCGGCATCTTCCTATGTTCAGCGGTCACATACCGCTCATTACAGTAATGAATATGCGTGCATATTCATTACTTTAATGAGCGGTACCACGTGACCGCTGAACACAGGAAGAGCTGCCCGGAGACCATGGGAAATGCAGGGACAGCGCCAGGAGCAGGTAAGTATGTCACCGCACCACTCCCCCTCACCCGCCGACCCCCCCCGACACTGACTCGAGGATAAGCCGAGATGGTCACTTTCAGCCCCGAAAAGTGGGCTGAAAATCTCGGCTTATACTCGTATATACGGTAATTTTAAATTAATATTTAGTGTGACCACCCTTTCCCTTCAGAAAAGCATCAGTTCTTTCACGCCTGCACACAGGTTGTGAAGAAACTTGGCAGGGAGCTTATTCCAAACATCTTGGAGAAATAACCACAGGTTTTCTGTGGATATAGGCTTGAGAAAATCCTTCACTCTCTTCATGTAATGCCTGACGGACTCCAAAATGTTGAGTTTGTGCCTCTGTGGGGACCATATTATAGCTTCCAGGATGCCTTGCTTTTCTTTACACTAGATTATAGTTCTTAAAGGGAACCTGTCGTTCTGTTTGATAATACTATAAACGGGGTTAATCGGCAGGTTAATCGCGTTTTGAAGACGCGGAACTGAAAGGGCGTCACCTGGTAGAAAATGTATTTTATTTTTTCCCTGGAGCTGCCGGCTATTGGTTATGCTGGAGTGCCCGGAGAGATTAGTCACCTAGAAAAAATGATGCTTTGATGCTATTTAGGAGGTAAAAGACGTTCACAAAAAATATTGACTTGGTTTAGATTTCTTTTTTTGTGTATTCACTTTTTCTACCAATTAACAAAATGAAAACTATTAACACTTCTAGTTTTTGAAAGCATTCTTTTTTTTATTTTTTTATAGCAGTATTTTATTCCTACACATGACTAAATCTTTTGCACAGTTCTATATATTGGAGATGAACACCTATGTGCAGAATGATTTGGTTTAGTGGTGAATGTGGGTAATTGCACATGCTTCTATTGGCTGCATAATCAGGCTTATGTATTTCCTGTTTTTGTATGCTAATATTATCATTGCACATTACCATTTACATTAGTTAAATTTATTTATATAATATATATTAATCTATACTTACAAGAATGCTGAGCAAGTTCCTTTTATTCTTTTGTGTTGAAACCAGTTGCACCCAATGTGCCAGTCACTAAAACCATCCAGTTACCAGGTCACCCATTAGTGCAAATATATTCTGTATCTTTTCTTGTCAACAGGTCAGGAGCGATTTACGTCTATGACCAGACTTTACTATAAACAGGCTTCTGGTTGTATAATCATGTTTGACCTCACCAGTGCTGACTCTTTCCGAAGTTGTCAAATGTGGAAAAGTGACCTGGACAATAAGGTTACCCTATCAAATGGCGATCCTGTGCCATGCATACTTCTGGCAAACAAGGTAAAATTATGTAGTAATCACTAATTTTAATCTTTATTTGAAAAATTAGGCAATTAACAGCTTTAAATGACTAACGTGTATTAATTTTTGGTAGTTGCTTGTAAACAGAATAGCATTACTTAACAAGGTCAAAAAAGACACTAGATCTCTGGGCTGGTCTTAAAGGGAGCTGGTCATCAGGAAAACGCTATTAACCTGCAGATAGAGTTAATCTGCATGGTAATAGTGTTATTAACCTGCCCGGCACCCGCACTAAGCCAAACGCTGTGGGGAGAAAATAAATTTCAGAAAGTGGCCAATATTCCAAAAGACATACAATATTTGAATGTCACAAAGATCAACCCGGGCAATAATAAAACAACCATATGACAAAAGATCTTAATTTAATACACAGGTCCTGGATAAGGGTTGGCCTGCACTCTTTCTATTCCATCTACTCTAGGGGAGTCAGTCTTATAGTGCATAAAAGTGTTCCATTTAAATGCAAAATTCCGATGAAACGGGAGGCTGGCCAGATATCCCTTTTTAATAATGATGGGAGACTTTAACAATACATGCAATCCATTGAGAGACCAGTTTTATGCAGGAGATAATTCTCTCTTCCCCTTTGTCTGCCTTAAGAAGTTGGGCCTGGTTGATACCTGAAAAGAGATGTTTCCTAATTCAAAAGTCTACTCCTGTACCTCATTGACATATCAATCCCTCTCAAGAATTGACTTGGTGCTTTGATTTGGAGCTATGTAATCCTATGACCTCGGGACTTGTTAATATAGAATATCTTCCTAAGTCTTTAACAGATCACTGTCTCCCCTATTGTTTCAGCTACAGGTGGATATGATGAGGTCCAGTTTTTCTCAGGTGGAAGCTTACCCCATTTTGGCTCAAAGTTATTCACTAACAGTGTCAGGGGGCAACTATCGGAATTCTTTTCCACTAATTTGGGCTTGGCACATACAGTTGAAACTAGACGTTTACATACACTATATAAAAAGACACATATGCATGTTTTTCTCAATATCTGACATGAAATCAGAATAAACCTTTCCCATTTTAGGTCAACTAGAATTACCATAATTATCTGCCAAATGCCAGAATGAGAGAGGGCGAATGTTTTAAGGCATTTTTTACTTACTGCAAAGTCAAAAGTTTACGTACACTAAGATTACTGTGCCTTTAAACAATTCTGGACTGCCCATATGATGATGCCATGTGTTTGGATGCTTCTGAATCATATCAACATGTTTTTTTTCCTTTTTTTTTTTTTTTTTTCCATTCTGCCTTCTAAACATCGAAGGGCTCTGCGCACATTTATGCTGCGCTCTGCGTTGAGCGTTTACACCGGGGTTTTCCATGTAAATCTCTGAAACACGTGATTCAGCTGGAACCCTCGATGGCTGATTCCCTATAATGAGGCCGATGGAGGCACTGTGGACGCAGTCTGACCTGTGATTAGGATTGCATAAAAGTGCCGTCGGCCACAGTTTTGTGCACTTTTGAAACGGACACCACTAAACATAGGCCAAACGGAGTCCAGAGTAAATCTGCTGCCTCATATTGAATAGATCCCTCGGGGTTTTCTTCTGAATCACGTTACTCAGAGATTTCGATGGAAACCCCAAAGTAAGTGGCCAGCATAGTGCAGGATAAATGTGATCCCAAACGTTATGTAAAATGTTCCCAATAAAAGCTTCAACTCCAATCGACAAAAAAAGCAAGTTCCCACTCAGATCTGTCATCTGTTAATGGAAATATAGGGGGCTTCCACATTACCGATAGTACAATGGTTCTGGAAAAGCAAAATGGCTACCCCTCCAAAAGAGGTTCAGCAAATTCTGTGCTCCCAAATCCAAATGCCCCCTCCCTTCTGAGCCCCTCAGTGAACCTAAACCACATATAGCGTACACATGTTTGGCATTTCTGAAGTGACTAACTTACGGGTGCATGTCTCCAGAAGCATGAGTTGAGCATAACGTACTGGTGACAGAAACATACTGGTAACCACAACGACAGTTTGCAATTTTCACTTGGCAACATTCATTGCTGCTTGTTTCTGGAAAATTCCCATGGAGTGAAAATTGTCACTGTACCTCTTTTGAACTTTATCTACAGGTGTAATCTCCAAAATGGGGATACTTGAGGGGGGGGGGAATTATGCTCTTCTAGCAATTAAGGTCTCTGCAGGGCGGCTAACACTGATGGCAATCTGCCCTGTTTCTGGCCCTGAAGCTCCTGGGGGGGCCTCTTGCCAGATTGCCGTTATGTGTGGCGGGCAGGAAGCGATCCCTGCAGCTCCGCTGCTTACAGGAGAAAATAGCGGAGCTACAGGGATCCCTCCTGCTTCATGCCCACGCTTCCTGTCTGACACAGCAGCGCAGCTGGATGACGTCAGTATTCATCGCACGGCTGTGTCAGAGAAAGCTGACGACGATGCTGCGGCTGCCGGGGAATGTGTGGAGAGGTGAAGTGTGTGTCGTGGCGAGGGCAATGATTGGGGTGGTGGCGGAAAAAGCAATGATAGAGGTGGTGGAAAGGGCAATGATGGGAGTTGAGGGAGAAAGCAATGATGGGTTGTGGGGAGAAGGCAATGATAGGGTGGTGGTGGAGAGGGCAATGATGGGATTGGGGGGAGGAGGAGTAGGACAGAGGGATGTAGGGGATTGAGATGGGAGGAAGGGGGACTTATGAGGAGGGGGAGGAGGACATTGGATATGGATGTAAAATGAATTGGGTGGAGGAGAAGGGTGCTCAGCCCCTGATAGTGTCCTCCCCATCTCACAATTCATTGTCATGCTATCGGGGACTTTAAAATCTATTAAAGTGGGAGAGGAGGAGGTGGTAAGGTGCAATAGGACACTTTAAATAATGAATTGAAAGTTCGGAGAGGACTGTCAGGGACTTGTAGTGAATTGGGAGGAGGCGGAGGATGCTCAGTACCTGATGGCTTCTTCTCCCATCCCCTAATTCATTTTGATGCTATGAAGGACTTATAATGAATAGGGGAGGGGACACAGGACAGGGACTAAGGCTATGTGCATGCGTTTAGGATATGCAGAATTTTCTCCTGCAAATCCTGATGTGTTGGCAGGGAGAAGGTTGTGTAAAATACATTAATTTTTTTCCACATTTTTGTCATGCTTTTGTTATGTATTTTTCCCCATTACTACTGGTGAAATACACTGCAAGAATTGACATTATGCAGATTTTGATCTGCTGCAAATCTGCAAGGAAAAAATAAGCTGCGTGTGCATGAGACGTCAGGGATCTCATTCACTGTTCCTGTACTGTAAAACCTTCCATATATTCCTTGTCCACATAGCCTTACAGGTAGTTGTGGAGAGTCAGACTGAATAGTTTATTATTGGGCGGCAGAGATTATAGGTAATGGGGGACACAGTTGAGCTTATCACTTTATATTTTTAATGGTGCGTGGCTAATGGTATATTAATGGTGGGGTACATTTCTGTATTCGGTGGGGAGACACAAGTGTGTATACAATGTATGTGACCTTGTTGTTTTCAGGGCTGCGAAGATCATCGTAACAAGGAGTCGTGGCTGGGAGATGTCGACATGAAGGTCTGACCAGATGGAGAAAGAACAGGAGAAAGCAGCTATAATCAGACAAGACGTCAGCGGTAAGTGCCTGGATGTAAATATTATTCTGTATCTACACTATGTGATTTGGAGTGATAATGTTTTTTTTGTAAAATCCCTTATTCTACATTCTCGCATTTGTGTGAAATGTCCATGTGCTTCCAGGTTTTTTTTTTTTATCTGATGACACACGGACTCCGTTTTATAGGTCTATTCACACATACAGGTGCATCTCACAAAATTAGTTTATCATCAAAAAGTTAATTTCAGTTCTTCAATACAAAAAGTGAAACTCATATATTATAAAGTCATTACAAACCGAGTGATCTATTTCAAGTGTTTATTTCTGTTAATGTTGATGATTATGGCTTACAGCCAATGAAAACCCAAAAGTCATTATCTCCAAAAAATTTTAATACTTTATAACACCAGCTTAAAAAATGATTTTAAAATCCAAAATGTTGGCCTACTGAAATGTATATTCAGTAAATGCATGCTTGGTCGGGGCTCCTTTGGCATCAATTACTGCATCAATGCAGCGTGGAATGGCTGTGGCACTGCTGAGGTGTTATGGAAACCCAGGTTACTTTGATAGCAGCCTTCAGCTCGTCTGCATTGTTGGTTCTGGGGTCTCTAATCTTCCTCTTGACAATACCCCATAGTTTTTAAACCAGGTATTGGTAGTGTGGACAGGTGCCAAGTGCTGCTGCAATGATAATAGATGTGGTAGAGCCAAGTGACAGCAACATCAGAAAGAAGGAATATGAGAAGTACCAGGGCCTCAAAGGAGAACTGGAGAAGATGTGGAAGGTGAAGGCAACAGTGATACCAGTGGTGATAGGGGTCACTGCTCCAAGTGCTCCTTAGCTGGAAGAATGGCTACAACAGATCCCAGGAGCAACATCTGAGCTCTGTCCAGAAAAACGCAATGCTAGAAACAGCTAAGATCCTGCTCAGAACCCTCAGGGTATGTCCACTCGTTGCGGATTTTTCTGCGGATCTTTCTGCAGCGGATTTGTAAAATCCGCAGTGCAAAACCACTGCGGTTTTCACTGCGGATTTTCACGCGGATTCCTCTGCGGGTTTTCAACTGCACTTTCCTATTGGTGCAGGTTGAAAACCGCTGCGGAATCCGCAGAAAGAAGTGACATGCTGCTTTTTTTTTTCCGCAGCGTTTCCGCGTGGAATTTTCCGCAGCATGTGCACAGCGGTTTTTACCCTTCGCCACGACAGCACCCCACATGAGAGAGAGGGATCCGCCCATAGGAACAGGAAACCTACAGAATAAAAGGAGGCGGTCCCCTCTCCTCAGTTTAGGTTTCCTGTTTCTATGGGAACCCGAAGTACCTGCAGTCCAAGAGGATTCCTGGGCCATGCACCGCCTGCGTCGGTCTCTGTGGGAACGGCAGGGGCTGCGGTACCAGAGGCAGCGGCGGGGGAGCCACGGTTTGCAGCCTCCCCCCTCGTCTGATCATCGCCATGGTCCGGGTTCGGTGCCGCTGGTCCGCCCGGATCCATGAGGACGCGCGCGCTCAGCCGCCGGCTTCTTATCCAGCAGCCGCCGCATGGTAAGGAGGAGCGGCGCGTCTAACCCGGAAGCCGCTGGAGCACTTCCGGGTTGGGTCCGGGGAGGCAGGAGATTCGGCGCCAGATTTAAAAGTGCAGCACTAGCGTCGGCCGGTGTGTGTAAGTATGGCTTCACCGGCCGATGTAGCGCACTTGTCTGCAACAGAGCAGTCTCCCAGTAAGGAGACAAGCACCAGGAGCAGCACCAAAAGTGGAGATCGATCCTAGGAAAAGCGATCTGCCACCAAACAGAAAGGTCTTTCAGCTAAGAATCCGCCTCCAGAACCGGTACCTGTCAGCTTCACTGGGTGAGTTTTAAAAGAGTCTCTTCCCATATGCTGATATATGTTCCTCCTATATCCCCTTCTCTAGACTAAGAAAAGGACACATAAAACCAAACACAGAGAATGTGCCTTATGTTTGCAACCCCTCCCGGACTCATATACTAAGAGGTTATGTGCAGAGTGCATCGTATTGACCTTACGGCAAGAAAACGTAATGACTCCGTCTGACGTTAGAGCCATAATTCGTGAAGAGATGCAGGGTCTGGCCCATACAAGTAGCACCAGTACCAGTCAGCCTAGCAGGTCCCGATCTCCAGTAAGCTCGGAGTCAGAGGTAGTACAAAAATCCTCTGATGAAGAGGAGTCCCAGCCAAGTTCATCGGAATATGAAGGAGGGCTTTGTCTACCAAATAGTAGTGTAGACAGTTTAATTAAAGCCGTCAGGAGCACGATGGGGTGCCCAGATGAGAAGGGAAAGAAGTCAGCGCAGGACATCATGTTCGCGGGGTTAGGACAAAGAAAACGAAGGTCCTTCCCCGCCATACCCACAATTAAGGAGCTGGTTAAAAAAGAGTGGGAGAAACAACATACAAGAGGATTCTTACCATCCTCTGCTAAAAGACGCTACCCCTTCAGTGACGAAGAACTTAATTCCTGGCAAAAGATACCAAAAGTTGATGCGGCAGTGGCTTCAACTTCTAAACAGTCGGTCTTGCCTGTGGAGGACTCAGGGACTCTAACTGATCCGTTAGACCGAAAAGCAGAAGCCTTACTTAAGAGGTCATGGGAGGCTAATACGGGGGCATTCAGACCAGCCATCTCTAGCACCTGTACTGCAAGGTCACTGCTAGTATGGACAGAGCAGCTGGAGGAACAAATTAGAAGTGGAGCTTCGAGAAATACAATTCTGTCGAAAATCCCTCTAATGAAAGATGCAGTAGCATTTCTAGCCGATGCGTCGGTGGATTCGCTACGTCTAACAGCCAGGTCAGCCGGCCTAGTAAACACAGCCCGGCGAGCACTCTGGTTGAAAAATTGGAAAGGGGACGCACAGGCCAAGGCAAAACTTTGTGCGATCCCCTACCAGGGAGAGCTTTCAGGAGGCGCCCCTTAACCAGGAACAAACCTACTGAACAAAGGGAGCGCTGGGAGGCAAAGGATCCAAAACAAAGAGGTGCTCTGTTTTCCGGATCCTATAACCAAAAACGTAATAAGTACCGTTAATTATGAAGTGGGCGGTAGATTGAAATATTTCTTTTCTAAATGGAAGTTGATAACATCTAGTCCTTGGATTCTGGACATTATTGGAAACGGATTGAGATTAGAATTTGATAGGATCCCTTGGGATTCTTTTATTGTAACATCTCCGAGAGGTCAACAACAAGAAGCTCTGGAATCAGAGATCCTGTCGCTTCTATCTAAAAAAGTATTGATAGAGGTTCCCCGAGATCAAGAAGGGAGGGGGTTCTATTCCCCTTTATTCTTGATCAATAAACCAGATGGTTCATTCAGAACCATCATAAACCTCAAAAAACTAAATTCCTTTTTACGTAACCACACTTTCAAAATGGAATCCATTAGTTCTACCATCAAGCTTTTGTTTCCTAGGTGTGTCATGGCCGGGATAGACCTAAAAGATGCTTACTATCACCTTCCTATACATGCCGAACACCAGCAGTATCTAAGAGTAGCGGTCATCCTGGAGGGACAGGTTCGTCACTTCCAATACGTAGCAATGCCATTTGGGCTTTCTATGGCCCCCCGCATTTTTACAAAAGTGATGTTAGAGGTAATGGCTCATCTACGCCAACGGGACACTTTAATAATACCCTACCTGGATGACTTTTTAGTGATAGGGAATTCTGTGGCTCAATGTAAATTGCGGTTGTCTAACACAATCTCATCCCTGCAGGAGTTGGGTTGGATTATCAACTTCGAAAAGTCCAGACTGAATCCAGACACTACTCAAATGTTTCTAGGGATCCAGCTAGACTCTAAGTCAAAAAAGCTTCCTCCCGCATTCAAAGAAAACGACTATACAGTCAAAGGTGTCAGAAGCAATAAAAAACCCCTACATGACACTAAGAAAGGCTATGTCCTTACTAGGATCATTGTCCTCATGTATCCCGGCTGTACCATGGGCTCAATTCCATGCCCGCCAATTACAGTACGAAGTACTGTCAGCCCAGGGACGGAAAGGACACCTAGAGAGTAAACTAACTCTCTCTAGAGATGTCATAGAATCTCTATCCTGGTGGCTAGATATGGGACACCTTTCAGGGGGTGTACCGTGGATAGTAGATCCATCCAAAATAATTACTACAGACGCCAGCCCTACGGGATGGGGTGCACATATGGAGGATGACATAGTCCAGGATACCTGGAATCAGTCAGAATCATCATGTTCGTCAAATTGGAAAGAATTAACAGCAGTAGGGAAAGCCTTAAATTATTTTCTTCCACAGATTCAAGGAGCAGATGTAAGAGTTTTCTCAGACAACTCCACCACAGTGGCCTATGTAAACCGTCAGGGCGGTACACGGTCAGGAAGTCTGATGACCATCGCAGGGGAGATCTTCCAGTTTGCAGAGACTCATCTTACGTCCCTAACAGCCCTACACATCAGAGGAATAGAGAATACCAAAGCGGACTACCTCAGTCGAAACAGGCTGCGCCAGGGAGAATGGTCCTTAAACAGAACCGTGTTCAGACTAATAACAAGAGCATGGGGAGTGCCTCAGATAGATCTATTTGCCACAAGAGGCAACAGACAGGTAGAAAGATTCGCTTCCCTGAACTCCATGGATCATCCAGACATGCTGGACTCCCTACATCATCCTTGGAACTTCAAACTGGCTTACGCCTTTCCTCCAATGTCTCTAATTCCGCTAGTGATCAGGAAGATCAGGAGGGAACATGCAAGGGTGATCCTCATTGCACCCTTCTGGCCAAGGAGGCCGTGGTTCTCCTGCCTCCAAAGCATGTGTCTATGCGATCCATGGATTCTTCCATTTGACAGGGAACTACTGTTCCAGGGGCCGTTTTTCCACCCGCAAGTGAAAGGGCTTCACTTGACGGCGTGGAACTTGAGCGGCAGTTACTAAGCTCAAGGGGTTTTTCAGAACAGCTAGTAAAAACCCTGCTACTAAGTAGAAAAAGATCTACCACCCTGATATATAGCAGGGTATGGAAAAAATTCTTAGACTTTCATACAATACCATTCACTAATCAGGTTCCGATAACACCTATTCTAGAGTTCCTACAAAAAGGTAGAGAATTAGGATTATCAGTGAACACCTTAAGAGTCCAGATATCAGCATTAGGAGCCCTATATGGATATAATATAGCCGCTGATAGATGGGTCTCCAGATTCATTAAGTCTTGTGAACGAAGTAACCCGGTACATATTCCCCGTCTACCTCCGTGGGATTTAAATCTAGTGCTAGAAGCCTTAACCAGCTCCCCATTTGAGCCTCTAGATTCTATACCTCTAAATGTCCTCACATATAAAGTAGCCCTCTTGGTAGCCCTGACCTCAGCCAGACGTGTTAGCGACATCCAGGCCCTATCAGTAGACCCACCATTCTTACTGATATTCCATGATCGAATAGTCCTAAAACCAGACCCCTCATACCTCCCTAAGGTAGCATCCACCTACCACAGGTCACAGGAAATATTTCTCCCTTCCTTTTTTGATTCTCCTGTAACCCCTGAACAACATAAGTTCCACACCTTAGATGTCAGAAGAGCCATCCTGACTTATATAGAAAGGTGTCAAACATGGAGGGAGAGTAGGGCTCTGTTTATCTCCTTTCAGGGCCACAAGAAAGGACATGGGGTCACGAGAGCTACCATATCTCGGTGGATCAGAGATGCTATCTGCTTGGCCTATACATCGAAAGGCGAGATTCCTCCAGTGGGTATTAAAGCGCACTCAACCCGAGCCATGGCTTCCTCCTGGGCGGAACAAGCGGATGTCCCGATCCATCTAATAAGTAAGGCCGCAACTTGGTCTACACCTTCTACCTTTTACAACCATTATAGACTTGATCTATCTTCATCTTCTGATTTGACCTTTGGTAGAGCTGTGCTTAGTACAGTAATCCCACCCGAGTAATAACTCTCTGAAAGTCTCTCATGTGGGGTGCTGTCGTGGCGAAGGGTAAAAAGCCGGATTACTCACCGGTAATGCTCTTTTAATGAGTCCACGACAGCACCAATTTACAACCCTCCCTGATTATGCACAGCCCTTTCTTTAATTCACAAATAATGGTTGTATAGAGTTTTTAAGATATTTTGCTGAATAAGAATTAATACTAAAGCTTTTGTGGTTCCCTTTTTATACTCTGTAAACTAAACTGAGGAGGAGAGGGGACCGCCTCCTTTTATTCTGTAGGTTTCCTGTTCCTATGGGCGGATCCCTCTCTCTCATGTAGGGTGCTGTCGTGGACTCATTAAAAGAGCATTACCGGTGAGTAATCCGGCTTTTTTTTCCCATAGGTTTACATGGTACTTTGGGAAAACTGCTGCGGACCGCAGCGTCAAATCCGCTGCGGATCCGCAGCGTGTGCACATACCCTTAAACTCCCAGGCCTCTGGCAGAGGACCCGAGAATGAGAAAGAAGAACATAGACCACTCCCATTGGGGGTGAGAAGGGGATAAAATGAGAAAAAAAAAATATATATATATATATGTATGTATGTATGTATGTATGTATATATATATGTATATATATATACACGCGCACACACACACTGGACAGAATAATGGAAACCCCTAACGTTTTGGCATTATTATCTTCGAACATGTCCTAAACATGCAAACCGTGACATATGGTAATGTTTTGCAGTTGATTATTTGTGTTATGTGATGTGTATGTAAATTAACTGTTTGTTTAGCATAATTGTAAGAACATTGATGAGAACCTGATACCAATAGCAGACCTCTCGGATTTTCAAAGAGGCCAAATTGTTGGTGCTCGTACGGCAGGCGCTAGTGTAACAGAAAGTGCCCGAATGCTTGCCGTGTCAAGAGGTACTGTCTCCAAAGTAATGACTGTGTTTGAAAGAGAAGGCAAAACGTCCGCAGCAAAGCACATGTCCCGCCGAAAGTCGAAGTTGACTGAGAGAGACCGTCGGACTCTAAAGCGAATTGTGAGAGAGGATCGCAAGACCACGGCTCCGCAAATCACTGCTGAGCTCAATGAACACCTACAGAACCCAGTTTCCACGAAAACTTTTCGTCGGGAGCTGCACAAATCTAGATTCCACGGAAGAGCTGCAATGAGAAAACCGCTGCTCTCAATGACAAATGTTTCCAAGCGTTTAGAGTTGTGTAGAAACCTCCAGAATTGGTCCCTTGAGCAGTGGAAACATGTGATGGTCTCAGACGAATCATCGTTTACCCTATTTCCGACCTCCGGCCGAGTGTACGCTTGGAGACAGCCGAAAGAAGCATTCCATCCAGACTGCCTTCTCTCAACCGTAAAACATGGCGGAGGTTCTGTGATGATCTGGGGTGCTATTTCGTGGAGATCTGCCGGGCCAATGATATCCCTTCATGGAAGAATTAACAGGCGAGATTATTTAGGCATTTTGGGCTACCAAGTGCATCCAATGGTTCAAGCACTGTTCCCAGAGGTGATCGCCGTCTTTCAGGATGATAATGCACCAATTCATACAGCTAGAATCATTAAAGCATGGCACGAGGAACATTCTAATGAAGTTGAGCATCTCATCTGGCCCCCACAATCCCCAGACCTCAACATTATTGAGCATTTATGGTCCGTTTCAGATATTCATGTTAGACGTCGATTTCCGCCACCATCGTCGCTCAAAGAACTGGAGGGTGTTTTAACTGCAGAACAGGCTAAAATTCCTTTGGAAACAATTCACACCTTGCATGAATCCATACCTTGGAGAATTGAGGCTGTAATCGCCGCTAAAGGTGGACCTACACCATATTAAACTAACTTTTGTGGATGTTTCCAGGCGTTTCCATTATTTTGTCCAACCCCTGTGTGTGTATATGTATATATGTATGTATATATATATATATATATATATATATATATATATATATATATATATATATATATATATATATATATATATATATATATATATATATATATATATATATATATATATATATATATATATATATATATATATATATGTGTGTATGTGTGTGTATATATATATATATATACACACACACACACACACACACACACACACACACACACACACACACACACACACACACACACACACACACACACACACACACACACACACACACACACACACACATACATACATACACACACACTGTTTCCAGCCAGCTAACGCTCGGCATGCTCATTGCTATCTAATTAACGCTGCTAGTGATTAAACTAAAGTAAATGACAACATTCAATAGCGCTTAAGCAGGTGGTAAATTAACCTAAAATGAAGTTAATAATAATAATTAAAAATCAGAATAATACTAATACATTTTATTCACAGTGTAAAATCAAAAGCAAACTGGATTCGTGTGGTAATGTGTGGGGACGGAGCCTCATGTGGTAATATGGTGGGGGGCGGGATTATGTGTGGTAATGGGGTGGGATTATGTGTGGTGATGTGTGGGGGGCGGAGCTACTGTGCAGGGGCGGGATTAGCGAGTAATCACGATGCTATATATATATATATATATATATATATATATATATATATATATATATATATATATATAATATATGTATAGAGAGATATATAGATAGATAGATACACACATACATACTAGATGGTGGCCCGATTCTAACGCATCGGGTATTCTAGAATATGCTATTGCCCAGCAACGTAGTATACAGCACAGACACCTGGTATACTGCCCAGTCACGTAGTATGCACCATATCCCTGTAAAAAAGGAAAAAAAAAAATGGTTACATACTCACCCTCCGTTGGCGCCCGGATCGAAGCGGCTGGTTACCGATGCTCCTCGCGCTCCGGTCTGAAGAGTGCATTGCGGTCTCGCGAGATGATGACGTGCGGTCTCGCGAGACCGCTACGTCATCATCTCGCGAGACCGCAATGCACTCTTCAGACCGGAGCGCGAGGAGCATCGGTAACCAGTCGCTTCGATCCGGGCGCCAACGGAGGGTGAGTATGAAACTATTTTTTAATTTTTTTTAACATTAGATCTTTTTACTATTCATGCTGCATAGGCAGCATGAATAGTAAAAAAAATTGGTCACACAGGGTTAATAGCAGCGTTAACCGAGTGCGTTACACCGTGGTCAACTCTGCCATTAACCCTGTGTGAGCGCTGACCGGAGGGGAGTATGCGTGCGCCGGGCACTGACTGCGAGGAGTAAGGAGCGGCCATTTTCTTCCGGACTGTGCGCGTCGCTGATTGGTCGTGGCAAATCAGCGACTTGGATTTCCATGAGAGGCCGCGACCAATGAATATCCGTGACAGACAGAAGGACAGAAGTGACCCTTAGACAATTATATAGTACTAGATTGTGGCCCGATTCTAACGCATCGGGTATTCTAGAATATGCATGTCCCCGTAGTATATGGACAATGATGATTCCAGAATTTGCGGCAGACTGTGCCCGTCGCTGATTGGTCGAGGCAACCTTTATGACATCATCGTCGCCATGCTGTGCCCGTCGCTGATTGGTCGAGGCCTGGCGGCCTCAACCAATCAGAGACGCAGGATTTCCAGGACAGACAGACAATCAGTGATCACAGCAGCTCTAGAGGGGCGTTCATATATATCTATATCTATATATGTATATAGATATATATGAACGCCCCTCTAGAGCTGCTGTGATCACTGATTGTCTGCTGAGCTCTGTGTGATGTCAGCGCCGCAGCTAGACTGAGACTCTTCAGTGCACAGGGGGTAGGTGATAACATTTTTTACTTTTGCCATAAACTAGCTAGGGGAAATTATAATTAAAAGTGAACAAACCCTGAAAGCCTTTGGGTTGTCAATGTTGAAGAACAAAAACAATTTTTTTTTTTTTACCATACATTTTAAAATGTTAATGATTAGCTCTATTTTTTATTTCAATTGTTAGCTTGAGGGGGGTAACTTGAAGACAAAATGGCATTTCTAGTCTATTTTTCTTAAGTTGTTACATTTTAAAGGTTTTCTGTGCTATAAATTAAAAGAATAAAACATTTTAGTTTGTGAAGTGAAGAAACTTTATAATTTTCTTGCTGCAGATATTATGCTCTGCTCCTGACCTATCACATAGTCATGTAACCATACTGTAGAATTGGAATCTGTCCTTTAAACCAAATGTAGCTGCTCAGTGGAGCACCGCTCCTGCATGTCCGCCAGCAACTCTCAAACAGTATGCTCTAACTGCTGACGTTTTGGGGCGTGGCCTATCATCTCTGGCAAGTTTAGCAGGGAGGCAGTGTAGGCTCCACAAACAAGTAACAGTATGAACTAGTGACTTTGACCAGAGGAGGTGGTATTCGTAGTTTAAGTGTTACATTATATATGCAATAGAAACCACTCCTCCAGCCAGAGATCCAGGTAAAAAATAAAACTTTATTCCAGTGCAATTTAAAAATCAGTTATCCACGATTAAGGAATGGTTTACAGTCAGACGCATAGGAAATGTATACTTTATTGCTGGATGAAATTCAACATGTCATTCATCTTTTAATTGCACTGGAATTGTTATATTTTTTTTACCTAGATCTTCGGGTGCAGGAGTTTTTTTTGTTTGTTTGGTTTTTTGTTTGTTTGGTTTTTTTTTTGTTTCTTGATGGATCTATACAGCGCTGAGTCTAACAGGAGAGGCTCTTCCCATGCTGAGGATCTTGGTCATGTAACAGGGGTGAGCTGGTTATTTCTAAATGTAGATAATTTGTGACTGGTACATACTAATGTGTTTTATTTATTTTTTTTCTATGTGAAGTGGGAGGAATGTTAAAAGGGAAAACAAAGAAGCCAGAACACTCTGCTTCTTGGTAAATGTAGTCAAGAAGCACCAAGGGATAGGTGGTAGGAAGTTGAAAATGCCAACAGAAACCTGCCAGGTGTTGTGTTTTTTGGGGTTTTTTTTTTTTTCTTTTTGTTGTTTTTGTTCCACTAGTTGTCTTGAAGCGGTGATCATTTGATCGTTTTCTATAATGCTTTGAAATGAACCATATTTCAAAGCATTATTGCCTGTCAGTGTTAAAGGGAACCTGCCACATAGTTGTTTTTTTTTGTGGGATTTTGTTTTTTCTCGAATATTTAACTGGTCCCAGTGTGTTAGTGATACAATGTGCATAAGTAACATGTTTTCAATCAAAACAGTAGAGTATTCATTAAAAAAAACACTGTGTAGTTATATTCTATCTCGTCTTTCAGTCAGAGAGGTGGGCTTCCTTTTAGGTGTCAGTCACGATCTCATCATTTTATCCGCGCCCACGCACTTTGATCTGCAGTACTGACCCGGCGTCACAGGAGTCTTCTCAGTAATCTTGAACAGTGACTATCAGCTTCCCAGGCATGCACACTGAATGTGCGTGTACGTCCCCGGCTTCATTTACTGTGTGCGCATGGTCCAGAGCAGCTGCAGTATCTGAGCAGCAGAGACCATGTAAGCGCGCGTTCTTCATTCGTGCCACTCACAACTGCGACGTCACAAAGCCAGTGACTAACCAGGCTCTGGAGCATTCATACACCGTAAATGAAGATGGGGACGTACACCCAGATTCAGTGCACATGCCCAGGGAGCTGCTCATCACTGCGCATGTTTGGGATTGCAGAGAAGATTCCTGTGACATCGAGCCAGTACTGCAGATCAAAGTGCTAGGATATGTATAAGATGACGAGACCATGACTAAAACTATCGGAAGCCCACCCCCAAGACTGAAAGACAAAGAATATAACTATAAAAAGTGATATATTTTTTTTTTTTACATTTTGTTTTATATATATATATTTTTTTTTATGAATTCTGCGCCGTTTTGCTTGAAAACAATGTGTTTGTAATGCACATTGCATCATTAGTAACACACTGGGGCCAGTTTAAAAGCTAAAAACGATGTGATAGGTTCCCTATAAACCAATAACTAATTAGTTTGGCCATGCCTTTGGTTTTACCTAATGTTATGCCTTTGGCAGAGTGCGTGTCTTTTGTCCCTGGTTGTTCATCTCTTGCTGAGGTAGGTAAGCAAGGGACCAACATGGATGCATTATGGAGGGCCTGTGGGTTGCATGTTACATAGTACTGCAATGATCTTCTGACAGAATAGTGGGACATCAGAAGTACTGTTTACTGCGATTGTGAAACAAAAAAAATGGTGTTAGGCCAGAACTTTCCAATTCTCTCACACCCACCACCCCACCCCCGTTCCATTATGATCTTTATGAAAAACTGAACGTGATTTGTCCTTTTGTCTTTTTTTTAGTGCGATCTTTCACCCTGGGCAGTGACTAAAGAGCAAATTGATAAATTCAGTAAGGAAAATAATTTCATTGGATGGACAGAAACCTCGGTCAAGGAAAATAAAAACATCAATGAATCAATGAGGTGAACCAGCCACTCTTCAATGCAGATTGTTAAATGGTGTGGTGAATAGTATTTAGCGGCTTCACAGTTAAGGCCGTAAAACACATACAGACTAAAGTCAGACAAACTTGCCAATATCAATGTGATAGGCCGATAGTCTAATATGTCTGGGGGGGCCTCCAAAATGTTTCCAAGATAAATGATGTATGGGGATAGGAAGATCTGGTAGGTCTCATTTTGAACTGCCAATTCTTTTGTTCTATAAAGGCCCCGTCTCACATAGCGAGATCGCTAGCGAGATCGCTGCTGAGTCACAAGTTTTGTGACGCAACAGCGACCTCAGTAGCGATCTCGCTATGTGTGACACGTACCAGCGATCAGGCCCCTGCTGCGAGATCGCTGGTCGTGTCAGAATGGCCTGGACCTTTTTTTGATCGTTGAGGTCCCGCTGACATCGCTGAATCGGTGTGTGTGACACCGATCCAGCGATGTCTTCACTGGTAACCAGGGTAAACATCGGGTTACTAAGCGCAGGGCCGCGCTTAGTAACCCGATGTTTACCCTGGTTACCAGCGTAAATGTAAAAAAAAAAAAAACAGTACATACTCACCATCTGTTGCCCGTCAGGTCCCTTGGCGTCTGCTTCCTGCTCTGACTGAGCCGCCGTAAAGTGAGAGCACAGCAGTGACGTCACCGCTGCGCTCTGCTCTCACTGTACGGCACTCAGAGCAGGAAGCAGACGGCAAGGGACCTGACGGGCATCAGATGGTGAGTATGTACTGTTTGGGTTTTTTTACATTTACTCTGGTAACCAGGGTAAACATCGGGTTACTAAGCGCGGCCCTGCGCTTAGTAACCCGATGTTTACCCTGGTTACCCGGGTGCTGCAGGGGGACTTCGGCATCGTTGAAGACAGTTTCAACGATGCCGAAGTCGTTCCCCTGATCGTTGGTCGCTGGAGAGAGCTGTCTGTGTGACAGCTCCCCAGCGACCACACAGCGACCACACAGCGACGCTGCAGCGATCAGCATCGTTGTCTGTATCGCTGCAGCGTCGCTGTGTGAGACGGGGCCTTAAGAGAGAGCTGTCAGAGATATGATCTGGTAGCAGTTCTCTCATAGAGAACACGGGATTGTTTGGCAAAGCAAGTGCTTCTGTGTATGGGAGATGGCTATCTAAGGTTTATTTGTAGGTTGCTTTACAATAGCTGGTCTGAAAGGGCTGCTGTGCTTTCCTAGCACTGTGGTTCCCTCATTCTAGTGAATAATGGGCGTCAAATCATTTCAACTCCTAAGGCTACTTTCACACTTGCGTCGTGTGACGCACGTCGCAATGCATCGTTTTTGGAGAAAAAACGCATCCTGCAAAGTTGCCCGCAGGATGCGTTTTTTCTCTCCATACACTTGCATTAGCGACGGATTGCCACACGTCGCATCCGTCTTGTGACGATGCGTCGTGTTTTGGCAGACCGTCTGCACAAAAAACTGTTCCATGTAACTTTTATTGTGCGTCGTGTCTGCCATTTTCGACCGTGCATGCGCGGCCGAAACTCTGCCGCCTCCTCCCCGGACATTACAATGGGACAGCGGATGCGTTGAACGCATTTATTTCACAACGTGCATCGGTACATCGGGCCGACGCATGGCGACTGCCCCGTACCGACGCTAGTGTGAAAGTAGCCTAAGAGTATATTCACAAACACTGGATTTGCTGCATGTATCTTCCATGCCTTATCTGCTGGGAGGTCCAAAGGTGTAGACCTACACCAAATTGTATATTGCTGCTGATTTTCCTTGCAGACTACAGAAACTCTTCTGTTACTCCAAGCTTATATTATCATATCATGTTCGTCTTGGGAGATGATCATTATAATACATCAAAATGGCCACAGTCTCTCATTCGCAAAAATCTGTCCCAGAAGGTTAAAGGGAACCTGGCAGCTGACACATTCTGCTCAATCAACAGGCAGCATGTACCAGACACTGGCTGCATGACTTTGAGCCATACATGTTTAATTCTGAAACGCTCAGCTAGTCAGACAGGCGGGTCTCGGAAGGGTTTCCCCATCCGCTGTTCAGGAGTGACGAGTCTATCCCTGCATACGTCCAAATAGTCTTCCGTGCAGCTCGGTCCTCTGTGGCTATTAAAACATGTTTTCTCTCTGAAATATCTCAGCGTGTCTGAGTTAAACATATATGGCTGAAAACATGCGGCCAGCATCTGATTCATGCTGCCCGATCCACAGGCAGCATGAATCAGCTGTCAAGTTCCCTTTTAATAAGGAAAGTACCTGTGAGCTTGTCCAGCAGAAGGCTGTAACCCCTCATTACATGTGTAGGAAGATGTACCCCAGTGGCTATTTTGATACTGGATGATTATCATTGGATACCAATGATGCTGAGACTGAAAAGAAGCTGTTCACACTGCTGTCATTCTTGTCTTTCTGACGCTGAGCTGACTCCAACAATGTATCACTTAGTTTCCTGGGTGCAACTGTTCTGACACAATCGGCGTATTTAGATTTGGCAACACAGCAGAGCTGAGGAAGCTGCCCCTGCCCACAGTGAGTTGCCTATCACAGGAGGGTGATGTCAGACTAGCATGCAGTCACTGCTGTGTCCGCAACAAGGTGAACCCTAAAGTAACAAGTCCATACAATAGTGGTGGTTATCCTGCCTGGCTTAGGCTACTTTCACACTGGCTTTTTTTTCAATACGTCGCAATGCGTCGTTTAAGGGAAAAAACACATCCTGCAAAGTTGTCTGCAGGATGCGTTTTTGCCCCATAGACTAACATTAGCGACGCTTTGCGACGCATTGACACACGTTGCAACCGTCGTGAGACGGTTGCGCCGTGTTGTGGCTGTCCGCCGGGAGCAAAAAACGTTACATGTAACGTTTTTTTGCTGCCGACGGTCCGCTTTTTCCGACCGCGCATGCGCGGCCGGAACTCCGCCCCACCTCCCTGCACTTCCCCGCACCTCACAATGGGGCAGCGGATGCGCTGGAAAAATGCATCCGCTGCCCCCGTAGTGCGGCGCATTCACTGCTAGCGTCGGTAACCTCGGCCCGACGCACTGCGACGGGCCGAGCCCGACGCTAGTGTGAAAGAAGCCTTAGTCCAGCTTCTTAGTCATTTAGCATAGGCACTCAAACCAAGATATCTGCACACCTCCATAGACACAGACCTGTTTGAGACAAGCAAGTCTCATTTTACACAGTGAACCACACCTGAGGGTGGAGATATGGTGAGCAGCCATCTCTCCCAACTCATCAGCTGCTTATAATCAACTTGTCTTGGACAATTAACCCCTTTTTAGTCCCATATATATTTGCGCATTACTCCAGGTTTATCTCCCATTTACTAGGTGTTCTACAGCCACCTTACATACCTCTCCCCTGCCTAAAGCCTTATTCTTGGCATCTTCTACCTCCTAGACATGGGATTCTCTAGCGGGCATCAGCATTATCATGTAACTCCTGGCTCTGTTCCACATGGAAGAGGAAATTCTGCAGGGCTAGAAACCAGCTGGTAACATGAGCATTTTTCCATTTTTTTTTCCTCCCTCATCCACCTGAGTGGGGCATGGTCTGACATCAATTTAAATTTTCACCTTAAGAAATCGTATGTCATTGTGTCCATCGCCCACATTATGGCCAAGCATTACTTTTCTACAGATGTATAATTTTTCTCACATCCCGTCAGTTTGCTACTCGGTTAGAGAACAGGATGCTTCTTTTCATGTATCTCTTGAGAAAGGATCACTTCTAATCCGACTTCTGATGCATCCTCTTGAAGTACAAATTCCTTCTTAAAATGGGGGGGGGGGGGGGGGAACCAAGATCTAAAGCTTACGTAGAGCTACTTTCAGTTCTTGAAAGGCCGTCTCCACCTCCAACGTCCATTTTGCCATGACTGATTTTGTCCCATTAAGGAGGTCTGTCAAGGGTGCGGTGACCATGCCAAAATTTGGAATGAATCTGTAATACCCCACTATTGTCAGAAAGTCGCTAACTTGCTTTTTTGAAAGTGATTTTGGCCAGTTCTGGATTGCGCCACTTTATTGATCTGGGGTTTGATTTTGCTTCTACCTACCTACTACATACCTACTCCATGATATTTGGCCTCCTCTTTCCCTATGGCACTTTTTCTTGGATTTATAGAGAACCCACACCTTCCTGAGAGCATCAAACACCACTTGGACCTTTCCCACATGACTTCCCCAATCTGGGAAGATTACGATATTGTCCAGGTTTGCCGTAGTGTAATTTCTTTGGCGTGTGAGGATCTGGTCCATTTCCCTCTGGAAGGTGGCTGGAGCTCCCTGCAGTCCCAACATCATCTGGACATATTGGAAGCAACTGTCGGACATATTGGAAGCAACCGTCGGGCGTAGAGAAAGCAGTTTTCTCCTTGGCTTATTGTGACATGGGGATTTGCCTATATCGCTTTGTTAGATCCAAGGTTATGTAACTTGCTGGCCCAAGTCTCTCTATCAGCTCATCAGCACGCTGTATCTGATATGTGTCAAACTTGGATACTTCGTTCAGCTTCCCATAATCATTACAGAATCTCCATTTTCTGTCTGGTTTTGGATCAAGGAAAATTGGGTTAGACCACCTGCTCTTTGATTCCTCAGTGACTTAGAGATTCAGCATACACTTCACTTCCTTGGAGCCCAGTTCTCAACCGGTCTCTGGAATTCGGTAGGTCCTCAAATTCACCTGCACATAGGGTTCCTGTAGGAAAATCGTGTTCTGACATCTGTACACCCTGGCAAATCTGAGAACCAGTCCCAAGTTTGCAGCAGCAATTCCAGTCATAGCAGTTTTAGGAACTTCCAACAGTGCTTATCCTATTGTGACGTCTTCAATGTCCCCTTCTGGCTTAACCAGCAAACATGGAGTTTCAACGAGGTAACTTTCTTGCCATTCCTTGATGGGTAGCGGTGAGAGGTGGGAGCTGCTAATTGGCAGGTGGTATAGGACTTTAAGTACCTTAGGATTTCCCGTGACATTCGAGCCAATAGAACCTCCGCCTTACCTGTTCTTGGGTTTTGTCAACACCCAGATGGCCACCCAAGACATGTGAATGGGCCCTGTCCAACACCCCGAGTCTATAGGGTCCTGGTACCAACAATTGCTCCACTATTTCCTCTCTGACCTTAGTAACCTGGTACAATAAGTCCCCACTCATCGTAAAATAAGGAAATCTGGTGTCTGCCACCGTCTCCTGTGTTATGCTGTTTATAGCCATTACATTATTGAACACTTCTTTTAGCGTTAGGTCCCTAAGTTAGACGGACCCATAGTTTTCTTTGGTCACCCCTATCTCAGGAGTGTTGGCCTACGGGGATACTACCTTCTCCTCTCCCACCATCACACAATAGGGAAATATGTCAGGGCCAACCTGTCTCTTACCCGAGCAATCAAGATCTACGCCCCCTCCGGCCTATAATAATTGGGTGCAATAAATCCTGGACCACCCAGACCTCATGGGACTCGGTACCTTGGGATGTCTCAATGGCCACCGGATAGTCTTTAGCATCCCTGTGAATGCAGTGGACTCCCACCTTCTTAGCTGGGATCAACTGAAGAGGGAGTGTGGCTCCTCATGAGGGTCACAAAACTCGAGTCTAATAGTTCTGTGATTTGCAGACCATTCACTTTTACAGGACATTCCTGGGGCCCCTCTCTGGGTGGACATTCCACACTGCAAGCCGGATATGCGTAGAATGAACACAGACGTCCTATGCTACAGTCCATTTGCTCATTGGTCAGGGGACAGTAGGCAGCTATATGATCTGGGCTGTGACATCTCCAGCAAATTACATCCCTCGATGAGACCCCTGACATGACTTTGGATGACCCACTCCTTTTTTTAGCCTCCGCACCCTGATGGGGAACCCCAGTATGGAGTGGTTTGTCTTCCTAAGGGACCATTGGCCAGCTGATGCCTTTCAACCAGTCCAGCCAAGTAATTGGTGTTCCCAAAATCTACCTGGGCAAACTAAGTCTGGATCCGGCTTGGAAGTGAGTTCACAAACCTGACTCCGTCTGCAACCACTTTTGGACGAGGTGCAGCATATCAAGCATTTTGGAGTGAGTGGTTTTTTTGTTACGGTGATATGTCCAGCAATGGACCCGTTCTGCCTGGACAGGCATTGTCATTCCCTCCTCTTCCCCTAGCGCGCCAAAATTTAAGTTTTCAGTTTTGCATATTCTTTGGCATCCTGTAAGGCCAAATCATAGTAGGCCATTAAGTATGGTGCCAAAACTTCCACCAACTGCTCTTGTGAGAGTTTTTCCCTAGCTGTGACACCATCAAAAAACTGTTAAAAAGGCCTCTGTATCACGTCGATTAAGATGTCTACGTACAACTCCAGGAATTACATCCAACCCACAACAGATTATCCAACTGTTTCAGCAGAAGCTGAAACAATTATATAGCGCCACTACCACGGTCAATTCAGAGGAACTGGACGCCTTCTTAGAGTCTATTCCTCTCCCAGCTCTTGGTTCGAATATGATAGGTTGGTTTAATAAATCAATCTCCCCTAACGACATAGAATTGGCCATCCGGCAACTGAAAGTTAATAAAAAACCTGGTCCAGATGGATTTACGGCCTTATACTATAAAAAATATGCCACTCTCCTAATTCCTCATCTTACCAACTATTTTAATTCCCTGCTAGACTGTAATAATCCAGGAGGAGCCTCTTTGATAGCAGCTGTATCTATGATACCAAAGCCCAATACCGATCAATTATTATGGTCCAACTATAGACCAATATCCCTAATAAATGTAGACCTTAAAATATTAGCTAAGATTTTATCTCAACGTCTAAATTCGGGCCTGGGAGCCCTGATACATAGAGATCAGGTGGGTTTTGTTCCTAATAGACAAGCATCGGACAATATACGAAGGGTCTCTCATCTGCTGCACCACTGCAAACAACGCGCAATATACCAAGCATGTTATTATCGCTTGACATCAAAAAAGCCTTCGACTCTTTCCTGGTCTTATCTGTTTGCGGTCTTGCAAAGATGGGGATTTCCTGATCACTTCCTCTCATGGATTCATGCTCTTTATAGTTCCCCTTCGGCATATGTACGATACAATGGCTTCTCCTCCACACGCTTCTCCATTCATAGAGGCACTTGCCAAGGCTGTCCCTTATCACCTCTATTATTTCATCTGGCATTTGAGCCCCTAGCGATACATCTTCGACTCAATTCAAACATACAGGGTGTCAACATAGCGTCAGTCCCCCATACACTTTTTTTGTTCGCCGACGACATACTGCTTCTTCTAACGACTCCCCAGTCATCCCTGCCAGCCCTACTTCAAACTCTTAACAACTTTAAACATGTTTCTGGCCTACAAGTCAATCCCTCTAAATCTTATGCTATGAATATATCCCTTCCCTCTTTTACTATCGCACAACTAAAGCACGATTTTCCGTTCCAATGGACCACCAATCATTTGGACTATTTGGGAGTGAAACTAACTCCAGACTATAACTCTTTATATACTGCTAATTACCCTCATATGCTTTTTAAAATCCGTTTGATACTTCAGTCATGGGGTAAATTGCATCTCTCCTGGCTTGGCCGAGTACGTGCATTAAAGATGACAATCCTCCCTAAACTGCTTTACCTATTTCGAGTCCTGCCAGTCTCGGTCCCTACCCAATATCTTAAAATAGCTCAATGAGCAGTTAATACCTTTGTTTGGAGGGGCGGCCTCCCCAGAGTTAATAGAGCCACCCTTTACCGCCACCGCCTTAAGGGAGGTTTGGGAGTTCCAAACCTCTCTAAATATTATCAAGCAGCCCAACTGGGCCAACTAACTCTATACCATGCCTATTCTGAACCCCCCCCTGTGGCTTGCTCTGGAGGCCTCTGAGTTACACTCGAACACTCTTGATACAATATTTTGGATTCTCCCAACGCAACGCAGAAATATTTCAAATCCTATTCTAGTTCATTCACTTAAAATTTGGGACTCATTGAAATATTCTTTGCAGCTAATATCACCATTTCTACCCTAAATGCCCCCCCCCCCCCCCCCCTCTGGGGTAATACCCAGTTTCTCCCGGGCGTAGATTCCCTCAGGAACTTTCGCTTATGGGTCGCTGTGAAAATAACAAGAGTACACCACCTTTTCAACATAGATGGGATTATTCCGTATTTTCTGCAAAGCTGTCCTCACCGCCATCCAGATAGAAAAATCATCAGCTGACCTTGGAGTCAGTGCTGATGCCATGCCATGGAGCGCCTCTGTGTGTAAATCAATCTGCTGCTCCTGTTCTAGATGCTGGTGTTGCTGCTGAATCTGTTCCTTGTGCTGCTGGATCTATTGCTCCTGGAGCTGTTGTGTAAGCAGCTTACTTGTTTCCTGTTGTGCCAGCTGTTGCTGCTGTAGCTGTTGAGCTTGCATCAGTTGTTTAATCAGGTCCTCCCTTCTGTCATACTCTGCTCCCTGGCCTATAGCCACCTTCACCCACGACACGCAGTACTTCTGTAGCAATTGCATGTGTTCCCTGGGAATGCTGCCCGATGTTCAACACCAAATGTAACAATGCTACTCACTTGGGAGTGATCTGTGGTATCACAAAAACTATTTCTATATAAAATCCAGCTAGTTTATTTCAGTCCTTATAAATCCCATTACAGGAAAACTTAAATATAACCTTTGTCCGCCACAAAGTGAAACCTAAAGGAACAAGTCCATACAACAGTGCTTGTTAGACCACCTGGTTTAGTCCAGCTTCGTAGTCCTTTAGCAAAGGCACTCAGTCCAGGAGATCTGCACACCTATATACACACAGACCTGTTTTAGACAAGCAAGTCTCATTTTACACAGTGAACCACACCCGGGGGTGGAGATAAGGTGAGCAGCCAACTCTTCAGCTGCTCATAATCGAGCTGTCATGGTTGATTTAACCCTTTTTTAGTCCCAGATGTACTAAAGCATTACTCCAGGCTTGTCTCCCATCTACTAGGTGTCCTACAGCTACCTTACAAACTTCACGACCGTTATTTACGTCATTGGCCTTGTCCCTGCCTTTGATGCAAGCTTACACGCTGAACACACTTATTTCACCGCACTTGATGGCTGATTCAATCAGCCATCAAGTGCCTATAACAGCTGCTGGTGAATCAGTGATTCACCCAAGGCTTGTAACCAGTTGAATGCCTAGTCAATCACTGACTGTGACTTTTAAGACACAGCCACATGAGTGCCGATGGGTTGTCATGACAGCCGGGGGTCTGCTGACGATCCTCCTGTAGAAAAATTGTTGCAATTCCTAAAACATTTCACAGGATATTTTGGTCAACCCCTTTAATTAAACCTGAAAGGCTACACTTGGATCTTGATGGTTTCAGGCCAAATCAAGAAGACTCTGTAACTGTCCAAATATTTGTGTATGTTCTATTTTTTTTTTTTATTATTTTTTTTTTTTTTTTTTAAGACTATATAATTGCTGTGTGGCTTGTGAAAAAAAAAAAACAACTTGGGATAAATTAACAATTTGGTGGGAAAAACATTTTTTTTTATTTTTGGGGCTCTACATTATAAATTTCTGTGACACACCTGGAGGGTTTAAGGTGCTCAGCACACATCTAGATAAGTTCACTGAGGGGGTCTTTGTTTCCAAAATGATGTCACTTGTGGGGGGTTTCCACTGTTTAAGCACATCAGGGTCTTCAAACGTGACCTGGCATCTAATTATTCCAGCAAATTTTGAATTCAAAAAGTCATATTGCGCGCCTTCCCTTTCAAGACCTGCCATGCACCCAAACAATAGTTTTCCCCCACGTATGGGGTATCTGCATGCTCAGGAGAAATTGGACAACAAATTTTGTGGTCCATTTTTTTTCTGTTACCCTTGTGAAAATAAAAATATTAGGTCTAAATTAAAAATTTTAGTGAAAAAAAGTAAATTTTTTTTTTTTTTTTTTCCTTCCGCATTATAAAAAATTTCTGTGAAGCACCTAGAGGATTAAACTTCTTGACTGTGGTTTTTGAGCACCTTGAGGGCTGCATTTTTTTTAGAATGGTGTCACGTTTGGGTATTTCCTGTCATATAGACCCATCAGTGTCACTTCAGTCGTAATGTCGTGCCAAATTTTTTGTAAATTTTGTTGAAAAAAAACGAGAAATCACTGGTCAACTTTTAACCCTTATAACTTCCTAACAAAAAAAAATTGTTTAAAAAAAATTATGCTGGTATAAAGTAGACATATGGGAAATGTTAATTATTAACCCCTCTCTGACCTTAGACGTACTAGGCCCAGGTCACCTCGACGGTATATCTGACCCTCGACGGGATAGTACGTCATAGCGATCGGCCGCGCTCACGGGGGGAGCGCGGCCGGGTGTCAGCTATGTGCCAGGAGCGGTCACGGACCGCCCCCGGCACATTAACCCCCGGCACACTGCGATCAAACATGATCGCAGTGTTGCGGCGGTATAGGGAAGCATCGCGCAGGGGTGCCTCCCTGTGACCCCCGGAGCAACGCGACGCGTTGCTCCGAGGGTCTCTTACCTCCTCCTCCCTGCAGCAGGCCCTGATCCAAAATGGCCACAGCATCCGGGTCCTGCAGGGAGGTGGCTTCACAGCGCCTGCTCGGAGCAGGCGCCGGGAAGCCTGGAGCTGTGCACGTCAGATCGCTGATCTGACACAGTGCACAGCAAAGTGTCAGATCAGCGATCTTACACTATAACATGATGCTCCCCCCTGGGGCAATGTTATAGTGTAAAAAAAAAACAATCACATGTGTAAAAAAAAAAAAAAATATATATATATATATATATCTCCTATAAATACATTTCTTTAAATAAAAAAAACAATAAATGTACACATTTAGTATCGCCGCGTCCGTAGCGACCCGACCTATAAAACTGTCCCACTGGTTAACCCCTTCAGTGAACACCGTAAAAAAAGAGGCAAAAAACAACGCTTTATCATACCGCCAAACAAAAAGTGGAATAACACGCGATCAAAAAGACAGATAAAAATAACCGTGGTACCGCTGAAAACGTCATCTTGCCCCGCAAAGAAACAGCCGCTATACAGCATCATCAAAGAAAAAAGTTATAATCCTCTGAATAAAGCGATGCAAAAATATTTTTTTTTTCTATAAAATAGTTTTTATCGTGTAAAAGCGCCAAAACATAAAAAAAGATATAAATGAGGTATCGCTGTAATCGTACTGACCCGAAGAATAAAACTGCTTTATCCATTTTACCAAACGCGGAACGGTATAAACGCCTCCCCCAAAAGAAATTCATGAATAGCTGGTTTTTGGTCATTCTGCCTCACAAAAATCGGAATAAAAAGCGATCAAAAAATGTCACGTGCCCGAAAATGTTACCAATAAAAACGGTCAACTCGTCCCGCAAAAAACAAGACCTCACATGACTCTGTGGACCAAAATATGGAAAAATTATAGCTCTCAAAATGTGGAGACGCAAAAAATATTTTTTGCAATAAAAAGCGTCTGTGTGTGATGGCTGCCAATCCTAAAAATCCACAAAAAAAAAACACTATAAAAGTAAATCAAACCCCCTTCATCACCCCCTTAGTTAGCGAAAAATTAAAAATTTTAAAAAAATGTTATTTCCATTTTCCCATTAGGGTTAGGGCTAAAGTTAGGGTTAGGGTTTGGATTACATTTACGGTTGGGAATAGGGTTAGGATTAGGGGTGTGTCAGGGTTAGGGGTGTGGTTAGGGATACCGTTGGGATTAGGGTTAGGGATGTGTTTGGATTAGGGTTTCAGTTATAATTGGGGGGTTTCCACTGTTTAGGCACATCAGGGGCTCTCCAAACGCGACATGGCGTCCGATCTCAATTCCAGCCAATTCTGCGTTGAAAAAGTAAAACAGTGCTCCTTCCCTTCCGAGCTCTCCCGTGCGCCCAAACAGGGGTTCCCCCCCCACATATGGGGTATCAGCGTACTCAGGACAAATTGGACAACAACTTTTGGGGTCTAATTTCAACTGTTACCCTTGGAAAAATACAAAACTTGGGGCTAAAAAATAATTTTTGTGGAAAAAAAAAAAGAATTTTTATTTTCACGACTCTGCGTTATGAACTGTAGTGAAACACTTGGGGGTTCAAAGCTCTCACAACACATCTAGATGAGTTCCTTAGGGGGTCTACTTTCCAAAATGGTGTCACATGTGGGGGGTTTCAATGTTTAGGCACATCAGTGGCTCTCCAAACGCAACATGGCGTCCCATCTCAATTCCTGGCAATTTTGCATTGAAAAGTCAAACTGCGCTCCTTCCCTTCCGAGCTCTCCCATGCGCCCAAACAGTGGTTTACCCCCACATATGGGGTATCAGCGTACTCAGGACAAATTGTACAACAACTTTTGGGGTCCATTTTCTCCTGTTACCCTTGGTAAAATAAAACAAATTGGAGCTGAAGTAAATTTTGTGTGAAAAAAAGTTGTGTTCATTTTTATTTAAACATTCCAAAAATTCCTGTGAAACACCTGAAGGGTTAATAAACTTCTTTAATGTGGTTTTGAGCACCTTGAGGGGTGCAGTTTTTAGAATGGTGTCACACTTGGTTATTTTCTATCATATAGACCCCTCAAAATGACTTCATTTTTTTTTTTTAGGGACCACATCTCATTTGGTGTTGTAAAAATGAGAAATTTCTGGTCAACTTTTAACCCTTATAACTCCCTAACAAAAAAAATTTTGGTTCCAAAATTGTGCTGATGTAAAGTAGACATGTGGGAAATGTTACTTATTAAGTATTTTGTGTGACATATCTCTGTGATTTAATTGCAGTTGGAAAATTGCGAAATTTTCTAAATTTTCACCAAATTTCCATTTTTTTCGCAAATAAACGCAGGTAATATCAAAGAAATTATCACTATCATGAAGTACAATATGTCACGAGAAAACAATGTCAGAATCACCGGGATCCGTTGAAGCATTCCAGAGTTATAACCTCATAAAGGGACAGTGGTCAGAATTGTAAAAATTGGCCCGGTCATTAACGTGCAAACCACCCTTGGGGGTAAAGGGGTTAATTATTTTCTGTGAAATAACTTTGGTTATAGGTCTTAAAAATTTGAAAAATGCCAAATTTCCATTTTTTTTCACAAATAAGTCCTATGGAAGAAATTTTACCATTATCTCAGATCCGTTGAAGCGTTCCAGAGTTATTGCCTCTATAAAGTGATATTGGTCAGAATTGTAAAATTTGGCCTGGTCAAGAAGGTGAAAACAGGCTCGGGGTGAAGAGGTTAAGAACAAAATAACCTTTTTGGTAACTCAGGGACTGGTGGTATATAGTTAATATGATTTATATTGTTACAATAGTGGGAAGCAAAATGCTTTGTTACTTTGCTGAACCTTCTTATTAAAATCTTCATTTTTTTTTTTTTTATTTTTTTTTTAAATCTTTTATGTTATGCAGGGTTCTTATTGAAAGAATGATGGAGGCAAGAGAATCTGGACGTTCCTCTTCCCCACTACAGGGGGATTACATCAACATAAACGACATTTCTGTGCCTGGATCAGGATGTTGCTGACATGATTTGTTAGGACAGTCCTAGGTAATTTTTCTACTACCAAATGATACTTAACTTTATTCTCAAAATCATCTCTTTTTAGAATCCTGGCTGGTATACATGAGCAATGAACTCTGGGTTGGGGGGAGAACTACGATAGAAGCCATCTCCACTGTTAATATTGTCTGTATATGTGTATATATATATTGCTAGTTTATAGACACACATACCTCAGTGACATATTTATGTCATAAAAAGGGCTATAAATAACCCATCGAGGATAAAAAAAAAAAATAGGTACCCACTCAAATGCAGTATATGTATAAGGAGAAACGAGCAACCAGGTACAATAAGTAAAAATATATTTTATTGAAAGTTCAAAAGTTTACCAAGTAACCACAAATCACCACGAAAGATACAATAAAATGAAAAGTACGAAGAAAGAGAACAGAAAAGCCAAGGGGCGACTAATTGCAACTGTGGCTAAATTTCCATAATCATCTAAAGTGCTTGTGCAATAGTATATCACGGTGGCAAGAAAAAACCCTCTCCCACAGAGAATGTCAGAATCACTACATCCGAACGGAATCCTAAAGGGAGAGAGGACTTACCTAATTTAGGCACAGTTGGGCAGTTGCAATTAGTCGCCCCTTGGCTTTTCTGTTTTCTTTCTGCGTACTTTTCATTTTATTGCATCATTTGTGGTTACTTGGTAAACTTTTGAACTTTCAATAAAATATATTTTTACTAATTGTACCTAGTTGCTCTTGTTTATCTATCTATCTATCGATCTATCTATCTCTAGTTTAGTAGTAGTTCTAAGAATCCAATCAGGTTTTTTTTGTTTATTATTAAACCTATGCTAATATTCTGCATAATGCAAATGTCTGTAAATCATTACACATGTCTGACATAAAGACATGTCTCAGGTACCTGCATGTATTTTCTTTGTCTGTTTTCATATTTATATGCATATATATTTTTTTTTTTAAATAAAGTTGGATAACCTTTAACTAATAAATTTTACTTTATTGTCATGTCTTTGAATGTGTCTTTTTTTTTTTTTTTTTTATACGCATTTCATGTACACTATATTGCGTCAGGGGAGTAACTAGATAACTTCAGCCGGTGTGGTCTTGTCCCACGAATAAAGTACATTTTAATAGATCTTATAATAAGTTCCACAACTAGATGTGTTTAAAAAGAAAAAAGTTCCTGTGCTGAAATTTTCCCACGTGTTCACGCTGACATGAGAAAGGTGAAGTGAATTCATTGTCTGTGAGCTCGCAGGACATGTCGTCTGGCACTGTGAGCAGGAGAACTTTCTCACGCTCGCGGTGCCCTCAGACAGGGAATAGTTCACAGGGAGACGCTGAGCACACGGCGCTTAGGGTCTCTGCTGGATGGCAGGCTGTATGGTTGCATCATGCAATCATGCAGTCTGCCATCTACTGTAGATGTAGCAGAGCTAGACCCGTCAGACAAATGAATTCGCAGCATCTCTGCGAAAAGGTGAGGCATATTGTTGTTTTTTGTTTTTAACTCTTTTGCAGATGATAAAAATATCGGTGGAATGGGCAAGGTCGTAAGTATGGTTTAATTAAGATTTAGTAAAGCGGTCTGTCATTCTTTCAATTAACGGACTATATTCTGGGTATCTGTGTTGTCATACAATGTGACTATGGGGTTAGTAATGGGGGGGCTCTTATTGACCCCTCTCCATTACTAACCTCGGGGGTTGATGTCATTTGACAATACAAAGGTGTCCTCAAACCCACCCCCTCCAAAAGAAAAAAAAAAACTTTCACCTCACTTGCCACTGCTACAGGGCCAAGTGGGAAGAGCGAGGCCAAGTGCCAGAATTGGCGCATCTTAGAGATGTGCATTTTTTGGGGAGTCTGAGAGCTGACATATTTAACCTTGGGGCAGTATCTATAACCCCTTCCTAGGCTATTAACCCCTTACCGACTTCCGCCGTACTATCACTGCTGAGGTCGGATCCCCTGCTTTGATGTGGGCTCCGGCGCTGAGCCCACCTCAAATCCGGGTCATGTCAGCTGTTTTGAACAGCTGATATGTGCCTGCAATAGCGGTGGGTGAAATCGCGATTCACCCGCCGCTGGTAACTAGTTAAATGCCGCTGTCAAATGCTGACAGCGGCATTTAACCGGCGCTTCTGTCCGCGCGGCCGGAAATGAGCGCATTGCTGACCCCCGTCACATGATCGGGGGTCAGCGATGCGTCGGCATAGCAACCAGAGGTCTCATTGAAACCTCTATGGTTGCTGATGCCGGCTTGCTGTGAGCGCCACCCTGTGGTCGGCGCTCATAGCAAGCCTGCAATTCAGCTACATAGGAGCGATCTGATGATCGCTGCTATGTAGCAGAGCCGATCAGGCTATGCCAGCTTCTAGCCTCCCATGGAGGCTATTGAAGCATGGCAAAAGTAAGAAGAAAAAAAAAGTTTAAAAAAGTATGAAAAAATATAAAAGTTTAAATCACCCCCCTTTCGCCCCATTCAAAATAAAACCTATATATATATATATATATCTCTAATCTAACCTATCACTGATTTTTACTGTATGCGGAACATGAATTTACAGCTTTTCAAACGACACTGGTGGGTAAACATCAGACAGCACTCACATGGCCCGAATGCTGTGCGATCTTTTTTTTTTTTTTAATCGGATGGCACTCGTCCATTTTTCTAGCAAAGGAGTATGAGCCCTTAAAGTGAGCCTGTCAGCAGGATTTTGGATTTTAACAAGTTAACTATAGGCATTGTTGTGTTGATGTTATTACAATTTATTAAAATTTTACATGGGGTGAAGAAATCCATCTTGTGGTTCTTATGTAATCAGTGTTAAAAAATGTTCAATTAATGACATGCCCATGCATCGGGTCGGGACTGTAGGCAGGGTCTTATCTTGGTGCTCTAGGCCATAGAAACGAAGAAAAGACCTGCCCACAGGCCCAGCCTGAAGCACAAACATGTTCCACATCAGAGAGAGACAGACTTTGTGCGGACCTGTGGGCAGATCTTTTCTTGGTTTCTCTGCCCTAGAGCATCAAGCTAAAGCTTGAGTCACACTAAACGACTTACCAAGGATCACGACCAGCGATACGACCTGGGCGTGATCGTTGGTAAGTCGCTGGGGAGCTGTCACACAGACAGCTCTCTCCAGCGAACAATGATCAGGGGAACGACTTCGGCATCGTTGAAACGGTCTTCAACGATGCCGAAGTCCCCCTGCAGCACCCGGGTAACCAGGGTAAACATTGGGTTACTAAGTGCAGGGCTGCGCTTAGTAACCCGATATTTACCCTGGTTACCATTGTAAAAGTAAAAAAAAAAAAAAAACACTACATACTCACATTCTGATGTCTGTCACGTCCCCCACCGGCGTCCACAGGGTTAAAACTGCTTTCGGCAGGAGCGCTGCTAATGCACGCGCTGCTGCCGAGAGCTTCCCTGCACTGAATGTGTCAGCGCCGGCAGTAACAGCGGTGACGTCACCGCTGTGCTCTGCTTTACGGCCGGCGCTGACACAGTCAGTGCAGGGAAGCTCTCGGCAGCAGCGCGTGCATTAGCAGCGCTCCTGCCGAAAGCAGTTTTAACCCGGGGGACGTGACAGACATCAGAATGTGAGTATGTACTGTTTTTTTTAACTTTTACAATGGTAACCAGGGTAAATATCGGGTTACTAAGCGCGGCCCTGCGCTTATAGTAACCCGATATTTACCCTGGTTACAAGTGAACACATCGCTGGATCGGCGTCACACACGCCGATCCAGCGATGACGGCGGGTGATCAGCGACCAAAAAAAGGTCCTGATCATTCCCCAACGACCTCCCAGCAGGGGCCTGATCGTTTGTCTCTGTCACACATAACGAGATCGTTAGCGGGATCGTTGCTACGTCACCAAAAGCGTGACGTTGCAACGATATCATTAACGATATCATTGTGTGTGACTCAGCCTTAAGACTCTGCCTATAGTCCCGCCTCAGAGCACAAGCATCTCATTAACTGAAAACTTCTAACACTGATTACACAAGAAGCATTTCATCACACCATGTATCATTTTACTCAATGTGACAATGCCTGTAGTTTACTTAGCAAAATCCTGCTGACAAGTTAACTTTATAGGCAAAAATACCAGGATGCCTCCTTTGAGAGAGTACTACAGCATGGAAATTTTTCTGAAGCTAGTGACCAAAGATATATTAAAAAAAAAAAAATAAGCCTAGACTAAGTTCTCTGAACATAGTGTATCAACGATGGAAATAGAAGCTTTGCACTCCCTAGAGCATAATCATATCGTAATCAGAAGGTGGGGAGGGGGAGTTGTTCATTTTAGACTCAAACAAGTATTTGGATATTTGCTCTTCTATCCTCACTGATGATATTACATCAAATTTTGAGAGGGGACCCTACATCTGAATATTCATTTACCTGTCTAAATAGTCTCACTAAATTACTAGACAATATCCTTATTGCTAAAGTGGAGTTTGACCTCATGTGCCCGAAGTATCTTACAATTGCAACTATTACATTTTTTTTTTTTTTTTAAAGGGTTTCCCGATTGTCTCTGGTATAGACACCCTTTGCCAAAACCCAAAAGTTATATACTCCGCCCATTTGTTACAGCCCTTTCCTCCAATATCCGGGACAACGGATTTGTTGACCAGGATAGATACCTTTGACTTTGAACCTAGGACAATCCTTGCATCAATCGATGAGGAGTCATTGTATAGCAGCATCCCATACCCAAAAGAAAATCCAGGCAGATGAGTTTTTCCTGAGTATTAGAGGAACCAATCTTACAGCATACAATAAGTTTCTTGTTGATTTATTCAAATTTGAACTTGGTCACAACTACTACTTATTTAATGGCAAATTCTACCACCAGCTACGGGCCACAGTGATGGGGAGCCCCATGTACACTAACTTGCTCCTGGGGTGGTGGGAGGATACTGTTGTGCTCTGGGATGAGGATATTACATGGTGTCCCCAAAATACAATTCTGGGGGAGCTACATAGCTGAAGTCCTCATGCTCTGGTCCAGAGACAAACTCTACTGAAAAATGTGTGGCTCACTTGAACGCTTAGACTCTCAGCCTCAGCTTTACATGTGAAGTGGGGAGGACATTGCTTTTCTGGACATCTTAGCCTTCCGCACACTTCTTGATTATTTCAAAACCTCTATTTTCCATAATCCAACGGCATGTAATACAACCCCTGGATAAAATTATGGAATCACCAGCCTTGGAGGATGTTTATTCAGTTGTTTAATTTTGTAGAAAAAAAAGCAGACCACAGACATGGCACAAAACTAAAGTCATTTTCAAATGGCAACTTTCTGGCTTTAAGAAACACTAAAAGAAATCAATTACAAAAAATGTGGTAGTCAGTAATAGTTACTTTTTTTTAACCAAGCATAGGGGAAAAATTATGGAATCGCTCAATTCTGAGGGAAAAAAATTATGGAATCACCATGTAAATTCTCATTCCCAAAACTAATCAAATTATATCTGCTCGTTAGTCTGCATCTAAAAAGGAGTGATCACACCTTGGAGAGCTGTTGCACCAAGTGGACTAGCATGAATCATGGCTCCAACACAAGAGAAGTCACTTGAGACAAAGTTATTAAATTCTTAAGAGGATAAATCATCATACAATGTTGCAAAACATGTTGGTTGTTCACAGTCAGCTGTGTCTAATATCTGGACCAAATACAAACAACGTGGGAAGGTTGTTAAAGGCAAACATACTGGTAGACCAAGGAAGACATCAAAGCGTCAAGACTGGAAACTTAAAGCAATATGTCTCCAAAACAGGAACTGCACAACAAAACAAATGAGGAACGAATGGGTGGAAACTGGAGTCAACATCTGTGACCGAACTGTAAGAAACCGCCTAAAGGAAATGTGATTTACATACAGAAAAGCTAAACTAAAGTCATCATTAACACCTAAACATAAAAAAAACAAGGTTACAATGGGCTAAGGAAAAAAGCAATCGTGGACTGTGGATGACTGGATGAAAGTCATATTCAGTGATGAATCGCGAATCTGCATTGGGCAAGGTGATGATGCTGGAACTTTTGTTTAGTTCCGTTCCAATGAAATTTATAAAGATGACTGCCTGAAGAGAACATGCAAATTTCCACAGTCATTGATGATATGGGCTGCATGTCAGGTAAAGGCACTGGGGAGATGGCTGTCATTGCATCTTCAATAAATGCACATGTTTATGTTGATATTTTGGACACACTTCTTATCCCATCAATTGAAAGGATGTTTGGGGATGATGAAATCATTTTTCAAGATGATAATGCATCCTTCCATAGAGCAAAAACTGTGAAAACATTCCTTGAAAAAAGACACATAAGGTCAGTCATGGCCTGCAAATAGTCCGGATCTCAATCCAATTGAAAATCTTTGGTGGAAGTTGAAGAAAATGGTCCATGACAAGGCTCCAACCTGCAAAGCTGATCTGGCAACAGCAATCAGAGAAAGTTGGAGCCAGATTTATGAAGAGTACTGCTTGACACTCATTAAGTCCATGCCTCAGAGACTGCAAGCTGTTATAACAGCCAGAGGTGGTGCAACTAAATACTAGTGATGTGTTTGAGTTTTTTTTGTTTGTTTTTCATGATTCCATAATTTTTTTTTTCCTCAGACTTGAGTGATTCCATAATTTTTCCCCTATGCTTGGTTAAAAAAAAGTAACCATTACTGACTACCACATTTTTTTGTTCTTGATTTCTTTTAGTGTTTCTTAAAGCCAGAAAGTTGCCATTTGAAATGACTTTAGTTTTGTGCCATGTCTGTGATCTGCTTCTTTTTCTACAAAATGAAACAACTGAATGAACATCCTCCAAGGCCAGTGATTACATAATTTTTGCCAGGGGTTGTAGCTTGCTGAGGTGGGAAAGCCATCATCCCACAAGCCTAAAGAACGGGATCCCTAAAGGACAATTTTTGAGGCTTAGAGTTTGTTCTTCCTTGATGGAATTCAAGGCACAATTCAATAACCTAAGGAGGGGATTTGCCAGTAGAGGTTATTCAACATAACTTATGTTGAATAACTTATCAACGATGGTTATCGGGGCATGCCTTAAATAGTAATCGGATGGAACTTGTCACTCCTAAAAAAAAAAAAAAAGACACCACTGAAGATATCACCCGACTGACTGCTACTTATGATGATCAAAATATTAAAACCATGAACATCTTGAGAAAACTTTGGGATATTTTTCTAGCAGATTCAAAGATTTCGGATCTTATCTCTTAAAACAGTTACATTTAGGAGAGGCAGATTGGTAGGGAACTGTGTTACACAAAGCCATTATAGTACCCTGAACCCAGCAGGCACCTGGCTTGACCGTACAGAATAGGCTACCTTTTTAAGTTTGGCACCTGAAACTTTTGTTGCTACATCAATGTTTCAAAAACTTTTTTTGAGTTAACTGGAAAGGACTTTTACAGTTGGCAAAGTCCCTGTTATAACAGCTGGAGTTGTATATTTACGTATACATGCAGTTCTATGAACAACATGGGGAAAAACTAAAAGACTGCTTAGGGTTGAAAAGGTAAACATATTGGTGATATTAATCACTGGAGCAATACTCCTTTAGCATGCCATATTGTTAACAAACACCAAGGGGACATGAAGTCGTTCTCATTCAGGGCGATTGAATTTATACCACAATCTAAGAGACTGGGTGACTGGGATAAAAAAAAAATTATCCAAAGAGAAATCAGATGGATTTTCTAGCTGGAATCGATGAGTCCAGGGGGTATAAATGAGAAACTCACTAGCTTCACTAGCTACATACAGGTGCTTCTCACAAAATTAGAATATCATCAAAAAGTTAATTTACTTCAATTCTTCAATGCAAAAAGTGAAACTCATTATATAGAGTCATTACAAATTGATCTATTTCAAGTGTTTATTTCTGTTAATGTTGATGATTATGGCTTGCAACCAATGAAAACCCAAAAGTCATTATCTCAGTAAATTAGAATAACATAAACACCTGCAAAGGCTTCTTAAGTGTATAAAAAGGTCCCTTAGTCGGTTTCAGTAGGCTCCACAATCATGGGGAAGACTACTGACTTGACAGATGTCACATATCCAGGACATGGGCTAGAAGTGTCACATTCCTTGTGTTAAACCACTCGTGACCAATAGACAACGGCCAAGGAGAAAAAGAAATGGACTGTTGCTCAGTGGTCCAAGGTGTTTTCAGATTAAAGTAAATTTTGCATTTCATTTGGAAATCAAGGTCCCAGAGTCTGGGGGAAGAGTGGAGAGGCACACAATCCAAGCTGCGTGAGGTCTAGTGTGAAGTTTCCACAATCAGTGATGGTTGGAGGAGCTACAGTGGGGGAAATAAGTATTTGATCCCTTGCTGATTTTGTAATTTGCCCACTGACAAAAACATGAACAGTCTGATTTTCTGGACTATATTTTTGATATTCTATCTCTCAATGTTAAAATTAGCCTACCATTAAAATTATATAAATTTATTTGCATTTTGCAGTGAGAAATGAGTTTTTGATTCCCTACCAACCATTAAGAGTTCTGGCTCCTACAGACCAGTTAGACGCTTCTAATCAACTCGTTGCCTGCATTAACCACTTCACGACATGCGCCGTACTAGTACGGCGCATGTCGTGTCTCCCCCTTTGATGTGGGCTCCTGCGGTGAGCCCACATCAAAGTCGCGACATGTCAGCTGTTTTGTACAGCTGACATGTGCGCGCAATAGCGACGGGTGAAATCGCGATTCACCCGCTGCTATTAGCCTGTTAAATGCCGCTGTCAAACGCTGACCGCAGCATTTAACTACCCCTTTCGGCCGCGTGGCCGGAAACGAGCGCATCGCCGACCCCCGTCACATGATCGGGGGTCGGCGATGCATCAAGATGGTAACCATAGAGGTCCTTGAGACCTCTATGGTTACTGATGCCGGCCTGCTGTGGTCGGTGCTCAGTGCAAACCTGCAATTCAGCTACATAGCAGCGATCTGATGATCGCTGCTATGTAGCAGAGCCGATCCAGTTGTGCCAGCTTCTAGCCTCCCATGGAGGCTATTGAAGCATGGCAAAAGTTTAAAAAAAAAAAAAAAGTTTTAAAAAATATGAAAAAAAATAAAAAAAATATAAACGTTTAAATCGCCCCATTCAAAATAAAACAATAAAAAAAATCAAACATACACATATTTGGTTTATTCAGTTGCCGTGACAGCACTAACGAGAGAGGGGACAGGAAACTTACAGAGATAAAAGGGCAGCACCTCTCTCCCGCATCAGTTGGTTTCCTGTCCCTGACGGGATCCTACAGACTTGCCTTAAGAAGGTGAAGACTGAAGACAGTACCCATGCTTGGCAGGCTGGTTCTGGAAGCGGGGGTTCCCCTTCTAAAGCGATGGCCGGGGGACCACCACGGTGCAGGAAGACTACTGTACACAAGATGAGGAGCAAACAAAAAAGGGTAGATTTATTGGGAGGCAAGGAATGAAGTGGGTGAGGAAGATGCAAACGGGTATACAATGGCAAGAGACACTTTACAAGACTTATACACTTTATCTTTTCCGTAAAATAGCACGGTGCTCCAACTATTACAGATTCAGAAAATGTCTCACAAGCAACTTTAAACAATACACAAATAACAATGCTACTCTCTGTATAACCTCCCTGGCCCTTACTAAGCAGGCCACACGGCTGCCGTGTACTGACTACTCAAACCTACACTAGGCCCTAACAGGTGCACCAAACAGGAACAGACTCACGGTGATGTTGGGGACTCAGGTCCAGTCCCAGGGGGCCCCCAGCAGTCTATACGGTGGTGCGCATGGCTTTCTGTCAGCTCTGTGAAGCGTGATCTTCTCCTTGCTTCTGGATCCTAGGGATGCTCCTGGAAACTGTAAGTCTCTTTCTCAGTATCTTCGTGGCTTCACAAACTAGCACAGAACAGCCACCTTTGCTGTACCTGGAAAAGTCTTGCAAATTTCACAAGTAAACTCTGTCCCAGCCTGGGACCTTTCTTGTAGCAAACAGCACACAGTTCTCTCTAGCAGCTTCCGCTCACACACACAGTTCAGGCTCAACTCCTCCCCTAATTCTAGGGCAGTTCATCTTCACAGCCTAAAGCAGAGGGAAGCAGGACATTCCATCACACCAGACAAGAGGGTGCTGTCTCTTAAAGTGGCAGCGTGTTACTGTCCATAACAGCACCACCCTCTTACACTTCCATGGCCGGGTCCGGTGCACTGGAGGTGCCACACCACAGGGGGCTGTGGGGGTAGGCAACAGCAGATGAAAGCAGCCTTCAGGGGGAGTGCTGACTTTGAAGTGTCCCATCGCCGCAGGTACAGGTATGTATGATATGGGAGGCCCTGTCTCATGAAGTCCTGCGGCGGAGCTGGCGGCGGTGGTAGCACGTGTGGCGCAAGCGGTCCGGATATTGCAGGGGCCTAGGTAGTGTCGGCGTCAGGTGTGCGCGGTAGATGGTGACTGGTGAGGGCTGATGACGCGTGGCGCATGCGCAGTAGGGCCGCGGCGGTGATGATGGCGGCTCCCTGTGTTAGGACCGGTGAGGGCTGATGACACGCAACGCATGCGCAGTAGGCCGCGGCAGTGATAATGGTGGTGCCCTGTGTTGAGACCGGTGAGGGCTGATGATGCGTGGCACATGCGCGATTGGTCCACGGTGATAATCATGGCGGCGCCCTGCAGCACACAACGGATGAATGCGGGGCAGGGCGGTTCCGGGGGCAGGGGAGCACATTAAAAGCACACGGCACAGCTGTGGAGAAGGTTCTGATTGACAGGCAGGCTTCTGGGGGAGGGGCCTCCCATATGCGATGTACCAGGCAGTTCCCCTGGATTAATCTGCTGACCCCATCCGGGGGAGAAACCTAGAGGGGCCGGCTATTTAAGGATTTTGTATGGGCTACCACATGCTTCCTATCCATTTTTACAATGGAGTCTCAGGAGCAGGAATAGTTGCAGTCTGAGCAACAGTGTCAATCCCTGGAGAAGCCCCAAACAGTGAGCACCCAGCGGCGATCTAGTGGCAGTAGTCGTCCTGGAGGTGATAGAGTCAGAAAATCCTCAGGCCGTAAGGATGTTACAACGGTTGAGAGGGTCACCCCGCAATCTACGGTACCACTTGGTCACTATAGGGGTAAGTGATCACCGAGAAAGTTCACTTAGTGATGTATATAACACCCCTTATATTCCCTCTCTCCATATCTATCAGGGAAAAAGCGATCCTCTAAATCTAAACACAAAGAATGTGCAGAATGTGGAATTCCTCTTCTGGATGACTACATAAGAAAATGATGTGGGCCGTGTATTCAAAGGTTAATAGCAGAGGAGACGCCAGATTTCGCTACCTGCCTAAGGCAAATGGTCAGGCAAGAGATTAGGGGTTCAGCAAAATCCCCATCTCAAAGTAGAGGGTCTAGAGAATTAGAACCTAGATCCCCAAGTTCATTTGAGGACAGTGACTCAGGGGAACTGAAGTCAGTGTTCTCGTACATCATCATCTTCCTCAGAGACTGAGTACGGTCATTCATGTTTTTCCTTTGACCGGATAGACCGCCTCGTCAAGGCGGTAAATAACACAATAGGAATTGAAGAATATGACGCGAATAGGAAGAAAGGTAGAGGCTACATGTTTAACTCCTTTCGGGACAACAGGAAGCCACAATGACTGCCGGACCGGGTGGGAGGCAGGCTTTTGGCCTTAATATTTCCAGCAGCCCATGGATCCTGAACATAATTAAACAAGGACTAAGGTTTGATTTTCAGAACATTCCTAATGATAAATTTCTGGTAACACCTGTACGTTCTTCATCTGCAGAACAACTGGCGTTAGAGTCGGAGGTCCAGGAACTTCAACAAAAAGGGGTATTGGTGGAAGTTCCTGAAGCGCAAAGGGGTAAAGGATTTTATTCCCCCTCTTCTTGATTAAAAAGCCAGACAATTCTTTTCACACCATCATCAACCTTAAGGGCCTGAACAAATTCTTATGGGTACAATCATTTAAAATGGAGTCTGTCAAAACAGCAATAAAGCTATTGTTTGACAAGTGTTTTATGGTCGTCTTAGATCTTAAAGATGCCTATTATCATGTCCCTATACACGCAGACCACCAGCGGTATTTAAGGGTAGCAGTCTTACTAGACGGGATGGTTAAACACTTCCAATACAGGGCACTCCCCTTTGGTGTTGCAGTTGCTCCTCGTGTGTTCACAAAAATAATGGTGGAGGTCATGGCACATCTTCATGAACAGAATATTCTAGTATTTCCATATCTAGATGATCTGTTAATAATAGGGAACTCAAAATCGCACTGCTCGGCCCAACTAGGAAAAGTAATTACAGCCTTACAAAGACTGGGTTGGATTATTAATTTTAAAAAATCACGGTTACAACCTCTAGAGGTTCAAGAATTCCTGGATCTCATATTAGACTCTAAGAGGCAGGAATGCCATCTACCGGATACAAAGGTAGAAAAAATTGAACGACAAATACTCAAGGTTATTAATAATCCATTGGTAACATTAAGAGGAGCAATGTCACTGTTAGGCTCACTCACGTCGTGTATCCCGGCGGTTCTTTGGACCCAATACCACACCAGAGACCTACAGTGGGAGGTATTGTGTAATACTCGTCTGTTAGACGGCCATCTGGATAGTACTTTTTCCTTGTCGGATGTCTCTATTCAATCCTTACGTTGGTGGTTACATACGCCAAACCTACGTAAAGGTGTTCCCTGGATAAACCATATTTCACGGGTGGTGACCACAGATGCTAGCCCTGGGGGATGGGGAGCACATATGGGTGATTTGTGGGTCACATTCCGAACAAAAGTTGTCCTCTACCCTTAAAGAGTTGTTAGCGGTGGAACGAGCTCTGAGTCATTTCCTTGTGTCCTTACAGGGCCATCACGTCACATACACTGAGAGTGCATGTGTCAGCTTTGGGGGCTTTATACAATTGTAATTTAGCTAACAATTATTGGATTGCTAGATTTATCAAAGCAGCAGCTAGATCAAGACCCATGGTTAAGGGAAATCTAGCCCCGTGGGACTTAAACTTGGTACGTACAGCTTTGACGGAAGCTCCTTTTGAGCCTATAGAATCTGCTCTTATAAAAGTCCTGTCCTTAAAAACAGCTCTTTTGGTTGCTCTCACATCTGCGAGAAGAGTTAGTGACTTACAGGCCCTCTCTAGACAGCCTCCATACATTCAGTTTAGAGAAGATAGGGTAGTATTAAAAACTGATCCCCTTTATCTCCTAAATGTAGCGTCAAAGTTCCACAGACTACAGAAAATAAATCTCCCGACCTTTTGTCCTAATCCAAAGAACCAAAAAGAAGTCAAACTCCATTCATTAGATGTCAAAAGATGTCTACTTAGGTATATATTTGTAACAGACCCCTGGAAAAAAAGATAATTCTTTATTTATATCCTTTCAGGGAGTCAAGAAAGGGTTTAGAGTATCCAAAAACACCTTAGGTAGATGGATTAGGGAGGCTATTTCTCTGGCTTATTCAGCAGGTGGCCTAGAAAGCCCGGAAGGAATAAGAGCTCATTCTACTCGGGCCATGGCAACTTCCTTGGCATAGAGGTCGGAGGTGTCGATTGAGGATATATGTAAGGCGGCCACATGGTCATCTCCATCTACTTTCTTTAAGCATTACAGATTAGATCTGGGTGGCTCCAATGATCTCAAGTTTGGTAGAAGGGTGCTGGAAGCAGTAGTCCCTCCCTAAAACTCTTTTCTCTGTAATTCTCTCGTTAGTGCTGTCATGGTGACTGAATAAATACTCAAGCTACTTACTAGGTAGCGGTGTTTTTCAGGAGCCCATGACAGCACTCCTATATTCCCTCCCTCTATGCTGACATGGCTTATCACCACTTATTTATATAAATTTTCTAAGTTTAGTCACAAGGTGAAATGTGTTAATTATTTATGTGCTACTAACTAAGGAGGTCTTCTCATGCTCTGTAATCCAACTGATGCGGGAGAGAAGTGCCGCCCTTTTATCTCTGTAGGTTTCCTGTCCCTGAAGGGCGGATCCCCTCTCTCGTTAGTGCTGTCATGGGCTCCTGAAAAACACCGCTACCTGGTAAGTAGCTTGAGTATATCGCCGCTTTCAGAATCGCCCGATCTATCAGTAAAAAAAAACATTAACCTGATCTCTAAAAAGCGTAGTGAGAAAAAAAATTAGAAACGCCAGAATTACAATTTTTTGGGTCACCGCGACATTGCATTAAAATGCAATAATGGGTGTTCAAAAGAACATATCTGGGCGTGGCTATGTAACAGGAGCGAGAGGACGCACCCGGGGAGAGCTCCTGCTATCCTGATTATATCCTGGCACCTAAACCCCTTCCAGTGTGGGTTACTCACAGTCTGGAGACCCTCTTGGACCCCGGAGGGTGAGCGGCTGCTGCAGGGAGTGTTCCGAAGCTGGAAGAGGAGCGGTGATCCTGGGAGGCCTGTGGGAGCGGTGAGGCACACACGAGGCGGCGGCCATTTTCCACACGCCCGTGCTCGGGAAATGCAGAGCGGCGCCGACCTCCATTACCGCTGAGACCCTTCTGAGCCTGAGAGGCTTTGTGGAGCATGGCTGGACCTGGGTGCACCGGGGGTTGGAGGGAGCTAGTCGGTGGTGCCGGCGGGAGGCAGCGGTTACTTCATAAGCGCGCGCCTTATCAGGAAGAGGCGCGGCGCTGAACGCCATCCTTACCGCGCTGTCTGAGAGGTGTGCAATTATCCTGATCCACATTGCGGGGACAGTCGGAGTGTGCCCTGAGATATTGAGCCCCGTTCTCCTCCTATTTGGCAGTCACCTATCCCTATCAGTGCTAGAGACTTGGAGGGATTGGCTCCCCTCCTGGCTGCTTTCTCTGCGGGGGCTGCGGGCTCTCCTCTCCTCACCCTGGTGCACAGAGTCTGACCTGGACTGGGCATTGCTGCATATAGTGAACTCTTTTGCTACTATAATTATCCTGCTCATTGTGCGCTGCCTGCTGGGCTCGGTACACGAGATCCGTATTACTCTACCATTTTTGTGAGTGGAGCTGTCTTTTATTATTCTGGTCATCTGGCTGTCCCTCACCTTCGTCAGTCATGCAACACTCAAAGAGTTCGGGAGCTGCTGACAAACTGAAGAAATTTGCCAGAGAAGACCACTCGGATGGTGGGCGCACTCTCAGAAATACTCCTGCACAGACTCCGCGGAAAGGCCGCCTGTCGGACAATGTTGAGGAGGGTGAGCAGGAAGAACTGACCCTCAAGCAGGCCTCTGAACAACTAATGCAGGCCATCTCTTTGACCAGATCTTCTCTTACTGAAAAAATAGAGAACGTGCACACTGAGGTTGGCCGCCTGAGACATGATATGCAAACCATGGGTGGACGTATCGCAGAGGTGGAGACAAGAGTGTCACAAGTGGAGGACACCATCCCTCCCATGGAGGCTAAACTGACAAAGGTGGCTGGCTCCATAAATGCTTGGAAACAAAAAGCGGATGACCTGGAGAATAGACTACGTCGGAATAATATCCGAATTATTGGTCTGCCGGAACGCTCTGAGGGTCAACGTCCTGAAGAATTTCTGGAGGAATGGCTCAAGACCTCTCTGGGAGGCGAATTTTCCTCAACTTTCTCCGTGGAAAGAGCCCATAGAGTTCCTACGAGACCCCTCCCCCCTGGAGCTCCGCCGAGGCCCTTCTTGGCACGCCTTCTCAATTGCAAAGACAGGGACACTATCCTGCGCCTGGCAAGGCAGAAGAGCCCTATTAAACTCCACAATGCTACTATTTCAATCTTCCCGGATTTTTCAATGGAACTCCAGAAACAGCGGGCACGGTTTATGGATATAAAGAAGCAACTCAGAGACCAAAATGTTGTGTGTTGTGTATCCACTTTTTGGGCTCCCCTGGTGGTTGCTGGTGGTACTGGTGACTTGTTTGCACTTTGCTGCTTCTGTTCACCTGCTTCCATCAGTGTTTGAGAGTTTCCTATTTAGCCTTGCTCTCCAGTCATTTCCTTGCCGGTCATCATTGTAACCAGAGCCTTCGGTTGCATGTTCCTGCTACTAGTCTGCTGATCAGCTAAGTGGACTTTGTCCTTTTGTTTTGTACCTTTTGTCCAGTTTGCAGTTTTTGTAATTCTCTGTAGCTGGAAGCTCTTGCGGGCTGAAATTGCCACTCCTGTGTCATGAGTTGACACAGGAGTCTTAAAGTAATTTCAGGATGGTTTTTGAAAGGGTTTTCAGTTGACCGTGAAGTCCTCTTTTGTATCCTTCTGCTATCTAGTAAGTGGACCTCTCTTTGCTAAATCTACTTTCATACTGTGTATGTCTTTTCCTCTTAATTCACCGTTATTACATGTGGGGGGCTGCTATCATCTTTTGGGGTATTTCCCTAGAGGTAAGCCAGGTCTGTTTCTTCCTCTACCAGGCGTAGTTAGTCCTCCGGCTGGCGCGTGGCATATAGGAAGCCGTAGGTATGCTCCCTGGCTACTGTTAGTTGTGTGGTAGATTTAGCTCACGGTCAACTCGAGTTTCCATCACCCGAGAGCTCGTTCGTTACTTATATGTTTCTTACGTTCCCTTGCCATTGGGAACCATGACAGTATGACCGGCCTGTGTTAAACTTATTGGCAGAAGAAAGGAGAGAAAAAAGAAGTCTGTAAATTTTTTTTTTTCCCTTTTTCCTCTATGCTTGCTCCATAGTTGGATCAGTTGTATTTCAGCTTTAATTATAGCCTTTGCCTTTCTCTCCTTATAATCCTTGAATGGCTCTGAGCTCACCTGTTTAAAGATGGATCCTCAGAGTTTGGCTGCAGGTTTAAATAATCTTGCTACGAAGGTTCAAAATTTACAAGATTTTGTTATACATGCTCCTATTTCTGAACCTAAAATCCCTACACCAGAGGTGTTTTCCGGAGATAGATCTCGGTTTTTGAATTTCAAATATAATTGTAAATTATTCCTTTCTCTCAGACCTCACTCCTCAGGAGATCCTGTCCAGCAGGTTAAGATTGTAATCTAAAGAATATCTGCGCTGTGAACATCAAATGAGAAGACTGTATAAAGGGCAATGGTAATACTGTGATTGGAATTGGTCCTTCTTGCTATCCATAGGCTGTCACGTGAGCAATCACGTGGACGTGACGTCACGTTAGGTCCTGCCGCAAGCAGAGCACCTACCAGAGCCGAGGAGCGCACAGAGCCTGCACGTGGGTATAGAGCACATGAGGTTCTGTCACCGGCCGGGACAGGTACTGTAGTGCATACCCTGGAAGAAATCACACAAGCCCAGACCGGACTACCATTTCTACCTGGATCATACAGACGGACTAACAGATTATAGGAGAAAGAGGGTGAGGAATACCGTTCTGTATGGTCCCAGTTTTAGATTAGCACTTTTTTATGAGGTAATCATTATTTCTCTGATCACAGTATTACCATTGCCCTTTATACAGTCTTCTCATTTGATGTTCACAGCGCAGATATTCTTTATTTTACTAATTTGATGTTTTATACTGCTACAGTTAGGTGACACTGTAGATATATCAGCTGCAGGTTTAGAGGAGGGGTAGCGCTCCTGGTATAGATACTTGATAAGATTGTAATCTCTTTGCTGCGAGGTGACCCTCAAAATTGGGCATTTTCATTGGCACCAGGGAATCCTGCGTTGCTCAATGTGGATGCGTTTTTCCTGGCTTTAGGGTTGCTTTATGAGGAACCTAATTTGGAGATTCAAGCTGAAAAAGCTGTGATAGCCCTATCTCAAGGGCAAGATGAAGCAGAGATATACTGCCAAAAATTTCGTAGGTGGTCTGTGCTTACTCAGTGGAATGAGTGCGCCTTAGCGGCAAATTTCAGAGAGGGCCTTTCTGATGCCGTTAAAGATGTTATGGTCGGGTTCCCTGCGCCTACAGGTCTGAATGAGTCCATGACAATGGCAATTCAGATTGATCGGCGTTTGCGGGAGCGCAAACCCGTGCACCATTTGGCGGTATCTTCTGAAGAGACGCCAGAGAAAATGCAATGTGACAGAGTTATGTCCAGAAGCGAGCGGCAGAATTATAGGCGTAAAAATGGGTTATGCTTCTATTGTGGTGATTCTGCTCATGTTATATCGGCATGCTCTAAGCGTACTAGGAAGGTTGACAAGTCCATTTCAATTGGCACTTTACAGTCCAAATTTATTTTGTCTGTAACCTTGATTTGTTCATTATCAGTTATTACCGTGGATGCCTATGTGGACTCTGGCGCCGCTCTGAGTCTTATAGACTGGTCCTTTGCCAGGCGCTGTGGGTTTGATTTAGAGCCTCTGGAAGTCCCTATACCTCTGAAGGGTATTGATTCTACACCTTTGGCTTGTAATAAACCACAGTTCTGGACGCAAGTGACTATGCGTATGACTCCAGACCATCAGGAGGTGATTCGCTTCCTTGTGTTGTACAATTTACATGATGTTTTGGTGCTTGGATTACCATGGTTACAGTCTCATAACCCAGTCCTTGACTGGAAGGCTATGTCTGTGTTAAGCTGGGGATGTCGGGGGGCTCATGGGGACACTCCTATGGTGTCCATTTCGTCATCTATTCCATCTGAGATTCCGGCATTTTTGTCTGATTATCGTGATATTTTTGAAGAGCCTAAGATTGGTTCACTCCCTCCTCACAGGGATTGTGATTGCGCCATAGATCTGATTCCTGGCAGTAAATTTCCAAAGGGTCGTTTGTTTAACCTATCTGTACCTGAACATGCTGCTATGCGCGAGTATATTAAGGAGTCCCTGGAAAAGGGACATATTCGTCCTTCTTCATCACCTTTAGGAGCCGGTTTTTTCTTTGTCTCTAAAAAGGATGGCTCTCTGAGGCCTTGTATTGATTATCGTCTCCTGAATAAAATTACAGTCAAATATCAGTATCCGTTGCCTTTGCTGACTGATTTGTTTGCTCGCATAAGGGGGGCTAAGTGGTTCTCTAAGATTGATCTTCGTGGGGCGTATAATTTGGTGCGAATTAAGCAGGGGGATGAGTGGAAGACCGCATTTAATACGCCTGAGGGCCATTTTGAGTATTTGGTAATGCCTTTCGGCCTTTCTAATGCACCTTCTGTCTTTCAGTCCTTAATGCATGATATTTTCCGTGAATATTTGGATAAATTTATGATTGTGTACTTGGATGATATTTTGATTTTTTCTGATGACTGGGAGTCTCATGTTCAGCAGGTCAGGAGGGTTTTTCAGGTTTTGCGGGAGAATTCTTTGTGTGTAAAGGGTTCAAAGTGTGTTTTTGGGGTTCAAAAAATTTCATTTTTGGGGTATATTTTTTCCCCTTCTTCTATTGAGATGGACCCTGTCAAGGTTCGGGCTATTTACGACTGGACGCAGCCTACTTCTCTGAAGAGTCTCCAGAAATTCTTGGGCTTTGCTAATTTTTATCGTCGATTTATAGCTGGTTTTTCTGGTGTTGCTAAACCTCTGACGGATTTGACTAAAAAGGGTGCTGATGTTGCCAATTGGTCCCCTGCTGCCGTGGAGGCCTTTCGGGAGCTTAAGCGCCGCTTTTTGTCTGCCCCTGTTTTGCGCCAGCCTGATGTTTCTCTTCCCTTTCAGGTTGAGGTCGATGCTTCCGAGATCGGAGCGGGGGCGGTTTTGTCGCAGAAAAGTTCCGACTGCTCAGTGATGAGACCTTGTGCGTTCTTTTCGCGAAAATTTTCGGCCGCCGAGCGAAACTATGATGTTGGTAATCGGGAGCTTTTGGCCATGAAGTGGGCATTTGAGGAGTGGCATCATTGGCTTGAGGGTGCCAGACATCAGGTGGTAGTTTTGACTGATCACAAGAATTTAATTTATTTGGAGTCTGCCAGGCGCCTGAATCCTAGACAGGCACGTTGGTCGTTGTTCTTTTCCCGGTTTAATTTTGTGGTCTCGTACTTACCGGGTTCTAGGAATGTGAAAGCAGATGCTCTTTCTAGGAGTTTTGAGCCTGACTCTCCTGGGAATTCTGAACCTGCTGGTGTCCTTAAGGATGGAGTGGTTTTGTCTGCTGTCTCTCCAGATTTGCGACGTGCTTTGCAAGAATTTCAGGCGGATAGACCTGATCGTTGTCCGTCTGGTAGACTGTTTGTTCCTGACGAGTGGACCACTAGAGTCATCTCGGAAGTTCATTCTTCTACTCTGGCAGGTCATCCGGGAATTTTTGGCACCAGAGATTTGGTGGCTAGATCCTTCTGGTGGCCTTCCCTGTCTCGAGATGTGCGTGTTTTTGTGCAGTCTTGCGATGTGTGTGCTCGGGCCAAGCCTTGTTGTTCTAGGCTAGTGGGTTGTTGTTGCCCTTGCCTATTCCGAAGAGGCCTTGGACGCACATCTCTATGGACTTTATCTCGGATCTCCCTGTTTCTCAGAAGATGTCTGTCATCTGGGTGGTGTGTGACCGTTTTTCTAAAATGGTTCATTTGGTGCCATTGCCTAAGTTGCCTTCCTCATCTGAGTTGGTCCCTCTGTTTTTTCAAAATGTGGTTCGCTTGCATGGTATTCCGGAAAACATCGTTTCTGACAGGGGTACCCAGTTCGTGTCTAGATTTTGGCGGGCAGTCTGTGCCAGGTTGGGCATTGATTTGTCCTTTTCGTCTGCATTCCATCCTCAGACCAATGGCCAGACGGAGCGAACTAATCAAACTTTGGAGACTTATTTGAGGTGTTTTGTGTCTGCGGATCAGGATGATTGGGTTGCCTTTCTGCCGTTGGCGGAGTTTGCTCTTAATAATCGGGCTAGTTCTGCCACTTTGGTTTCTCCTTTCTTTTGCAATTCAGGGTTTCATCCGCGTTTTTCATCTGGTCAGGTTGAATCTTCGGATTGTCCTGGAGTGGATGCGGTGGTGGATCGGTTGCATCGGATTTGGGGACAAGTGGTGGATAATTTGGAATTGTCCCAGGAGAGGACTCAGCAGTTTGCTAACCGTCGTCGTCGTGTTGGTCCCCACCTTCGCGTTGGGGACTTGGTGTGGTTGTCTTCCCGTTTTGTCCCTATGAGGGTTTCTTGTTATGGTTTCCAATGGCAAGGAAACATCAGAAGCATAGAATAAACGGACAAGCTCTCGGGTGATGGAAACTAGAGCTGACCGCGATGCTAAACCTACACACCACACTAGAAGTAGCCAGGGGGCATTCCTGCGTTGTCTCTAGATGCCGCGCGCCAGCCGGAGAACTAACTACCCCTGGTAGAAGAAAACACAGTCCTGGCTTGCCTCCAGAGAATGTCCCCACAGGAGATAGCAGCCCCCCACATATAATAACGGTGAGAGCAGATGAAAAGACACACGTAGTATGAAAGCAGATTTAGCACAGAGAGGCCCGCTAACTAAATAGCAGAAAGATACAACAGAGGACTTCGCGGTCAGCTGCAAAACCCTTCAAAACACCATCCTGAAATTACCCTAACTCATGTGACAACTCATGCCACTGGAGTGGTAATTTCAGCCCAACAAGAGCTTCCAGCTGCAGAGATTCACATAAGTGCAAACTGGACAAAACATACAAAAATAGACTTAAGGACTAAAGTGTCCAACTTAGCTGAGCAGAAAACTGGGAGCAGGAACATGCAACAGAATCACTCTGGATACATTGATGGCCAGCATTAGAATGACTGAGGAGCAAGGTTAAATAGGATACTCCCACATCCTGATAGGAACAGGTGAACTGAGAAGGCAAAGCTTGCAGGACACCAGTACCACAAGAGACCACCGGGGGAGCCCACGAACCGAATCACAACAGTACCCCCCCCTTAAGGAGGGGGCACCGAACCCTCACAAGAACCACCAGGGCGATCTGGATGAGCCCTATGAAAGGCACGGACCAAATCAGAAGCATGAACATCAGAAGCTGTAACCCAAGAATTATCCTCTTGACCGTAGCCCTTCCATTTCACCAGATATTGAAGTCTCCGTCTGGAAACACGGGAGTCCAAGATTTTCTCCACCACGTACTCCAATTCACCCTCAACCAGCACAGGAGCAGGAGGCTCAACAGAAGGCACAAGTGGTACCTCATACCTCCGCAATAATGACCGATGGAAGACATTATGGATAGCAAAGGATGCTGGGAGGTCCAAACGAAAAGACACAGGGTTAAGAATTTCCAAAATCTTATAAGGACCGATGAACCGAGGCTTAAACTTAGGAGAAGAGACCCTCATAGGGACAAAACGGGAGGACAACCACACCAAGTCCCCAACACGAAGACGAGGACCAACACGACGATGGCGATTAGCAAAACGTTGAGTCCTCTCCTGGGACAACTCCAAATTGTCCACCACCTGCCCCCAAATACGATGCAACCTGTTGTGGATTCTGTTTGTGGGCTCCCTCTGGTGGTTACTGCTGGTACTGGGTGACTTTGGTGGGTTGCGGCCTTTGGTTTCCACCTGTCCATCAGAGGCTGGGTGTTTCCTATTTTACCTGGCCTTTCTGTCATTCCCTTGCCGGCTATCAATGTATTCAGATGTGCTCTGTTTGGTTCCTGCCTACCTGCTCCCAGATCTTTCAGGATAAGCTAAGTGCTGATTTTCAGTTGTTTGTTTTTTTGTCCAGCTTGCTTATTATGTCTCTATGCTAGCTGGTAGCTCTAGTGGACTGAGGTTCTCCCCATGTGCCATGAGTTGGCACATGGGTTCTTGTAATCTCAGGATGGTTTTTTGATTAGGGTTTTTTGCTGACCGCTCAGTCCCCTTTTGTATCGTTCTGCTTTCTAGTTTACAGCGGGCCTCAATTTGCTAAATCTATATATATCATCTCTATGTGTGTGCCTTCCTCTCATTTCACCGTCAATACATGTGAGGGGGCAACTATATCTTTTGGGGTTCATTCCTCTGGAGGCAAGTGAGGTCTTTATTTTCTCTGCAGTACTAGTTAGCTCTTAGGCTGGTGCGTGGCGTCTAGAACCAACGTAGGCACGCTCCCTGGCTATCTCTAGTTGCGTTTGTCAGGCGTAGGGCAGCGGTCAGCCCAGGTTCCATCACCCTAGAGCTCGTCCGTTATTTATTTGTACTTTGCTTGTCCTGTGCTATCCCTAGCCATTGGGGATTCATGACAGTATAGCCGGCCTACAAAGTGTTAATTGTTTGGGCTGAAGCAGGAGAAAAAGAAGTGTTTTGTTTTTTTTTTCCCTTCAGAGTTTTGCTGCCTAGCCCTTAATTGCTGTCTAGCTGCTTCTTACCTCCTCTTAACCCTTGAATGGCTCTGATCTTAGCTGTTTAACATGGATGTCCAGAGTTTGGCTTCCAGCCTGAGTAATCTCGCGGCAAAAGTTCAAAACATACAGGATTTTGTTGTTCACACTCCCATGTCTGAACCTAGAATTCCTATTCCAGAGTTCTTCTCTGGAGATAGATCTACCTTCCTGAATTTCAGGAACAATTGTAAATTGTTTCTTTCTTTAAAATCTCGCTCCTCTGGAGACCCTGCTCAACAGGTCAGGATTGTAATATCTTTCCTGCGGGGCGACCCTCAGAATTGGGCATTTGCATTGGCACCAGGGGATCCTGCATTGCTCAGTGTGGATGCGTTTTTTCTGGCATTGGGATTGCTCTATGAGGAACCCAACCTGGAGATTCAGGCTGAAAAGGCTTTATTAGCCCTCTCTCAGGGGCATGATGAAGCGGAAATATATTGTCAAAAATTTCAGAAATGGTCGGTGCTTACTCAGTGGAATGAGTGCGCCCTGGCTGCAAACTTCAGAAATGGTCTTTCTGAGGCCATTAAGGATATTATGGTGGGGTTCCCTATGCCTACAGGTCTGGATGAGTCTATGGCTATGGCCATTCAGATTGATCGGCGTTTGCGGGAGCGCAAACCCGTGCACCAGTTGGCGGTGTCTTCTGAACAGGCACCTGAGACTATGCAATGTGATAGAATTCAGTCCAGAAGTGAACGGCAAAATTATAGGCGGAAAAATGGATTGTGTTTTTATTGTGGTGATTCAGCTCATGTTATATCAGCATGCTCTAAATGCACAAAAAAGCTTGATAAATCTTTTGCCATTGGTACTCTGCAGCCTAAGTTCATTTTGTCTGTGACTCTGATTTTTTCACTGTCTTCCATTTCCGTTGATGCCTATGTGGATTCGGGCGCTGCCCTGAGTCTTATGGATTGGTCATTTGCTAAACGCTGCGGTTTTAGTCTGGAGCCTCTGGAAGTCCCTATTCCTCTGAAGGGAATTGACTCTACACCATTGGCTATGAATAAACCGCAGTATTGGACACAAGTGACCATGCGCATGACTCCCGTTCATCAGGAGGTGATTCGCTTCCTTGTACTGTATAATTTACATGATGTACTAGTGCTGGGTCTGCCATGGTTACAAACTCATAATCCTGTCCTGGACTGGAAAACAATGTCTGTGTTAAGCTGGGGATGTCAGGGGGTTCATGATGATGCACCTCCGATTTCTATCGCTTCATCTACTCCTTCTGAGATCCCTGAGTTTTTGTCTGATTATAGGGATGTTTTTGAGGAGCCTAAGCTCAATTCGCTCCCTCCTCATAGAGATTGTGACTGTGCTATAGAATTGATTCCTGGCAGTAAGTTCCCTAAGGGTCGTTTATTTAATCTGTCACTGCCAGAACATACTGCTATGCGGAATTATATTAAGGAGTCCTTGGAAAAGGGACATATTCGTCCATCTTCGTCCCCTCTGGGAGCAGGTTTTTTTTTCGTGGCAAAAAAAGATGGTTCCCTGAGGCCTTGTATAGATTATCGCCTTCTGAATAAGATTACAGTCAAATATCAGTATCCATTGCCATTATTGACTGACTTGTTTGCTCGCATTAAGGGGGCTAGGTGGTTCACTAAGATAGATCTTCGCGGTGCGTATAATCTGGTGCGGATAAAACAAGGTGATGAGTGGAAAACCGCATTTAATACGCCTGAGGGCCATTTTGAGTATTTGGTAATGCCTTTTGGACTCTCCAATGCTCCGTCAGTCTTTCAGTCCTTTATGCACAATATTTTCCGTGAATATCTGGATAAGTTTATGATTGTGTATTTGGATGATATTTTGGTGTTTTCTGATGACTGGGAGTCTCATGTTCTACAGGTCAGGAAGGTGTTTCAGGTTCTGCGGGCCAATTCTCTGTTTGTGAAGGGCTCAAAGTGTCTCTTCGGAGTCCAGAAGATTTCTTTTTTGGGGTACATTTTTTCTCCTTCTACTATTGAGATGGATCCCGTCAAGGTTCAGGCTATTTGTGACTGGACACAACCTACATCTGTTAAGAGCCTACAGAAGTTCTTGGGGTTTGCTAATTTTTATCGTCGGTTCATTGCAAATTTTTCCAGTATTGTTAAACCTTTGACTGATTTAACTAAAAAGGGTGCTGATGTTGCTAATTGGTCTCCTGCGGCTGTGGGGGCCTTTCAGGAACTTAAGCGCCGGTTTTCTTCTGCTCCTGTGTTGTGTCAACCAGATGTTTCACTTCCTTTTCAGGTTGAGGTTGATGCTTCCGAGATTGGAGCGGGGGCGGTTTTGTCACAGAGAAGTTCTGATGGCTCGGTGATGAAGCCATGTGCATTCTTCTCTAGAAAATTCTCGCCCGCCGAGCGCAATTATGATGTGGGTAATCGGGAGCTTTTGGCCATGAAGTGGGCATTTGAGGAGTGGCGTCTGTCATGAATCCCCAATGGCTAGGGATAGCACAGGACAAGCAAAGTACAAATAGATAACGGACGAGCTCTAGGGTGATGGAACCTGGGCTGACCGCTGCCCTACGCCTGACAAACGCAACTAGAGATAGCCAGGGAGCGTGCCTAAGTTGGTTCTAGACGCCACGCACCAGCCTAAGAGCTAACTAGTACTGCAGAGAAAATAAAGACCTCACTTGCCTCCAGAGGAATGAACCCCAAAAGATATAGTTGCCCCCTCACATGTATTGACGGTGAAATGAGAGGAAGGCACACACATAGAGATGATATATATAGTTTTAGCAAATTGAGGCCCGCTGTAAACTAGAAAGCAGAACGATACAAAAGGGGACTGAGCGGTCAGCAAAAAACCCTAATCAAAAAACCATCCTGAGATTACAAGAACCCATGTGTCAACTCATGGCACATGGGGAGAACCTCAGTCCACTAGAGCTACCAGCTAGCATAGAGACATAATAAGCAAGCTGGACAAAAAACCAAACAACTGAAAATCAGCACTTAGCTTATCCTGAAAGATCTGGGAGCAGGTAGGCAGGAACCAAACAGAGTACATCTGAATACATTGATAGCCGGCAAGGGAATGACAGAAAGGCCAGGTAAAATAGGAAACACCCAGCCTCTGATGGACAGGTGGAAACCAAAGGCCGCAACCCACCAAAGTCACCCAGTACCAGCAGTAACCACCAGAGGGAGCCCACAAACAGAATCCACAACAGTACCCCCCCCCCTTGAGGAGGGGTCACCGAACCCTCACGAGAACCCCCAGGGCGATCAGGGTGAGCTCTATGGAAGGCGCGGACCAAATCAGTCGCATGAACATCGGAGGCGACCACCCAGGAATTATCCTCCTGACCATAACCCTTCCACTTAACCAAATACTGGAGTTTGCGTCTGGAAACACGAGAATCCAAGATCTTCTCAACAACATACTCCAATTCTCCCTCCACCAGCACCGGAGCAGGAGGCTCAACCGAAGGAACTACGGGCACCTCATACCTCCGCAACAACGACCGATGGAACACATTATGAATAGCAAACGATGCTGGGAGATCCAAACGAAAAGATACAGGGTTAAGAATCTCCGAGATCCTATAAGGACCGATGAACCGAGGCTTGAACTTAGGAGAAGAGACCTTCATAGGGACAAAACGAGAAGACAACCACACCAAATCCCCAACAAGAAGTCGGGGACCCACGCGGCGACGGCGATTAGCAAACTGCTGAGTCTTCTCCTGAGATAACTTCAAATTGTCCACCACCTGATTCCAAATCTGATGTAGCCTGTCCACCACCATGTCCACTCCAGGACAATCCAAAGACTCCACCTGACCAGAGGAAAAACGAGGATGAAACCCCGAATTACAAAAAAAAGGAGAGACCAACGTGGCAGAACTAGCCCGATTATTAAGAGCAAATTCGGCCAGTGGCAAAAAAGCAACCCAGTCATCTTGGTCAGCAGAAACAAAACACCTCAAATAAGTTTCCAAGGTCTGATTAGTTCGCTCCGTCTGGCCATTCGTCTGAGGATGGAATGCAGACGAGAAAGACAAATCAATGCCCATCTTGGCACAAAACGTCCGCCAAAATCTAGACACAAACTGGGATCCCCTGTCAGAAACGATATTCTCCGGAATCCCATGCAAACGAACCACGTTCTGAAAAAATAAAGGGACCAACTCAGAGGAGGAAGGCAACTTAGGCAAGGGCACCAAATGAACCATCTTAGAAAAGCGGTCACACACAACCCAGATAACGGACATTTTCTGTGAAACCGGGAGATCAGAAATAAAATCCATGGAAATGTGCGTCCAAGGCCTCTTCGGGATGGGCAAGGATAACAACAACCCACTGGCCCGAGAACAGCAAGGCTTAGCTCGAGCACACACTTCACAAGACTGCACAAAGGTACGCACATCCCTAGACAAGGAAGGCCACCAAAAAGACCTGGCCACCAAGTCTCTAGTACCAAATATTCCAGGATGACCAGCCAACACAGAAGAATGGACCTCGGAGATGACTCTACTGGTCCAATCATCCGGAACAAACAGTCTTTCTGGTGGACAACGATCCGGTTTATCCACCTGAAACTCCTGCAATGCACGTCGCAAGTCTGGGGATACGGCGGACAATATTACCCCATCCCTAAGGATACCAGTAGGCCCAGAGTCTCCAGGAGAGTCAGGCACAAAACTCCTGGAAAGAGCATCTGCCTTCACATTCTTTGAACCTGGCAGGTATGAAACCACGAAATTGAAACGAGAAAAAAACAACGACCAACGAGCCTGTCTAGGATTCAAACGCCTGGCAGACTCAAGGTAAATGAGATTCTTGTGATCAGTCAAGACCACCACACGATGTTTAGCACCCTCAAGCCAATGACGTTACTCCTCAAATGCCCACTTCATGGCCAAAAGCTCCCGATTACCCACATCATAATTGCGCTCGGCGGGCGAGAATTTTCTAGAGAAGAATGCACATGGCTTCATCACCGAGCCATTAGAACTTCTCTGTGACAAAACCGCCCCCGCTCCAATCTCGGAAGCATCAACCTCAACCTGAAAAGGAAGTGAAACATCTGGTTGACACAACACAGGAGCAGAAGAAAACCGGCGCTTAAGTTCCTGAAAGGCCTCCACGGCCGCAGGAGACCAATCAGCAACATCAGCACCCTTTTTAGTCAAATCAGTCAAAGGTTTCACAATACTGGAAAAATTAGCAATGAACCGACGATAAAAATTAGCAAACCCCAAGAACTTCTGAAGGCTCTTAACAGATGTAGGTTGTGTCCAGTCACAAATAGCCTGAACCTTGACGGGATCCATCTCAATAGTAGAAGGAGAAAAAATGTACCCCAAAAAAGAAATCTTCTGGACTCCGAAGAGACACTTTGAACCCTTCACAAACAGAGAATTGGCCCGCAGAACCTGAAACACCTTCCTGACCTGTAGAACATGAGACTCCCAGTCATCAGAAAACACCAAAATATCATCCAAATACACAATCATAAACTTATCCAGATATTCACGGAAAATATTGTGCATAAAGGACTGAAAGACTGACGGAGCATTGGAGAGTCCAAAAGGCATTACCAAATACTCAAAATGGCCCTCAGGCGTATTAAATGCGGTTTTCCACTCATCACCCTGTTTTATCCGCACTAGATTATACGCACCGCGAAGATCTATCTTAGTGAACCACCTAGCCCCCTTAATGCGAGCAAACAAATCAGTTAATAATGGCAATGGATACTGGTATTTGACTGTAATCTTATTCAGAAGGCGATAATCTATACAAGGCCTCAGGGAACCATCTTTTTTTGCCACGAAAAAGAAACCTGCTCCCAGAGGGGACGAAGATGGACGAATATATCCCTTTTCCAAGGACTCCTTAATATAATTCCGCATAGCAGTATGCTCTGGCAGTGACAGATTAAATAAACGACCCTTAGGGAACTTACTGCCAGGAATCAATTCTATAGCACAGTCACACTCTCTATGAGGAGGGAGCGAATTGAGCTTAGGCTCCTCAAAAACATCCCTATAGTCAGACAAAAACGCAGGGATCTCAGAAGGAGTAGATGAAGCGATTGAAATCGGAGGTGCATCATCATGAACCCCCTGACATCCCCAGCTTAACACAGACATAGTTTTCCAGTCCAGGACAGGATTATGAGTTTGTAACCATGGCAGACCAAGCACTAGTACATCATGTAAATTATACAGTACAAGGAAGCGAATCACCTCCTGATGAACGGGAGTCATGCGCATGGTCACTTGTGTCCAATACTGCGGTTTATTCATAGCCAATGGTGTAGAGTCAATTCCCTTCAGAGGAATAGGAACTTCCAGAGGCTCCAGACTAAAACCGCAGCGTTTAGCAAATGACCAATCCATAAGACTCAGGGCAGCGCCCAAATCCACATAGGCATCGACGGAAATGGAAGACAGTGAAAAAATCAGAGTCACAGACAAAATGAACTTAGGCTGCAGAGTACCAATGGCAAAAGATTTATCAACCCTTTTTGTGCGTTTAGAGCATGCTGATATAACATGAGCTGAATCACCACAATAAAAACACAATCCATTTTTCCGCCTATAATTTTGCCGTTCACTTCTGGACTGAATTCTATCACATTGCATAGTCTCAGGTGCCTGTTCAGAAGACACCGCCAACTGGTGCACGGGTTTGCGCTCCCGTAAACGCCGATCAATCTGAATGGCCATAGCCATAGACTCATTCAGACCTGTAGGCGTAGGGAACCCCACCATAATATCCTTAATGGCCTCAGAAAGACCATTTCTGAAGTTTTCAGCCAGGGCGCACTCATTCCACTGAGTAAGCACCGACCATTTCCGAAATTTTTGACAATATATTTCCGCTTCATCATGCCCCTGAGAGAGGGCTAATAAAGCCTTTTCAGCCTGAATCTCTAGGTTAGGTTCCTCATAGAGCAATCCCAATGCCAGAAAAAACGCATCCACACTGAGCAATGCAGGATCCCCTGGTGCCAATGCAAATGCCCAATTCTGAGGGTCGCCCCGCAGGAAAGATATTACAATCTTGACCTGTTGAGCAGGGTCTCCAGAGGAGCGAGATTTTAAAGAAAGAAACAATTTACAATTGTTCCTGAAATTCAGGAAGGTAGATCTATCTCCAGAAAAGAACTCTGGAATAGGAATTCTAGGTTCAGACATGGGAGTGTGAACAACAAAATCCTGTATGTTTTGAACTTTTGCCGCGAGATTACTCAGGCTGGAAACCAAACTCTGGACATCCATGTTAAACAGCTAAGATCAGAGCCATTCAAGGGTTAAGAGGAGGTAAGAAGCAGCTAGACAGCAATTAAGGGCTAGGCAGCAAAACTCTGAAGGGAAAAAAATTTTTTTTCCCTTAAACACTTCTTTTTCTCCTGCTTCAGCCCAAACAATTAACACTTTGTGGGCCGGCTATAATGTCATGAATCCCCAATGGCTAGGGATAGCACAGGACAAGCAAAGTACAAATAGATAACGGACGAGCTCTAGGGTGATGGAACCTGGGCTGACCGCTGCCCTACGCCTGACAAACGCAACTAGAGATAGCCAGGGAGCGTGCCTACGTTGGTTCTAGACGCCACGCACCAGCCTAAGAGCTAACTAGTACTGCAGAGAAAATAAAGACCTCACTTGCCTCCAGAGGAATGAACCCCAAAAGATATAGTTGCCCCCTCACATGTATTGATGGTGAAATGAGAGGAAGGCACACACATAGAGATGATATATATAGTTTTAGCAAATTGAGGCCCGCTGTAAACTAGAAAGCAGAACGATACAAAAGGGGACTGAGCGGTCAGCAAAAAACCCTAATCAAAAAAACCATCCTGAGATTACAAGAACCCATGTGCCAACTCATGGCACATGGGGAGAACCTCAGTCCACTAGAGCTACCAGCTAGCATAGAGACATAATAAGCAAGCTGGACAAAAAACCAAACAACTGAAAATCAGCACTTAGCTTATCCTGAAAGATCTGGGAGCAGGTAGGCAGGAACCAAACAGAGCTCATCTGAATACATTGATAGCCGGCAAGGGAATGACAGAAAGGCCCGGTAAAATAGGAAACACCCAGCCTCTGATGGACAGGTGGAAACCAAAGGCCGCAACCCACCAAAGTCACCCAGTACCAGCAGTAACCACCAGAGGGAGCCCACAAACAGAATCCACAACAGGCGTCATTGGCTTGAGGGTGCTAAACATCGTGTGGTGGTCTTGACTGATCACAAGAATCTCATTTACCTTGAGTCTGCCAGGCGTTTGAATCCTAGACAGGCTCGTTGGTCGTTGTTTTTTTCTCGTTTCAATTTCGTGGTTTCATACCTGCCAGGTTCAAAGAATGTGAAGGCAGATGCTCTTTCCAGGAGTTTTGTGCCTGACTCTCCTGGAGACTCTGGGCCTACTGGTATCCTTAGGGATGGGGTAATATTGTCCGCCGTATCCCCAGACTTGCGACGTGCATTGCAGGAGTTTCAGGTGGATAAACCGGATCGTTGTCCACCAGAAAGACTGTTTGTTCCGGATGATTGGACCAGTAGAGTCATCTCCGAGGTCCATTCTTCTGTGTTGGCTGGTCATCCTGGAATATTTGGTACTAGAGACTTGGTGGCCAGGTCTTTTTGGTGGCCTTCCTTGTCTAGGGATGTGCGTACCTTTGTGCAGTCTTGTGAAGTGTGTGCTCGAGCTAAGCCTTGCTGTTCTCGGGCCAGTGGGTTGTTGTTATCCTTGCCCATCCCGAAGAGGCCTTGGACGCACATTTCCATGGATTTTATTTCTGATCTCCCGGTTTCACAGAAAATGTCCGTTATCTGGGTTGTGTGTGACCGCTTTTCTAAGATGGTTCATTTGGTGCCCTTGCCTAAGTTGCCTTCCTCCTCTGAGTTGGTCCCTTTATTTTTTCAGAACGTGGTTCGTTTGCATGGGATTCCGGAGAATATCGTTTCTGACAGGGGATCCCAGTTTGTGTCTAGATTTTGGCGGACGTTTTGTGCCAAGATGGGCATTGATTTGTCTTTCTCGTCTGCATTCCATCCTCAGACGAATGGCCAGACGGAGCGAACTAATCAGACCTTGGAAACTTATTTGAGGTGTTTTGTTTCTGCTGACCAAGATGACTGGGTTGCTTTTTTGCCACTGGCCGAATTTGCTCTTAATAATCGGGCTAGTTCTGCCACGTTGGTCTCTCCTTTTTTTTGTAATTCGGGGTTTCATCCTCGTTTTTCCTCTGGTCAGGTGGAGTCTTCGGATTGTCCTGGAGTGGACATGGTGGTGGACAGGCTACATCAGATTTGGAATCAGGTGGTGGACAATTTGAAGTTATCTCAGGAGAAGACTCAGCAGTTTGCTAATCGCCGTCGCCGCGTGGGTCCCCGACTTCTTGTTGGGGATTTGGTGTGGTTGTCTTCTCGTTTTGTCCCTATGAAGGTCTCTTCTCCTAAGTTCAAGCCTCGGTTCATCGGTCCTTATAGGATCTCGGAGATTCTTAACCCTGTATCTTTTCGTTTGGATCTCCCAGCATCGTTTGCTATTCATAATGTGTTCCATCGGTCGTTGTTGCGGAGGTATGAGGTGCCCGTAGTTCCTTCGGTTGAGCCTCCTGCTCCGGTGCTGGTGGAGGGAGAATTGGAGTATGTTGTTGAGAAGATCTTGGATTCTCGTGTTTCCAGACGCAAACTCCAGTATTTGGTTAAGTGGAAGGGTTATGGTCAGGAGGATAATTCCTGGGTGGTCGCCTCCGATGTTCATGCGACTGATTTGGTCCGCGCCTTCCATAGAGCTCACCCTGATCGCCCTGGGGGTTCTCGTGAGGGTTCGGTGACCCCTCCTCAAGGGGGGGGGTACTGTTGTGGATTCTGTTTGTGGGCTCCCTCTGGTGGTTACTGCTGGTACTGGGTGACTTTGGTGGGTTGCGGCCTTTGGTTTCCACCTGTCCATCAGAGGCTGGGTGTTTCCTATTTTACCTGGCCTTTCTGTCATTCCCTTGCCGGCTATCAATGTATTCAGATGTACTCTGTTTGGTTCCTGCCTACCTGCTCCCAGATCTTTCAGGATAAGCTAAGTGCTGATTTTCAGTTGTTTGGTTTTTTGTCCAGCTTGCTTATTATGTCTCTATGCTAGCTGGTAGCTCTAGTGGACTGAGGTTCTCCCCATGTGCCATGAGTTGGCACATGGGTTCTTGTAATCTCAGGATGGTTTTTTGATTAGGGTTTTTTGCTGACCGCTCAGTCCCCTTTTGTATCGTTCTGCTTTCTAGTTTACAGCGGGCCTCAATTTGCTAAATCTATATATATCATCTCTATGTGTGTGCCTTCCTCTCATTTCACCGTCAATACATGTGAGGGGGCAACTATATCTTTTGGGGTTCATTCCTCTGGAGGCAAGTGAGGTCTTTATTTTCTCTGCAGTACTAGTTAGCTCTTAGGCTGGTGCGTGGCGTCTAGAACCAACGTAGGCACGCTCCCTGGCTATCTCTAGTTGCGTTTGTCAGGCGTAGGGCAGCGGTCAGCCCAGGTTCCATCACCCTAGAGCTCGTCCGTTATTTATTTGTACTTTGCTTGTCCTGTGCTATCCCTAGCCATTGGGGATTCATGACAGCAACCTATCCACCATGGTATCCACTCCAGGACAATCCGAAGACTCCACCTGACCAGATGAAAAACGAGGATGGAACCCTGAATTGCAAAAGAAAGGGGAGACCAAAGTGGCAGAACTGGCCCGATTATTAAGGGCAAACTCAGCCAACGGCAAAAAGGAGACCCAGTCATCCTGATCAGCAGACACGAAACACCTCAAATAAGTCTCCAAGGTCTGATTAGTACGTTCCGTCTGGCCATTTGTCTGGGGATGAAATGCAGACGAAAAAGACAAATCAATGCCCATCCTGGCACAAAACGCCCGCCAAAATCTGGACACAAACTGGGATCCCCTGTCGGAAACGATATTCTCCGGAATACCATGCAGCCGAACCACATTCTGAAAAAACAGGGGCACCAACTCAGATGAGGAAGGCAGCTTGGGCAAGGGCACCAAATGAACCATCTTAGAAAAGCGGTCACACACCACCCAAATGACGGACATCTTCTGAGAAATAGGGAGATCCGAAATAAAATCCATAGAGATGTGTGTCCAAGGCCTCTTAGGAACAGGCAAGGGCAACAACAACCCACTAGCCCGAGAACAACAAGGCTTGGCCCGAGCACAAACATCGCAAGACTACACAAAAGTACGCACGTCCCGAGACAGGGAAGGCCACCAGAAGGACCTAGCCACCAAATCTCTGGTACCAAAAATTCCCGGATGACCTGCCAACGCAGAAGAATGAACCTCCGAGATGACTCTATTGGTCCACTCATCCGGCACAAACAATCTACCAGGCGGACAACGATCAGGCCGATCCGCCTGAAACTCTTGTAAAGCACGTCGCAGGTCTGGGAAGACAGCAGACAATATCACCCCATCCTTAAGTATACCCGTAGGTTTAGAATCACCAGGGGAATCAGGTTCAAAACTCCTAGAAAGGGCATCCGCCTTCACATTCTTAGTACCTGGCAGATACGAAACCACAAAATTAAACCGGGAGAAAAACAACGACCAGCGCGCCTGTCTAGGATTCAGACGTCTGGCCGACTCAAGATAAATCAAATTTTTGTGATCAGTCAAGACCACCACCTGATGTTTAGCACCCTCAAGCCAATGACGCCACTCCTCGAATGCCCACTTCATCGCCAAAAGCTCCCGATTACCGACGTCATAATTTCGCTCGGCGGGCGAAAATTTTCGAGAAAAGAACGCACAAGGTCTCATCACTGAACAATCTGAACTTTTCTGCGACAAAACCGCCCCCGCTCCGATCTCGGAAGCATCAACTTCCACCTGAAAAGGAAGAGAAACATCAGGCTGGCACAACACCGGAGCAGAAGAAAAACGGCGCTTAAGCTCCCGAAAGGCCTCCACAGCAGCAGGAGACCAATCTGCAACATCAGCACCCTTTTTAGTCAAATCAGTCAAAGGCCTGACAACGCTAGAAAAACCAGTTATGAATCGACGATAAAAGTTAGCAAAGCCCAAAAATTTCTGAAGGCCCTTAAGAGAAGTCGGTTGCGTCCAGTCACAAATAGCCCGAACCTTCACAGGATCCATCTCAATAGAAGAGGGGGAAAAAATGTACCCCAAAAAAGAAATCTTCTGAACCCCAAAAACACACTTTGAACCTTTAACAAACAGAGAATTGGTCCGCAAAACCTGAAAAACCCTCCTAACTTGTTGAACATGAGATTCCCAGTCATCCGAAAAAATCAAGATATCGTCCAAATACACAATCATAAATTTATCCAGATATTCACGGAAAATATTGTGCATAAAAGACTGAAAGACCGAAGGGGCATTTGACAGACCAAAAGGCATCACCAAATACTCAAAATGGCCCTCGGGCGTATTAAATGCGGTTTTCCACTCATCCCCCTGCTTAATTCGCACCAAATTATACGCACCGCGAAGATCAATCTTAGAGAACCACTTCGCCCCCTCAATGCGAGCAAATAAATCTGTCAGCAATGGCAAAGGATACTGATACTTGACTGTGATCTTATTCAAGAGTCTATAATCAATACAAGGTCTCAAAGAACCATCGCTTTTAGCTACGAAAAAGAACCCCGCTCCAAGAGGAGACGAAGAAGGACGAATATGTCCCTTTTCCAAGGACTCCCTAATATACTCTCGCATGGCAGCATGTTCAGGTACAGACAGATTGAATAGACGACCCTTAGGAAATTTACTGCCAGGGATCAAATCTATGGCGCAATCGCAATCTTTGTGAGGAGGAAGAGAATTAAGAGTAGATTCCTCAAAAACCTCACGATAATCAGACAAAAACTCAGGGATTTCAGAGGGAATAGATGAAGCAATGGAGACCAAAGATGTGTCCCCATGATTTCCCTGACATCCCCAGCTTAGTACAGACATTGTTTTCCAGTCAAGGACTGGGTTATGAGTTTGCAACCATGGCAATCCCAGCACCAACACATCATGTAGATTATACAGTACAAGGAAGCGAATCACCTCTTGATGGTCTGGAGTCATACGCATAGTCACTTGTGTCCAGTATTGTGGTTTATTACTAGCCAATGGTGTAGAATCAATACCCTTTAAAGGTATAGGAACTTCCAGAGGCTCTAAATCAAACCCACAGCGCCTGGCAAAGGACCAATCCATAAGACTCAAAGCGGCGCCAGAATCCACATACGCATCCGCAACAATAGAAGATAACGAACAAATTAGAGTTACAGATAAAATAAACTTGGACTGCAAAGTGCCAATAGCAGAGGATTTATCAACTTTCTTTGTTCGTTTAGAGCATGCTGATATAACATGAGTAGAATTTCCACAATAGAAGCACAAATGATTTTTGCGCCTATAAATCTGTCGTTCGCTTCTGGACAGAAAGCTATCACATTGCATACTCTGTGGTGCCTCTTCAGAAGACACCGCCAACTGGTGCACAGGTTTGCGTTCCCGTAAACGCCGATCAATCTGAATTGCCATTGTCATGGACTCATTCAGACCAGTAGGCGCAGGAAACCCCACCATGACGTCTTTTACAGCATCAGAGAGACCTTCTCTGAAAATTGCCGCCAGAGCGCACTCATTACACTGAGTAAGCACAGACCATTTTCGAAATTTTTGGCAATATATTTCGGCTTCATCTTGCCCCTGAGAGAGGGCTATTAGAGCTTTCTCAGCCTGAATCTCCAAATTTGGTTCCTCATAAAGCAACCCCAAAGCCAGAAAAAACGCATCCACATTGAGCAACGCAGGATCCCCTGGTGCCAATGAAAATGCCCAATTTTGGGGGTCACCCCGCAGTAAAGAAATAACAATTTTTACTTGCTGGGCAGGATCTCCAGCAGAATGAGATCTCAGCGAAAGAAACAATTTACAATTGTATTTAAAATTTAGAAAACAAGATCGATCTCCAGAAAAAAACTCCGGTATAGGAATTTTAGGTTCAGACCGAGGAGCATGTAACAAAAAATCTTAACAGAGGGGAGGAAATAAATCCAACGATAACCTTATGTCTTTTTGATAAAATTGCTTTATTTAGTAGTGGACGGCAAGCGGGCAATGTTGACAACATAAACGCCCAATTAAAAATATAAAAACAACTAGTGCGAACAGAACACCGGGAGATACATCTGCGGAACCATGTCAGACAATTCTTATCAAAGATAACAGTGTATAGGGTCACAGATTATAAAACCAAAAGTAGGGGAATTCAAACCAAAGAAATCTCATATAAAAGAACGCTCTATCCCAATCATAGTAATATAATACAATCCTGTATATAGCCTAACATGTAGTATAATATACTGCACCAAAAAGAAATAATGGCTGCCATAAATAGCAAATGCAAGGTCCCATAGGAAATAGTACCATGTACCATGTATAACTAAATACAATTAGGTGCAGCAAGAGAGAGCGATAGCAGAATTTAATACATCACCCGAAGTTGAGGTATACAGCAGATGTAAGATCCCGGTGTCCGCCCCAACGCGCGTTTCGGCACTCCTTCGTCAGGGGGCGCATAGTGAGGAATGAGAAATGTGCAGGATAAATAGGCCAAGAACCGGAAGTAGAAAGAGCCGTGAACCGGAAGTGCCCGCGCGTATCCTGGCAACCACAGTACAACAGAGGGAGATGGTGTCCTCCAAGCTGCGGGAGCCGATACACGTGGGGCCCCACGCGATCCGCCCACTGCAAGCAGGACGCAACCATTCACCTAGGGATTTACAGGTGGGCGCATGCGCGGAACTCCGGCGTCAGACTATGGATGAGGGAAAAGAGGAAGAGAGAGGAGAAAAAAGGCACCGTATAGCGGTCTATATATAGCGGAATTGATAGCCTTGATATTGGCATTAGAGGTGGTAAGGTAACTACTAGGCTTGCACGCCTTGAAGCAAAATGGATCTGGACTTTACAGACAACCCATCCCCTTGGTCTCAACGAAAACTTAAGTTTCTCCCCCTTTTTGTGATCATCTGACTGCTGTGTGCTCTCTCTTTTGGTAACATTTTCGCTCTTTATTCTTTTTAATGCCTCTTACCTGTTTCTTCTAGTTTTAGAGTATCTTGGATCTATTAGGCTACATCCGTGAGGTTTTTTTCATCCAGCCGTGTACTTTTGTGAAGACTACCTATGAAGTTGGTGGAAGAAAGAGATAGGAAGAGTTAAAAGTGACTACATGAAGAAAAAAACAGCTCTCTACTACCATCTAGTGGTCATTCTTTGTATTACATGCAATATTAAAATGATTATCTAAGGGTTTGAATTAACCGACTGTACTTATATTTTGTTATATATATACACTTTTTTGAGAGAAAATTAAGTATACTCTGATGTTGATAGCAATATTATATTAATGCCGGTTCTTCTCCCTTTTTTTGTTTTCTTTGGTTTTTGGTTTTGGTTATTTTTCATATTGTTTGTATATGGTATGTTCTGCATCGATTTATGGATCGATATGCATGAAAGAAACTGTGAAAACTATATTTTGATCGCTAAAATTATATTTATTATAGACCGCTATACGGTGCCTTTTTTCTCCTCTCTCTTCCTCTTTTACCTCATCCATAGTCTGACGCCGGAGTTCCGCGCATGCGCCCACCTGTAAATCCCTAGGTGAATGGTTGCGTCCTGCTTGCGGTGGGCGGATCGCGTGGGGCTCCACGTGTATCGGCTCCCGCAGCTTGGAGGACACCATCTCCCTCTGTTGTACTGTGGTTGCCAGGATACGTGCGGGCACTTCCGGTTCATGGCTCTTTCTACTTCCGGTTCTTGGCCTATTTATCCTGCACATTTCTCATTCCTCACTATGCGCCCCCTGACGAAGGAGTGCCGAAACGCGCGTTGGGGCGGACACCGGGATCTTACATCTGCTGTATACCTCAACTTCGGGTGATGTATTAAATTCTGCTATCGCTCTCTCTTGCTGCACCTAATTGTATTTAGTTATACATGGTACATGGTACTATTTCCTATGGGACCTTGCATTTGCTATTTATGGCAGCCATTATTTCTTTTTGGTGCAGTATATTATACTACATGTTAGGCTATATACAGGATTGTATTATATTACTATGATTGGGATAGAGCGTTCTTTTATATGAGATTTCTTTGGTTTGAATTCCCCTACTTTTGGTTTTATAATCTGTGACCCTATACACTGTTATCTTTGATAAGAATTGTCTGACATGGTTCCGCAGATGTATCTCCCGGTGTTCTGTTCGCACTAGTTGTTTTTATATTTTTAATTGGGCGTTTATGTTGTCAACATTGCCCGCTTGCCGTCCACTACTAAATAAAGCAATTTTATCAAAAAGACATAAGGTTATCGTTGGATTTATTTCCTCCCCTCTGTTTGTATGTTGTTGAGATAACTGTCTTGATCCACATATTAGGGCAAATATATTACTATCTGTTAGGTATTGGTATATATAAAATCGGTCTTATTGGTCCAGATGGTATATTACACACATGTTTTGCCTTTGGTTACCCCTTTTCTTTTTCAACAAAAAATCTTGTATATTCTGAACTTTAGAGGCAAGATTATTCAAATTGGTAGCCAGACTCTGGGGATCCATATTTCAACAGATAAAGTCTGAGCCATTCAGGGGTTAAGAGGAGAGGAAAACAGGAGACTGCAATTAGAGCTGGAGTGCAACTTCAGAGGAAGGAAAAAAAAAAAAAAAAAAAAAAAAAGGTTTCACACAGTTCCTTTTTCTCTCCTGCTTCAGCCTATAGATTAAACATTTGGGCTGGCCATACTGTTATGGTTTCCAATGGCAAGGAAACATCAGAAGCATAGAATAAACGGACAAGCTCTCGGGTGATGGAAACTAGAGCTGACCGCGATGCTAAACCTACACACCACACTAGAAGTAGCCAGGGGGCATTCCTGCGTTGTCTCTAGATGCCGCGCGCCAGCCGGAGAACTAACTACCCCTGGTAGAAGAAAACACAGTCCTGGCTTGCCTCCAGAGAATGTCCCCACAGGAGATAGCAGCCCCCCACATATAATAACGGTGAGAGCAGATGAAAAGACACACGTAGTATGAAAGCAGATTTAGCACAGAGAGGCCCGCTAACTAAATAGCAGAAAGATACAACAGAGGACTTCGCGGTCAGCTGCAAAACCCTTCAAAACACCATCCTGAAATTACCTTAACTCATGTGACAACTCATGTATAGCGAACTAGGAGAGACAAGAGTGGACCCTCTGGACCGTGGGGAGCCCTACCCCTGGGCGAGCGACCTAGGAGATAACGACCCCTATACAGGGACCGCAAGGAGCAAGCCCAGAGGTCACTTACCCACGGTGAGATACCAGTAGGGACGGCTCCAGGAAGAGAGATAAACGAAGGCAGGATACCGGGGAAGAATGCGGGAAGCAGCTAGAGAGCCTGGAGGGCCGGGAGGCAGGAACGGAGCGGAGCTGAGGGAAGGAAAACAAAACAAAGACCATAGGTAACCTACAGGAAAAGAAGAACAGGGACTGCAGGTAACAACAAGGAGGAAACGGAGTGAACCAGAGAGAACCGGAAGGTAGCACGGTAAGGCACAGAGTGCAGGCACTTGAGCAGGGAATACGAAGGGCCAAACGTAATAGCAAACGTGCTAAAACAATCAGGCACCAGGAAGCAGGAAGAACTACCTTTTATAGGAGGAGCAGGAACGGGATTGGATGGAAAGAACATGTGACTTCAGGAGGAGGCGGCAGAGACGCTGGGTCTGCGTCCTAGAGGGAAGTTAGAGCGCCTGCGCAGAGAAAGAACACCTGCAGAGGAGCGTGCAGACCGGGACGTAGCAGCGGTGGAGTGAGGACGCAGGAGCGCAGCGCTGGAGCGGTGAGAACGGCGACGCTGGAGCGTAGCGGTGGATGTAACAGTACCCCCTCTCTTATACCCCCCTTTACGAAGAGTAGCAAAAAACTTATTAAGAATACGAGGAGCATCAATGTTCTCCAAGGGCTCCCAGGACCTTTCCTCCGGACCAAAACCCTTCCAGTCCACCAGAAAAAACTCTTTTCCCCGAACCTTTTTAACAGCCAAAATGTCCTTAACCTCAAAAATGTTGTCCGTGCTGGCTGGTTGAGAAGAGGAACAAGAGGGAGAATGGAAACGGTTAAAGATGGCTGGTTTGAGAAGAGAGACATGAAACGTATTGGGTATACGGAGCGAAGCAGGCAATTTCAGCTTGTAGGCGACTTCGTTGACTCGACGTAGAATCTCAAAAGGACCGATGAACCGTGGACCAAGCTTGTAGGAAGGAATCTTGAGTCTGATGAATTTTGAAGAAAGCCAAACTTTGTCACCAGGAGAGAAAGGAGGAGAATCCAAACGCCTCTTGTCTGCTTGTCTCTTCATTCTAGAAGAAGCTAGATTTAAGGTCCCTTTGACCTCGCTCCAGATGGAAGAAAAGTTGAGAGCCGTAGAGTCAGCAGCTGGAACACCAGAGGCAGGAGAAACCGGTAGGGGAACACTCGGATGCCGTCCAAAAACAACAAAAAATGGAGACTTTGCGGAGGACTCGCTGGAATGGTTGTTATAGGCAAACTCCGCCCAAGGAAGTAGTTCGACCCAGTCATTATGGTGAGCATTAGAAAAATGCCGAAGATAAGCAGCCAAGGTTTGGTTGGTACGTTCTGCTTGACCGTTAGTTTGAGGGTGGTACGAGGAAGAGAAGTCTAGATTCACCTTTAAAAGCTTGCACAAAGCTCTCCAAAAGCGGGAAGTAAATTGAACCCCTCTGTCTGACACGATGTGCTGAGGAAGACCATGGAATTTGAAGATGTTAAGAATAAAAATGTTAGCCAACTCAGGAGCTGAAGGTAAACCGGATAATGGAATGAAGTGAGCCATCTTAGAGAATCTGTCCACAACGACGAGGATGACCGTGCAGGCGGAAGAGCAAGGTAGATCGGTGATGAAGTCCATTGCGATGTGTTGCCAAGGTGCGGACGGAACAGGAAGAGGAAGGAGATTTCCATGCGGTAGTCGCCTGGGTACCTTGTTTCTGGCACAAGAAGGACAAGAGGCTACGAAGTCCTTTACGTCTTGACGTAAAGTAGGCCACCAATAGTAACGTGAAATGAGAAGAAAAGTCTTTCTAATACCGGCATGACCAGCCAATTTGGAAGAATGGCCCCAAGATAAGACCCTCTTAGTGTCTTCATCCAAGACAAGAGTTTTACCCGGTGGAGGTTGGAACATCCGTAAAGGGGCTACGGTGACCATCTTGGTAGGGTCAATGATGTAAGCAGGCTCCTCCACGGTATCAGACGATTGGAAGGACCTGGACAGGGCGTCAGCTCTTATGTTTTTGTTGCCGGGCCGAAAACGAAGTTCGAACTCAAAGCGAGCAAAGAACAAGGACCATCTAGCTTGACGTGGATTCAATCTTTGTGCAGTCTGTAGGTAAGTAAGATTCTTGTGATCGGAGAAGATTACAAACGGGTGCACCGACCCCTCCAGTAGATATCTCCACTCGCCTAGAGCCAATTTGATGGCCAGCAATTCTCGATCTCCAATTGTGTAATTTCGTTCAGAGGGTGAAAAGGCTTTTGAGAAGAAGCCGCACGGTGCCGTTAGACCCTCAGGAGTCTTTTGTGAGAGCACAGCTCCAGCTCCGGTAGAGGAGGCGTCAACTTCCAGAATAAAAGGCTTGTTCACCTCCGGGTGATGCAAGACTGGGGCAGAAGAAAAAGATCTCTTGAGAAGAACAAAGGACTTCTCGGCCTCAGGAGACCAATCCTTGGAGCAGGAACCTTTGCGAGTGAGAGAAGAGAGAGGACGAATCATGGAGGAGAAATGTGGGATGAATTGCCTGTAGTAATTGGCGAATCCGATGAAGCGTTGAATGGCTTTCACTCCGCAGGGCCGTGGCCAGTTAATAATGGCATTCACCTTCTCAGGGTCCATCTTAAGGCCGGAGTCGGAGACAATGTACCCAAGGAAGGGTAGTGAGGTTTGCTCAAACAAGCACTTCTCTATCTTGGCATACAAGTGGTTTTCTCTTAGGCGTTGCAAGACCTCGCGAACACTCCTGCGATGTGACGGACGATCAGAAGAAAAAATAAGGATATCATCCAAATAAACCAAAACACAAGAGTACAGAAGATCCCGGAACACATCGTTGACGAACTCTTGGAAAACCGCAGGAGCGTTGCAGAGACCGAAAGGCATTACTAAATACTCGTAGTGTCCATCCCGGGTGTTAAAAGCTGTTTTCCACTCATCGCCAGAGCGGATCCGGACCAAATTGTAAGCGCCTCGTAAATCCAACTTAGTAAAAATACGAGCACCACGGAGGCGATCGAAGAGCTCTGGTATAAGGGGCAGAGGATACCGATTCTTAATCGTGATGCTGTTCAAACCCCGATAGTCTATACAAGGTCTTAAGGAACCGTCCTTCTTCTTCACAAAGAAGAACCCTGCTCCAGCAGGGAAGGAGGATTTCCGGATGAATCCTTTAGCTAGGTTCTCTTGTATGTACTCAGACATAGATTTGGTCTCAGCTGCAGAAAGCGGGTAAATCCTTCCCCTAGGTGGAGAACGGCCGGGAAGAAGCTCCACAGGACAATCGTAAGAACGATGGGGAGGAAGATTCTCAGCCTCTCGCTTGTTGAAGACGTCAGCGTAAGACCAGTAAGGAGAAGGTAATCCGTCAGGAACTTCAGCAGGCTGGGTACGAGAAACCGGACATACAGACCGAAGGCAGCGATCATGGCACGAAGGGCCCCACCGAAGTACGTCTCCAGTGCGCCAATTCAGTGTGGGCTCATGTAGTCGAAGCCAAGGGAGACCCAGCAGGAAGGCGTAGGAAAGGTTAGGCAGAACATAAAAAGCGATCTTCTCGCGATGAAGGGCCCCAATTTGTATCTCCACCTCTTCAGTGACGAGGGAAATTGCATCTTGTAAAGGTCTTCCATCCACAGAGGCGATTAGACGGGGAGTGTCCAAAGAGATTACTGGTACGCGAAGCCTCCGAACCGCCTCAAGACTGATAAAATTGCCTGCCGCTCCAGAATCCACATACGCCACCTCGGAAGATTGATGCTGGTTAGAGAAAAAAAGAATGGAAAGAGTCAAAGGTTGAGAGGAAACGCGGGCACCTAGGGAGGCCTCTCTTACCTGTCCTAGGCGGAAGAGTTTTCCGGTCTGTCAGGGCAACTGCGGAGTAAATGGGTTGCACTACCACAATAGAAGCAGAGGCCCTGGGTGCGCCTCTCTTTGCGGCGTTGTTCAGCCATTTTAACTCGATCCACTTGCATAGGTTCAGAGGTTGGAACAGTAGAGGGAACAGAAACGGGAGCACGAGAAATACTAGACTGACGGAAGGTAGCGGAGACAGGCATAGATCTCCTTTCTCGAGCAGACTCCCGCGAACGCTCCTGGAAGCGGAGGTCGATCCGAGTGGCGAGAGAGATAAGGTCCTCCAGAGTAGTTGGAGTGTCACGACCGGCGAGCTCGTCTTTAATACGGCTGGACAGGCCTCGCCAGAAAGCACCCACTAGAGCCTCATTGTTCCACCCTAACTCCGAAGCCAAAGTACGAAAGCGGATGGCATATTGTCCCACGGAAGAGGAACCCTGACGCAGATTAAAGAGAGACTCGGTCGTAGAGGCTAAACGTCCGGGCTCATCGAAAACTTTCCGAAAGGTCTCAAGAAAGTCCTCCAGGTGGCTGACAACGGGATCGTCACGCTCCCATAAGGGGTTCACCCAAGCTAATGCCTCTCCCTCAAGATGAGACACTATGAACGCCACTCTCGCCCGATCTGATGGATACTGAAGTGGGAGAAGCTCAAAGTGGAGGCGGCATTGATTCAAAAACCCCCTACAAAGTTTTGGATCGCCAGAGTACCTGGGAGGTTTACCCAAACGAGGGTGAGGGTGAGCCGTAGACGGAGGACTGGAGTCAAGGGAAGAGGCTTGTGCGACCACAGCTGGGGCAGACTGGAGATTAAACAAACGGTCATCAATAGAGGCCATATAACTCAGCATGCGGGATTGGGTATCACGTTGCTGGGCAAGTTCTTGTTGGAGACTAACTAACTGGGCGGCATTAACTGGGTCTGAAGTCTGTATCGAGGTAAGGCGGGACTCCATAGACTTCATAAAAGCCATTATGCACCGTTGGTTTTCACGCAAATGGGCTAGCTCTTTCTGGGCTGAGAAAGGGGTACCCGCGGGGTCCATGGCCTGATTGTACTATAGCGAACTAGGAGAGACAAGAGTGGACCCTCTGGACCGTGGGGAGCCCTACCCCTGGGCGAGCG